>NC_058091.1:128867931-129171896 GCF_020171115.1 Neogale vison | reverse complement strand
ACACGCAGCCGGCGAGGGGCCAGGAGTGGAAGAAAACCGGCATTTACGGGCTCCTACTGTATGCCGAGGGCTGTGATTATCTCAGGCTCCTGTTGCCATAGGATCTGCAGGGAGTTTGGGGAGATGTTGGAATTCCCTTGACTTCTCATAACTACCCAGGAAAGAAGGTCTGATTATTTATTATCTTATTTTACAGACAAGGAAACTGAGGTCCCGAGCATTACATTAGACTCCGAAGCCAGTTAGCAAGGAAGGAGAGGTCCCTTTCTGCCTTTCAAGGAACGTGAGGACCACCTGTACGCATCCCACATACCCATGCCCACCCCCACCCCGAAATCCCATAGATCAGTCGGGGAGAGACTCCTGAGGCTTGGGCTTCCTGACAGAGTGAAGGCATGGGTCAGCAAAGGCTGCCACGTTTGTGGGTGTCCCCACACTGGAATGCTATGCTCCCCACTCACGCTCCTCCAACCCCCACCCATGCCCGGTGAGCCCTCAGAGGGCTGGGAGGCCAGCAGCTACAGCAAATAGCCGCACACCTGGCATCCCATGTCTGGTGATACAAGGGCTTTCTGCTCGCTGGGCTCTTCCCCGTACAGCCGCACACTGCGCTCCTGAGGAGGTTGGTGTCTCGTGGGGTCTGGAAGTGTCCCGAGGGACAGACGTAATGACAGGTGAAGCTCACGGCTGAAGCTAACAGCAAGCTGTCCCTTCTGGCCTCTGTCGTCCTCTCCAACATCAGAGCCCATCTTTTTGCTCACTTCTGATGCTGGTAACGTAATTTGGGGTATACACCCAGTATGTGCATGTTTACTGATTTATACGTTCTCTTTATGTGCTACTGAGCTAACTAAAGCATCACAAAGCAGACACAAATGCTGACATTTCAAGGGGCCATACAAACCCCTAACTAGAATTTCTGATGTTTCCTCCAGGCGGGAGGCCTCTGCTTTGGGATCTCGATGGAGAGGCTGCTCGGGCCCCGGCCGGGACCTGGACTTGAGCTGCCGTTCCTGCCCTTCTCAGCAAGAGGCTGTCCAGTGAGGCATTTGGAAGCACAGGCTTTGTGGTTAGAGGGAGTGGGTTCAGGGAAGTGACTATTCTCCTTGACGCCTCTGTTTGCTCACAGCTACAAGGAGGTAGACAGCCATCTCCTGCAGAGTTGATCGGGCAACCCCCGCAGCGCACAGCGAGTGCATGGCATACAGTAGGCGTTCAACACACGCTCTGCCCCTACCTGCACTGTGGAGGTATGGACGTGGGCTGGGTACGTGGACATCAGTCCTGAAGATGAGGACGGACTGATGGCACAGGAGGAAGGCCAAGGACCGCCTGGCTCTGGAGCTCACCGGAGCTCACCCCCTCCTACGGGGGAAGTGCGCCTCCCCAGGGAAGCCGGGCTGGTTTCACTCCAGGTAGAACTCCACGAATGGAATCACACACGTTCCTAATTTCGGCTTAATCCCTCTTTTGGCACCCTCCCAGGTCTACTTACAAAAGCTTGTACATCCCTTTGGCAACTTAGAAAGCAGAGGAAAACCAGAAAAATAATTCTGGAGTAGAATTTTTTTTTTTTTTTTTTTTTTGGCCTGGAATCGCCTCATGATGTGAAGATGTGCACTCTCTCCAAGTGAAGGCAGATCCCCTCCCCAACACCGCGCCCTGCCCCGGGCCATGTAGCAGGACCCTCAGCACTCTTATGAGGTCACCAAAGAGATGGGACCCCCTCCGAAGCCCCAGGCTGCAGCCTTGAGTGGGAAATGCCTGCTCTCTCCCTCCTAGGTGGCAGCCTGACTCCCCTGAATGAGTGGCATGGCCTTGCCCCATTGAGTTAGCAGAGCGGCTCGTCGGCTGGAGTGGGGTGCATGAAGCCGCTGTCCATGGCTCTGACTGGGCCCCAGAGCCTTCCAGGGAATAGCAGTCCCGGTCCGGTCCACCCCAGCATGTCCTCGCTGCAAGAAATGCTTTCAAACTGCCACCAAATTAAACCTGCATTTCCACAGGAGCGGGAAGTGGTGGGTAACAGTGGAAAATGGGGAGAACTGACCACAGGCAGAGAGGGACTGCTCTGCTTGTCCCAGAGGGGCCGGCCTCTCTGACTTCCCTGGCAACCATAGCACTCTCTCTTGTATTTGCCTACCCTGGAGCCTCTCCCATCAGAGCTTTATGAGCAGGTATCAGATTCCACTCTCACTGATGATGGAGACTCCAGCTGGGCTGCTAGGACACATCCCTGGTGCAAGCCTGATCACAAATACAGTGGCTGGGATGGGGGGGGGCAGGGCTGGCTGGAGAGGGTGTGCAGGGGGGGACGGGGTGGGGGCAACCTGCATAGATTTCCCTCTAATAACCCACACTCCTTACTCCTTACCTTCAGTGTTGGCCCTGCCTTCCTTGCTTTCCCCCTCAAAGTGAGGGTACCCACAATACCAACTACATCCTTAGCACAAAGTTGCATAATCTTTCACTTTCTCTGAGCCCTGGCCTGCCAGCCTCCACTCCAGCCACTGTGAGGACAGGATGAATTCATTTGCAAAGGACAAGCAGAAACCTCTGGTGGAAAACAAATGCAATGTACCACAGTAAATGGGAGCAGCTTAGGAAAAAAAAAAGAAAAAGAAAAAAAGGACAAAATCCATTGGGGACCCCGTTGCCATAGGAACTGGCGTTACAGCTTGCTTCCGATAATTAATGGAGGGTTTTGCTATTACAGTATTCTTGAAACTTCGCTCTCCCCTGTGCTGCACTGCAGAATGCAGCATCGTCTCCCCATTCATAAATATTTCATTACCACCGGCTGCTGCGTTTCATCGCGGCAGATAACGCTCGGCCTCCTCCACCCCTCGCCGAACTCCTGTTGTCCTGTCAAAGAAGCAGAGGCTTCTCCCTCTTCCTTCGGCCGGCTCCGTGTGCCTGGTGGGAAGTTCCCCATGTTCCCAAGCCCGGACGGGCGCCTTCACGGTGGCTCTGATTTCAGACCCTGACATCTATTCTCTGCACCTTGTCTTCCTTTTCTAAAGTTGGGCCAGGCACCCCCTGCCCCAGGCACCTGTCCAGCTCGGGGCCCTGAGGCCTCCTTATAGCCCTTTGCTGGCGTCCTGGGAGGACACAGGGCTTTCGACTGTGGTTCTGCAGTATGCAGGCTGAGCCTCAGCTCCCTCGTGGTTCCTGGAGACAGTGTGGGGGTCAGAGGGAGGTGAAGGAGCCCGTGTGGCCCTTGGATGTCCTCTGAGCACGGGGCTGGTGGCAGCTGGTGCTGCTTTGCTCTCAGATGAAATCACATCCATGGTATTTTATTTTGTTTTAAAAGAAAAGCCTGTCCCTCCTGACTGCCATAGCCAAGGAGTTGCTTCTGGAAGCACGCGGGGACTCTGGCAAGGGCTAGTTCCAGGGAGTGCCCTTGAACGTGGGGGAAGGCAACACCCTGGCTCTGGGAACACTGAGCTGTCCATGGTGCTGGGTGATGGAGGAGACAATGGCAGGCGGGGTGGGGGGGGGCAGGCAGGGGGCATCCTGAGCTGGAGGGGGCTGCAGGGTGGATTCACATACCTGAAGTGTAGACAACTAGTCTCGGGTTCATCTTTTCCCAGGACTCAGCTGAAACTGCTTCCCTCTTGCATTTCCTAAATGTTTTAAGGCTCCATTATCTTGTTTAGGGCTCTCTAGCCTTGCTCTAAGATGGGGCACAGTGACAGGGGTGGAATGGGGTCTGCTGCTGCTCCAGCTCAGACAGCAACACCAGGAAAGGATGGCCGGAGGCTCAGAGGCCCAGGTGTTACTAGAGAGTGAGCACTGACCTGGGGGGTATCCTCGGGACATTGCCCCTGGGTCCTGGGTTTGTTGTCCTTCTGCCTTCTGCAAGAATATAAGCACTGATGGTCGTTTGCCACCAGCCCCATCCTGGACAGCCTCCCGAGCTCCGGTAAGAAGGTTTTTGGCCTCTGTGATGCCTCTGCGCCCAGCCCACTCTGGGTCACCAGGGCATTTCCTTTCCAGGCCTTCACCAGACTTAGAGACAGTGGGGGCTGATGCCGGGGAAGCCACTTGCCGCAGGCAGTCCTGAATGCCTGTCCTCCCACAGTCTGCTTTTCTCCATGTCCCCTTTGCAGGACACAGGGTCTGGGCAGGTGCCCGTGGCAGACCCAGGGGGCAGAGTCAGGTGAGCTGGGGCCAAGGACAGGAAGAGACAGGGGGGACCTATACGGGGGAGATCAAATCGTGCCAAGAAGTCCGAGGAAAAGAGTTCAGGGAAGACAGAGAAGTCAAGGCCAAGAGGCTTAGAACTTGTGGGATTTCTGCACGAAATGGGAACAGGAAGCAGAAAGCCAGGCAGGACTGAGCGCAGAGGGTCCAGCCAGCAGACAGGAACATCTGCAAGTTCCATTGCAGCACCCTCCACCGGGGGGCCCCCGAGGGGGTCTGGCCAGCTGGACCCGAATGGGGGATAATGTCAGCTACTGTGACTGCATTGCTCTTACTGCTTTTAGCCCCTTCTCCAAACTCTGTCCTCATCATAGATGCTGGCTTGATGGGTGCTGCAGAGTCCCGCAGCGCTCTGCCCCACACACCTTCAGCCACGCCAGTGTAGACCGCAGGCCCCCCACGGAGATAGAGACAATCTCCCCTGCTCCCAATTCCTCAAGCTGCTTCCATGAGTTCAGTACTCGCTTCGACAGAACTTCCAGCCTTCTATTCAGTCTGAGGGGGAAGCTGGTCCAAGACTCAGTGCTCACTCCAGAAGCCCCTGACCCCCGAACTACCTAATATTCCTATCTCTGTCCTTTGACTTGTAAGACTCAGGACCGAGGGTGTACCCTCACCCTCCTGGCCGTGGAGACACGTGCTGGAACCCTGGCCTGCTCTGAGTCTGCCAGGGCCAGCCTTCAACGTGGGTTTCTACCAGCCTCGAGGATCCTGGACCTCCGCACACCTGTGCCGGCTCCTGGTGGGAGGAGCCTCTGTAGGACCCGCCCACGGGAGCCTTCCTCTGCCAGTTCTCTTTCCCGCTCCTCTGCTCCCACTTCTGGGGCACATATTTAACCCACCTGCCCACACGGCTCACCACCTTCTCTGCCTAGCTTTCTTTATTTTCTTAATTGTGGTAAAACACACATATTAAAAAGTACCACCATAATCATTTTAAAGTGTACAGTTCTGTGACATTAAGTATTTTCCCACTGATCTGTGACCATCGCTACCCTCCGCGTTCGGAACTTTTTCATTATGCAAAACGGAAACTCTGTCCAGGTTCAACCCGAACTCTCCCATCCCTCCCCCTACCCCTGGCAAACACCCTTCTACTGGCTGTCTCTGAGAATAGGGCTATTCTAGGAACCTCATTAAGTGGAATCATATAGGATCTGTCCTTTTGTGGCTGGCTTAGCTGTTACTTTACTGGGCCTCATGTGTCCAAGTTCCCTCTGTTGTGGCACACGTCAGAATGTTTTCCTTTCCAAAGGCTGAATAATATTCCACTGTGCATGGATATCACAGTTTGTTTTGTCACTCATCCATCATTGGACACTGGTGTTTGCACCTTTTGGCTGTGGGGAATATTGCTGCTTTGTACGTGAGTGTGCAAATATCTGTTTGGGTCCCTGCTTTTACTTCTTTGGGATCTACACCCAGAAGTGGACATGCTGGATGGCATGGTAATTCTATGCTTAATTTTTTTTTTTTTGAGTCATACGGTTTTTATGGCCGCTGCACCATTTTACACTCTCACCAGCTGGGCACAAAGGGTTCTATTTCTCCACGTCCTTGCCAGTGCTTGTTCTTTCCTGTTTGGGTTTTTGTTTTGTTTTGTTTTGTTTTTTTAATACTCGCCATCCTAATGGGTGTGAAATGATCTCACTGTGGTTTAATTCACATTACCCTCATGACTAGGAACGTTGAGCCTATTTTCATGCACTTGTTGGCCATTAGAGAAATGTCTCTTCAAGTCCTTTGCCCATTTTTCAGTAACTGTTTCAATAAGAGTGTGCATTTTTGTTGTAGGAGTTCAGCGTGTTCTGGAGCTTTGGTGGGAGGCACCTTTGCTACGAATGAGCCCTAATGACCTTGAGCCACGCACTGCTAAGAGTCCTGTGGTGTCTGGTCTCCAGCAGCACGTCTCCTCCTTCAGGATCACCCCCCCTGCCCTCCTGGGAGCCATCTCCAGGCTCCTTCTTGGCACGGAGTGGTAAGAAGCATGTGAACACTTTCAGATTTGGGTTCACAGTGGCTCCCCTCAGGTAGGATGTGTGATGCATTGTTTTTGTGACCTTCTCCTTCAGGTGGGTGCCAGACCTTACTGACCGTGGGTCCCAGCAGCTCTTTCCATGGATGAATTCTGAGCACCGTCCACAGAGCTCCTCCATCACATTTTCCCCCGGGGAGAGTCAAATATTTCATAATTACAGCTTCAAGGAAGCTTCAAGGGCAAGGAGAAAGGAAATGTGTACCAGAAGTCTTCTTTCCGTTCATTATCGCTACTGTGATAAATGTTCAAGGACTCGCCTTCCAGATCCCATTGTGTTGCACACTGGTGCATTTGAGGAGTGTCTGCTCTGAGCTCTGTGCCAGGCCCGGTGCTGGTCCTAAGGCCTTCCCTGACAGCTCCCCCTTAGTCCCCAGGAGGTTTCCACTTTCCAGCCACAGGGAGGCTACCAGGAGCATCAGAGCAAGAGAAGGGATAGAAGGCAGTGGGGAGAAAGAACAAAGACAGAGAAGGGTAGGAAGTTTCCCTCTGTCCTCTGCTCCTGTCCAGGGGAGGATTCCCAACTCCACACTTGTTTGCTTAGGAGAAGTGCACCTGCTTTTCACTCCAGTCTGCATGTGGTGACTTCAATATGCATAGCATACTTCGGTCTAGGGCTCCACATCTAGGGCACAGGGGACTAGCTCTGAGATGCTCCCCTGTCCAGCAGTCATGCCAGCAGAGCTCTGGGATGTGGGCCACAGAGTGTATGGCAGTGACATTTACTCTTGAAGGAAGCCTAGACTGTTTCCCACTGGGATGTGGTGGGAAAGAGCTTCAGGTCTGCAGTCAAGAGACCTTCCGTTTACAGCCCTGTGGGTTCATGTCACTAGACTTCAACTTCCCCATCTCTATGCCAGTGCCAATGTCTATGGTTCCTACCATCCTAGAGGGTCGTACGGTTCAGGTGGGGTGGAACCCTTTGAAATCATCTTCACTTTTCTCAGTATAAGGGATCATTATCTGCCTGATCTGCCACTGGCCCTCTGGGGGAACATGGGGTCAGTGTTTAACCAAACGCAACTTGTAGAGAATTCAAGACGCAGAGCAATTGGTGACAGAGGCTGTCTGGGTCCATCACTCACGCCATGGATGCAATCACTGTTTTGGGTTACATGATGCCCGTCTTACGACATCGTGGCCATCGTGGGCCCCCTGCGCGACCAGCTGCTGACCCTGAACCAGCACGTGGAGCAGCTGTACAGCTCCTTCGACCAGACCATGTCCCTGGCCGTGGGCTTCATCTTAGGCAGCGCCGCGGCTGAGCGAGGGGTCCTAACGGACCCCCGAGAGTGAGGCCTGGCCTGCACCTGTCCCTTCTGTAGCACCGTGTCCCCTGTGCCCTGACCCCACTCTGTGACCCCACCCTACTCCAAATCTAGGTATGTTCGATAAAAACATTGTTAATTTCTAAAAAACAAAAAAAATGATGCCCGTCTTAGTGACTACCAAAAACCACTAATCCTTTGATGTTTAATTAAAAAAATGAATTTCTCATTAGAATTCCCTGAGAAAGGGAACTCTGTTCTTTGGTGTATGTTTCTTTTTGCAAAGGACTTTTATTAATAATAACTTTTAAACCCCTGGTTCTGGAGTCGACCCATTATGCTGGAATCCCATGGAGGGGCAGGTCCTAAGGAGTTGCTTGGGGCTGCTGCCCTCGGACGGGAGCCATGCTGGTCTGGACAGCCCCTGGCCTGCCCAGGAGACTGACTGCACCTGCATGAAGAAAGAGGGGCCCGGAGGGCTGTGGTGCTCACAGTCTCAGACGACCCACCATCCCCACGGACCGCTCCCTTTGCTTCTGCTCTATGAACACCTCTTGGCTCCCCCAGAAGCCACGTGACAGCAATGCCCTTATAAAGAGGCTCCCCCGACTTTGGAAGTTCACAGTTTCAGGAAATCTGATAAAAGAAACAGCCAGGGTTGCAATCCTGGCAACATTCTTGGGCTTTCTCTTTTTCTTTCTTTCTTTTTTTTCCCTTTCCCCATTTTAACTGTTAAAATTCATCTCCGACACTGCACACACGAATGAAATCAACAGTCTCTTATCAGATCCCAAAGCTGCCAGCGATGTCTACCAGCTGCCTAGAGCCAAAAGCCTCTTAGCACATGTGTGACTCGAGCTGAAAAGGGGCTGGGACAACAGCACAGGCAGTTTTGTTCCAGCACCCTCATTCCCAAACATTTGCTCCTTTGGAGAGCAGCAAGCAGCGCTGCCTCCCTCCTTGTCTGTCTCAGTTCCACCGGCTTCCACACAGAGTTCAAGCAGCCCCCTGGCATGCTTTGGGTTCTCTCTCTGCAGGCACCGGGGACCAAGGCCCCTGCTCTCCCCCTCCCCATCCCACAAGCCCAAGTCTCCACAGGGTGAAGGGCCGGGGGTACCTGCTCAGGAGCCTGACCTGGTTGGGCTGAGCCAGCAAGAGGGAGACCAGTCATCCCTGGGCCAGGGTTCAGCCCACACTCACTCTGGGCGCAGTACTTTCAGAAGCTGGGTGCTTTGCCTGTCCAGTCGTTGGGAAGCTCTTTGGTCTGGGCAGCCCCAGGACTGCTGGAGTCTGGGTACATCCCATGACATGTCTCTCTAAAACATGCCTTTTCTCATGACTTCTGCTGGAGAGAAACAAGACTTCACAGGATGTCAGTTTCCTGGGAAAAAGTGTGGGGTTAATCCGTCTGTGTGTTTCTGGGTCTGGCATATAAGTGTCAATATTGATAAGAACTACTCATGGGGCATCTACCAAATACCAGGTATTTTATATAGATCTTCTTGTGGATATTAATCTATTTGTTAAGCAGGTGAGTCGGAAAAAGCTAGAAAGTTAGGGAAACTTCCTGAGGTAGCAAAAGGGACACTTTTTTAAATTATAGTGATTGATGAATGGACATGTGAAATGGATAAATGAATGAATGAATGGCAGAGTGAGTGAAGACATCGATCTCTGTTATCCCATCTAGTGATCAGTCTCTGTGTCTGTCTGTCTGAAGACAGAGTACATGACCAGAAGGAGGAACTTGGGTGTGCGTTGGAAAGGTAGGGGACCCCATGAGCTCGGGTCAGTGGAGACCGGGGCTTCTGGTTGGGAAGATATGAGCTCAGACTCATGGACAGTAGAAGCAAGAGCACCTCCTTCCTCTCCTGTAGCCTTCATGGCCGAACCCCAGTGCTATGAGCGTGCATGGCCAGAGAAGACATGTTTTAGACTCTGCAACATCCAGGGGGAGGCAAGGCAGCCATCTCTCTTCGCTGGTCAGAAAAGAAGGCATTTGCAGTTGGTTATTCATACCACCAAGCAAAAGAGAGGGCACTTCTGGTTCTGCCCCATCTTGCCCTTCTGTAGTATGTTTGCCCCAAGGAGAATACCCTTCATGTCTTAATCTGGTTTAACCTACCTAAGATGAGGCACAGGAAGAAGCGAGGAGCAGAGGCCAGGTGAATACCTTTCCAGTGGGCCCATCTTTCCCCCACCCAGGTGGAGGGCATCACTCAGCAGCAATTGAAAGAAGAGAACCCAGATGTGCTGCCTTTAGAAATCTGAGCATGAGAGTTACCCAAGTCCGCCTTCCTGCCCATTCTTCGGAAGGGGGGGTCCCCAGACACCTGATGACTCCTCAAGCAGCCCCTCCCATCCCCTTCCTGGGTCTCAGTCTTGTTCTCTGCTTACCTGTCACCCTCCTTGTCATCACAAGCAAGCAGAGCCCTGACTCTGACTCAGAGAGAGAGCAACCTGGGCTGTTTGTGACTGCTATTGCTGCTGGCCTCCCACGTCACAGATGGACACACAGACTGACCACCAGAAGGATGGACCCAGAGGAAAGCCTGGTGAGCAGGGCAGGTGAGCTCATTCAGCCACATATCTTGAGCTCTTATGACAGAACCAGGCCAGCATTAGGTTCTGAGAGGGTTTGAGAAGAGACAGGGGGATGAGCCATGTAGTCTCCCGCTGAAGGGGGGGGGACAGTGTTTATCCCATGTTTGAAGGGGACCCAGGGTTTCTTTAATCGGTGTGATTAGACACACAGGCCTGAAGATGACCGTCGTGAAGAAACAAATCTGAGATATTCACAGGAGACACTGCACCCCTTACGGGGAAGAACCGGGGCTGGTCAGGAAGCAGAACTAGTGGGGAAAAAACATGGCGCAGAGTCTTTATTGTGGTTTCCTTGGGTTGGAACAGGCAAAGCAAGGTGGGAAGGCTTAGGATTGGCTATTCTAAGTAAATCACTGAGCTCTGGGACATATGGGCTGTTCCTAGTTGTCTGGTCCCTGGCTTGGGGGTGATTAGGGCAGGTGGACAGTGGCCAGCAGCATGAAAGCCCATAGAGGATGTGGTTGGGGTGCTCCTGGACTTGTTGGTTTGTATTTGAAAGGTGAACTCTGAAGCAGATATTGCTGTCTCTAGGAATTAGCTAACCCTGGGAGGGGTAGCCCCACCAAGGTCAGCAAGTTCTGAAGATGTTAAAGCATCAGAATATAGAAAATAAAAGACAGTTAATACACACACAAGCTCCTGAGGGCCCACTGGGGTGCAGGTTGGCCTTGAATGCTGGATATCCAAGAAAACAGTAATGTTAACATGTAAAAAACACAAACTACATCCAGGACAACTCTCTTTTTAGATAGAAAACCGGAAAGAGTATACTTCTATGGTCATCCATGGAGATATCCCATGATCACCATTGCCTCTTATTACTTCTGTTACCATTTAAGGGGGACACTGAGTGCTGGCACTCTGTCAGGCCCTGCAACCTGCATGGTTGGTCCTACCTGTATCCACTCCTCCAACTGTATCTTGGTCATCCTCCCTGGCTCCAATTCCTCCAATACACCAGGCTCCTCCCTGGCCTCTTGGCCTTTGCTTATGCCCATTGCTCTGCCTGGTGTGCCCTTGGCCTGCCCACCACTCTACTGTGTGAGGGTGTGTGTGCACGTGCATGTGTGTGTGTGTGTATAAAGGGATATATTATAATGAGTTGGTTCACACAATAATTGCAGTGGAGAAGTTCCAAGATCTGTAGTTGGCAAGCTGGAGGCAGGAGAGCCAGTGGTGTGATTTTTTTTGCTTGGAGGGCAGAAGAACACGCGTGCCCCCATTCAGTCAGTCCATCAGGCAGGCAAATTTCCCTCTCACTCAGTCTTTTTGTTCTAATCAGATCTTAGCTGATCAGATGAAGCCAACCCAGATTAGGGAGGGCCACCTGTTTAGTCAATCTACTATGTCACATGTTAATCTCATCCAGAAACACCCTCACAGACACACCCAGAATGATGTTTGACCCAAAATCTGGGTACCCTGAGGTCCAGTCAAGTTGACCCTACACACAAAATTAACCACACCTTGTAAACATCTTTTAGACTCTTAGAGCTTTAAATATTCAGAACTGACCTCAGTGTCATCCCCCTCAACCCAGTGTGCTGCCCAAGCCAGCACCATGTCATACCTCTCCTTCTCCGCATGGCTCAGCCACCAAGCCCTGCAGCTCCATCCCCTAAAGCATTTCTTCCATCCATTCCCAACCCATCAGAGTCATGGTGCCAGCCTTCTTTGGACCCCATCACTTGCCTGAGTTCTTGCCACTGCCTGTGTGGTCTCAGGTCTCCAGCGTTGCCTCCATCTTGTCCCCATGTTGCCATCCTTTCCATGTTTCTGAAGGTGTGAGCCCTAGGCTGAGATCTGTTTGCGGAGTCCTCTTGGGATGACGCTATGGAATGCAACTATCTATGCAAGGCGGCAAGAGGAAAGCACCGAGGGCATGGTCAGTCCCTATGGTTTTCTAGATTCAGGAGGTGCTAATAAAAGGAGGGAGGGTAGGAGGAAGGAAGAAGGAAAAGGGAGCAGAGAAAGAAGAGGGGATAAAAGGGGAGGGATCCTCAATATACCCAAAGGACTTGAAAACTTATGCCCATACACTAATCTGTACATGGGTAATTATGGCAGCTTTCTTCCCAAATGCCAACACTTGGAAGCAGCCAGGATGTCCTTTAGTAACCCTTTGGATGGATGAACTCTGGAACATGTACATAATGGAATATTAGTCAGTGCTAAAAAGAAATGAGCTATCAAGCTACAAAGAGACATGAAGGAAACTTAAATGCGTAAATCCATGAAAGAAGCCATTCTGAAAAGGCTATGACAACTCTATGACATCCTGGAAAAGGAAGACTGTGAACACAGTAAAATGATCAGGTTGAACTGGCGGAGGACAGAGGCATTTTGGGGTGTTGGAAATACTCTGTATGATACTTTAGTGATGGCCCTTTGTGGAAACCCACAGAATGTACGACTCCAAGAGTGAACCCCAGCCTAAGGTCAACTATGGACTTTGGATGGTTTTCATGTGCCAGTGTAGATTTGTCACTCATAACAAAGGTCCCGCTCGGATGGGGGATGTTGACGGTGGGGAAGTCTGTGCATATGTGTGTGGGGGAGGCGGATGTACAGGGAATCTATACTTTCCTCTCGGCTTTGATGGAAACCTAAAACTGCTCTAAAAAATAAAGCCTATTTAAAAGAAGAACAAAAGGGAAAGACGGAGGAAGGATGGGCTCTGCAGGAAATTGCTCCAAGTTTTCTGAAATCCTTCCTCCCCTTTTTTGAAACACCATGACATGTACCAGCCACCAGCTTCCTAGTCCATTTCTGAGCCCCCAGTTATGGAAAGGACAGCGGTCTGTGATCTGTGCTTCTGATTTAGTCATCCAACCTTACGTCTGAATCCCCTAAAAGCTGCTCCTTGGTCCAGTGTTCCCTCCGGTCAGACTGGGATGGCCTCCCAAGATCTCCGCTCCCTGTCCTGCTAGAATTGCTCCCCAGGTCCCACAGTAAGCAAGCGGATCCCTTGGCATCCATGAGCCGGTGCCTGGGACTTCACTGTGTTTCTCTGCTCTGTGGGAACACCTGGGTCTCCAACTTTTCCCAATTGTCAGCTTCCTCTGGGCTTCTCCCCCTCTAGGTTCTGCCTCTCATTTACCTCCTTTGACAATGCCCCTGCCTCTGTCTTCTGGAAAGAGCCTTGTAAAATCTGCGTTCAGCACGGATTCCCCTGGGGTCAATAGGGACATCTTCGGATGACAGGCCTTCTACTTCCGTGGCCTTGGGAGGGTCTTCGTGTGGGCTGGCTGGTTACTACCCTGGTATTTGACTATTCAGAGTTCAAATTTGATTCTCTGTTGGTGTAATTTTTTACATATTCTTTCTTTTTAATATATTTTATATGTTCTTATATATCAGTCCTACATATTTTTATATACTCTTTCTTTTCCCCTGAAGCTTAAGGTGCATGCTCAGCCTTATCTACCCTAAGATGACTTTCTCCTTTCTACCATGATTCTTACTGATTCTTCTTCTAAGATCAAAAGTTAATTCAGAGACTACTTCCCCTTATTGCTTCCTTTTGCTTTTCATTTCATGGCTAATTCAAAATTTATTTGAAAATACTGTGAAATATTTAAGATGCACACAATATCTGTAGAATAATTCGATGAACCTCTGTGCACCTGCTGTCTGATTAGGGACATAAAATGGTACCAATACTCTTGAAACTCTCAGGATACCAGTCCCTCCTGGCTGCATAGTGTGCCTCTGCACACGCAGGAGCCACTGCCATGAAGTCAGACCTTATCATCACCATACTTTTCTTTATACTGTTACTACATACACGTGCATTCCTACCTGTTACAGAGTATTATTTTTTCACATTTTACATTTATTGTAAATGATTCTCAATACACATATTCTTTTTTTAAATTATGTTCTGTTAGCCAGCATATAGTTTTTGATGTAGTGTTTCACAACTCGTTACTTGCATCTAACACCCAGTGCCCGTCACCACACGTGCCTTCCTTAATACCCATCACCCTCTTACCTCAACCTCCCACCCCCTCCCTTCTGTAACTCTCAGTTGGTTCCCAGAGTCCAGAGTCTCTCATGGTTTGTCTCCTTCTCTGATTTCTTCCCATTCAGTTTTTCCCTCCCTTCGCCTATGGTCCTCTGCACTATTCCTCGTGTTCCACATGTGAGTGAGTGAAACCATAGGATAATTGTCTTTCTCTGCTTATTTCACTCAGCATAATCCCCTCCAGTTCCTTCCATGTTGATGCAAGTGGTGGGTATTCATCCTTTCTGATGGCTGAGTAATATTCCATTGTATATACGGACCAGATCTTCTTTATCCATTCTTCTGTTGAAGGACATCTTGGCTCCTTCCACCATTAGGCTGTTGTGGCCATTGCTGCTATGGACATTGGGGTGCATGTGGCCCTTCTTTTCACTACGTCTGTATCTTCGGAGTAAATACCCAGGAGTGCAATTGCAGGGTCCTAGGGTAGCTCTATTTTTAACATCTTGAGGAACCTCCACACTGTTTTCCAAAGTAGCTGTGCCAGTTTGCATTCCCACCAACAGTGTTAGAGGGTTCCCCTTTCTCCACATCCTCTCCAACACTTGTTTCCTGTCTTGTTAACTTTTGCCATTCTAACTGGTGTAGAAAGGTGGTATGTCGTTGTGGTTTTGATTTGTATTTCCCTAATACATGTATTCTTACGCAGCTTGCTTTCCTTATTCATCATTACATTTTTTAGTTTCATGAATGTTAATATATTGAACACTGGCTCATGCATTTTCACTGCTGCCTAGTAGTACTTCCTTATAGGAATGTATCACAATTCATGAATCCATTCTATTGATGAGCATTTTAAATGACTCCAGGGGTTTTTGTTGTTGTTGTTGTTATTTAAATCAAAGAATACTGCTATGAACATTCTAGAACAAGTCTCTAACATTTTAATGTGATGCATTATCTTCACAGGGTTTTTTTCACGTTAAACCATCTTTGGATTTTGGGGTTAACCCCAAGTTGGTTACAGTGTATTTTTATTTTTATAAATCACTAGTTCGGTTTGAAATTTTAGTGGATGCCTGTGTTCCCAGTGCGAAGATGATCCTTGAAATGCCTTGTGTAATTTGGGGGTGGGGGAACAGTACAGCCAGCTCCTTCCTGACTGCTCCAGGCATACATCCCATTGTGCACCCCTCCTCCCCAGAGACAAGCTCTACCCCTGGCCCCAGGTCCCTCAGTGACCTCTGCGCACAGAGTAACACAGCAGCTGCCACGCCAGGGGCCCCTCTCCTCCCAGCTGGGTCCACTGCCAGGTGGCACGTCTGCCTGTCCTCCTGTCCCTTAACTGAGTCTCTGCCATCGGCTCCAAGAGTCAAAATCCCACCCAGTGTCCACGCTCACCTCCCATCCCCAGGGCGGCTGGGGAAAGTGTCACCTACCCAGCCAGGAGCTGCTTGGCAGGTAGAAGTTGCTAATCCTGGACGACTCACTGGGTTTGTGAAAGAGACACAGACCCCACCTTACAGATAGATGGTGGAACAAGTGGATGAGAAATACTTTTTCTTCGCAAGGACATAAGGCTTTGCAAAGAGGCTAATGTGATGGAGAGTCTGTTTCGAGATGCTGGGGGAGGGGCAGGGGCGGTCCCCCAGGGCCCGCCTTCAGGGCCCCTCTTCCATCTCCCCGCTTACGCAAACCAGCAGTTGCTGTGCTTAATGTTGTAGGGGAAGCATGGGGCAGGCTCTACCGCCAGAGTCACGCCCTTCTGACTTTTTTTATTTTGCAGGACACCCTAATTACTTGGAGCAAGGAATTCAGAGCACCTTGAAGAAACCTAAGGGAAGAAAGAATCACCCAGGCTTAGAAGAAATGCCATTTTTTTGCCACCTGCAAATCCAGGCCTACCTCTCAGAGAGGAGAACAGATCCCCAGAAAGGAAAGTGCCATGGCAGGGGAGGTGGGGGGTGTCTAGCTTGAAAAATCCCCACGCATCTGCCTGCCATGGCATGGGGCCAACAGTGCCGGATGCTGTCCATGGGCCTATTGGCAGCACCTGGGCATGCAGACCCACAAGTGCCAGATAGACAACCCCTGGCCAGTTGGCGGCACCTTGTTAAGCCCCAGAGCTGGGGAGGGGAGAAAGTCTGGGAACAAGCCCAGTTATACTTTGTATTTGCCTAAAGGAGGTGCAGAATTAGACAGGCATTATAGAAACTGTGAAGTCATATATATTTCTGCCGTCGGTCTGCGGACTATGAGTCACACTTGCCACACCTTGTGAAGGGGCGAATCCCACTGTTTCTGTGTGTCATTCACCCAAAGCTCAAACTCAGGCCGGTGCCGGTGTGTGGCTGCAAGACGTCGACCGTGGACTTGGGAGGAAGCCGCAGCTCCCTGAACTCACCCCCAAGGACCGGCAGTGACCCACCTAGGGACCCCGCTCTCATGCTCTAGAGGCTGGCTTTTCAGGCTGTGAGAAGCCAGCAGGTTGCGGAAAATCCGGAGAGGAGCCTGGTGGCTGGAGGCCGTAGAGCCCTCCGTGAGCGACGGGGAGCAATGTGTTCTTAGGCCCCGAAATGCCCACAATAATGGGTCTGGCAGCAGTGGGGTCTTGCCGGGGATCAGGCCTATGATTCTGAGACCCTGTGTTCCTAGTTTCTCCATGACCACAATAGTCATTGTCTTATGTCTCGGTGCATTTCCCACGGGGGGCCCCGTGAGCTTGTGTGGGTGAGACACTCGACACTCCACAGGCTGTACGTAATGAGACGCAACAGAACATGCTGGTGGTTCTGTTGTATTAAAGAAAAAATGGAAATAAATTCCCCTCAGAGAAAAGATCAAACCATGAAGTCGTCCAGAAAAGGGAACGGACCAGAAGTTTCTCTGCACTGTGCTTGGTGCTGGTTCTTTGGGTGAACAGTTAAATTGTCTTTGAAAGCCATTTTCTTTTTTCTCTCTTTTTTGAACTAATTCTATCCGACCATCTAGCACAGACTCAGAACTGGTAACCTGGAAAAGAGGGGACATGTGGAGGTCGCCTTGGTAACTAGCGCCTGTGCGGGCTGGAGCTCCTGCCCCTGGCGGATCCCAGCGGAGCACGTCTGAATTGCTCTTCTGCTCTGCACTTGCCGTCTTTGCCTGGAGGCATCGAGAAAGGTTGAGAAGGATGAGCACCAGACACCCCGGTGTTCAGAGGACCAGCTCTGCCTGGTGACACAGGCCCTGCTTCTCCCTCAGGATTTTCAAATTTGCTCATTAGTGTGGGTTGCAAATCTGCCTTTTTCCTTACATTATCCTTGAGTCTCTGTTTAGATCACCAGAAAAAAAAAATTTGTATAAAATAGTATACTTTGACCCAGAATCTCGCTAAATGAACTAATGCACAAACTAGAAAAGGCTTGTATGTCTAAAGATGTTCACTGCAGCATTTTTTATACTTGTAACAAATAGACAGCAACTTGCATATAAATGGTAGAAGGGGGGTTAGGTAACTTGTAGTATATAGAAGAAATAAGTTCTGCAGTCAACTTACTATAGCTGGTGACAGAGAAAAACATGTCTCACAATCCTAAATTTTATTTTATTTTATTTTAAAGATTTTATTTATTTATTTGACAGAGAGAGGGATCACAAGTAGGCAGAGAGGCAGGCAGAGAGAGAGAGGAGGAAGCAGGCTCCCTGCTGAGCAGAGAGCCCGATGCGGGACTCGATCCCAGGACCCTGAGATCATGACCTGAGCCGAAGGCAGCGGCTTAAGCCACTGAGCCACCCAGGCGCCCATCACAATCCTAAATTTTAAAAGACTACAATGATATACATGTAGTAGGTAAAAACAGATACATATAAGCACAGGACAGAGAAGTAGAAGGGAATACACAAAATAGTATTTGTTATTGTCTTAGGTGGGTGACTTTAAGCATGGAATGAATAAAATGAATAGCATCTTTAACTTCTCTGAATATAAACCAATATCAGTTATTTTATTATTATTATTATTATTATTAGAGAGAGAGCACATATGCACTTGATTGGGAGGTTGGGAAGGAGAGGAAGAGGGAAAGAGAGAATCCTGGAGCCCAAGATGGGGCTCAATCATGATCATGAGCCAAAATCAAGGGTCTAACGCTTAATGGACTGAGCCACCCAGTCATCCCAACATCATAGTTACTCTAAAAGGTCTTTAATCTTTTTTTTTAAAGTAAACCTGTTAGGTATGGAGCCAAGTGGGCCGAGGAGGTTTCAATGTTGAACTTTGTCAAATTTGCAAGATCTCTTTTCACTTGAGCAAGAGATCTGCTCTTCTTATCCCTGTTTTGTTTCTGTTTCTTCAGGCAAATGCTTATTTTTCTTACCTAGTTGTTTTATTTAATGCTTTCTCTCATGCAATCTTTGAATCTCTAGGTCACTATTTACCAATTGATCCTCTTATCCTTGTTGCCTCAATTATGGCCCCTGTCTCCCCACTGAAGTCTCAGGAAACCATTACATGTTAGGACAGAAAGGATGTTAGAGTCCCCTCCCTCAAACTGGGGTTAGTTTACTCTGGGTTGATCACTGTATAATAGATATAAGCATAAAGCATTTATATTTAGTTTTATAATTACACATAACTAAGTGTCGTTACAATAGAAGTATTTTCTGTCAACACTAGAAGAGCATGAGAATTTTCTTCATAAGGGGCCAATCCTTAGTAGGACTTCACCTGTCTTCAAGTGATAAGGACCCTGAGTATAAGGAGGGAGAATAACTGGGTCCTGGTCCCTCTGAAGTGGGGAAACTAGAACCTGTGTAGTGTGCTTCACTATCCTATGTAGGGTTTTAGAAGTTCCAGCTGGGACTGGCCCATCAGACTTTACATCACAGGTCTGAGAGCTAGGTGAAGGTTGTAGATTCCCAATATCATCTTAGTAATGATAATCAAATTTCCATAACAAGCCTAGACCTCTCCTATGATCTTGAGATTTACACACTTGACATCTCTTCTTGGATATCTTAAACTTGACACAGTCGAAACAGAACCCCTAGTCCTTCCTATTGACAAGGACCCCCTCCTTGACTAACCTGTACACAAGCTCTTCTGAACCTTCTTCTCAACCTCCTTGGCCTTGATCTGTTGTCCTTGGTTTGTGAGTCCACCATAGCAAGAAGCCTATCAAACCATTTAGCAAGAATTCCCCCATCCTTGACACCTAAGCAAGGTCCTCTTGGTAATTTTCCACTAACTGACCCCCTCACCTTGCCTATTGGCTGTAAATTGCTGTTACCCTGTTGTGTTATAGTTGAATTTAACCTTTCTCCACTATTGTAATACTCTTGAGTATAAACTTCCTCACCTTTTAAAATCTGTTCAGTGCAGTTTTACTTGGTCAACTCCCATATGCCCCAAATGTGTATGCTTTCAGTTTTCTTCACCAGCTCCCCAGTCTGGAACCAAGAAACCCAGGTACCATCCCTGATGCCACCTCTCCCCCTGTTCTTTGTATCCCAGCAAGCCCCTTCTCCCCACCCTGATCCCAGTCACCATGATCTCTAGTTTATGTGACTGCAACCTCTGGCTGGTCTCCCACTTCCTCTTTGACCCCTTCCAATCCATTCTACACAAGGCATCAAAGAGCAAAATTCTTAAGGATAAATGAGATCATGGCACTCTTCTGCTCAGACCTTCTAAGGGCTTTCCATTTCTCTGAGATTAGAATCCAGACTCCTCACCTGACTACAAACCCCTGTAAGATTGGCCTAAGCCCTTCTCCACAGCCTCATCTCATTAATACAGACTTATGTGTCTGTTTATCTATCTTTCTGTTTCCTTCCCACTAGAATGTAAGCACCATGAGGTTAGGATCATGTCATTCTTCTTTGCTTTCATCTTTACATACCTATGACCATGACTGGCATGTGAATATTCTCAACCACAATTTTTAAATGATTTAATTTAACCTTGTATTGAAATTGACTTTCAGACCTAAATGTGAGACAGGAAACCATCAAAATCTTAGAGGGAAAAACAGGCAGCAATCTTTTGGACCTCCACTGCAGCATATTCTTACTAGACACATCTCCAGAGGTAGGGGAACAAAAGCAAAAATGAATTATTGGAACTTCATCAAGATAAAAAGCTTTTGTGCAGAGAAGGAAACAATCAACAAAACTAAAAGGCAGCCTATGGAATGGGAAAAGATATTTGCAAATGACATATCTGATGAAGGGCTAGTATCCAAAAATCTATAAAGAATTTATCAAACTCAACACCCAAAAAACAAATGATTCCAGCTAAGAAATGGGCAGAAGACATGAATAGACACTTTTCCAAACAAGACATCCAGATGGTTAACAAACACGTGAAAAGATGCTCGACATCATCCACCTCAAGGAAATAACAAATCAAAACCGTGATGAGAGACTACTTCACACCTGTCAGAATGGTTAAAATTAACAACATAAGAAACAAACAGGTGTTGCGAGGATGTGGAGAAAGAGGAACCCTCTTACACTGCTGGTGGGAATGCAAACTGGTACAGTCACTCTGGAGAGCAGTATGAAGATTCCTCAAAAGGTTAAAAATAGAGCTACCCTACTATTCAGCAATTGCCCTACTATGTATTTACCCAAATGATATGAAAATACAGATGGGAAGGTGTACATGCACCCTGATGCATTATCTGCAGCATTATCTGCAATAGCCAAACTACAGAGGGCACCCAAATATCTGTTGAGTGATGAATGGATGAAGAAGATGTGGAATACATACACAATGGAATATCACTCAGCCATCAAAAAGAGAAGAAATCTTGCCATTTGTAATGACATGGATGGAGCAAGAGTGGATTATGCTGACAGAAATAAGTCAGTCAGAGAAAAACAAATACCAGAGGATCTCACTTATATGTAGAATTTAAGAAAGGAAACAGATGAGCATATGGGAAGGGGGGATATAAGGAGAGAAGGAAACAAGCCGTAAGAGAGTTAATGAAGGGTTACGGGTGGGAATGGGCTAGATGGGTGACGGCTATTAGGGAGGGCTCTTGTGACGAGCACTGGGTGTTGTATGTAATTGATGAATCACTGAATTCTACTCCAGAAACCAATTTTGCGCTGCATGTTAACTAACTAAAGTTGGAAGAATAATTTAAAAAAAAAGAAATTGACTTCCAAATAAGCCCTCAGTCACATGAACCTCACGTACAAAGCAAAAAGTCTATTCTTCCTGGTGGGTTCCAATGTCTTGTCTGCTCCAAACAGCTCCTGTACGTCCACCTTGTCACAGCCAAATGCAGGCTTGTTGGTAGTAGAGAAACACGTATCTTTTATGTTAGCATGAAAGTAGGACTGAATGTCCTTACATTCTGTGTCACAAAGAGGGGGCGGTGTCAAATGACATTAACACTGTGTGGGCTGCGGGCAGATGAACCTACTCCATAGCCCACTGTGACCACAAGCTCGGAGAAGCTGAAATGCATCCAAAGTGATATTTGGGAAATTTGATACTTCTTTAGTCCAACAGCAGAAAATTTTTGTATTTTATTTCCATTGAAAAAAGTCACTAGAAATAAAATTAAGCACAAAAAGTTCTTTTTTTTTTTTTTTCAGTTTATAGTGAAAGGGCTTTTTTAGTTAGGAAATAGATTTTTGCTGCAAGTGGTTGTTTCAGTATGTCTGGTCTCTGGGATCTCCTGCTCAGTCTTCCTTGGCATCCCACACTGGAAGTGGTGTGGGAGGGAGATCCTCAGGAAACTCTCATGGCTTCAAAGCATGGCTTCCTCCTCCTCAGGTTAAATGGTTACAAAATGTGGTTACATGAGGCTTACTAAACAGATGGCAGGACAGAGGGGACAAGGCCTGAGCGAAGTCCTGAATAGGCAAGAAAAACACAGGATTTCTTGGGAGACATGTGCACACTGGTCTACAAAACTGGTGGGGAGTATGGGCACCAACATGAACGGGGGGCAGACAGGGCAGTGGGAGCTTGAAGACCTCTCTTCTGATTGCTTCCATGTCCCAAGTGAATTGGGAACTGAGGTAGCTCTTGAGTGTACGCAGGAGGAAGTGGGTGGTGGGAGCTCCAGGAGAGAGAAGGCATGGAATGGTTGTTGAAAACAGGGGAAAATGTGCCAACCCACAACATGTAGGAGCATCCAGCCATGCTGAGGGACCACTGAGGTTTGTGCTCATGGATTTAGAGAGATGCTTGCCTGTGTTGTTTGGCCTTTTCCTCCAGGAACAGAAAGCCATGTGGGCAGAGGAGGTGGAGAAAGATGAAGATGCAGAGGACGCCTGAGTTACCAAATTTGCCAGGGACTGATTAAAATGATGGAATGTGGGGTCTTTTCATCACAGATTCTTTTGTGCCATTTGATTAGTTACCATGTCTGTAATTGCTAATATTTTTAATTAGATATAAAGAGTAAAGTAGATGTTGGTCAAATTAAGAATGAGCCAGTCCAGGGAGATACATACTGAGGGGATCTCAAGTGCAACCTCCACATCTGTCAGGAGCAACATGCCCCCACCTGTCTCCTCTGTGGGGCACAGGTATGACAAGGACATGGGGATTGAGGCGTCCACTCTAGAGTCTCCAGGGCCCCTGACTGGCTTTCTTGTCAGAGTGCGCCTGGCTCTCTAGGACCTGGATCCCACCCTTCTTAAGCTCAAGTCAATTCGTCACTCTTTGTGAGGTAAACTATGTGTCAGTACACCAAAAGCAGGAGGCTGAGACCATCCTTCTGTTGTGGGCTGAATTACGTCTCCCCCCACCAGCCCCCAAATTCATATTAGTTCTAACCTCCAGTACCTCCGCTGACCGTGTTTAGAAATAGGGTCATGAAAGTGGTAAGCAAGGTTAAAAGAGGTCACTGGGAGGGGCCTTAATGCAATCTGACTGGTGTCCTCCTAAGATGAGGGGGATCAGGACACAGACACACACAGAGGGAAGACCGTGTGAGGACCCAGGGAGAAGACGGCATCTACAGGCCAAGGAGAGAGGCCACAGAAGGAACCAACCCCACTGACACCCTGACCTTGGACTTCCAGCCTCCAGAACTGTGAGAGAAAGTATTTTTGTTATTTAAGCCACTCGGCCTGTGGTACTCTGTTATAGCAGCCTGAGAAAACTAATATACCATCCAAACTAGGCAGGCTGTTTTCTAGAACATTACTTAAACTATGTCAAATGTTTGAAAACTGTTTTATAAAATATAAGCGGAAATGTTTCAGCCAATCTTCCTCCTTCACACATTTAGGTGTAAGTGAATTACTGGTCAGTGTATTCACAGGATTAAGCACATGGTATCTGGTTTATTTCATATGTGTTTAGTTTGCCTCACTGAATTCTTTTGTGATTTATATTAAGTCCCCAAATGATCTCTTCATGTCATGTTAAGGAAAGATTCAATAATTTCATCAGGTAAGTAAATAAGTCAATCAGATGAAACCCAACTGAAATCGAAAGTCCTCATGTAGGGGTCAAGTTTGTTCTGTTCAGAGTGATAGTACGCATTATAGAATGGGGCATAAACAAGATGTATTCCTAATTGTGTGTGTGTGTGTGTATGTGTGTGCGCGCGCGCGCGCCCTGATGTATAAACTCTGGACAGAACTTAAAATAGAACACCATACTATGTGAAGGTGCTAGAAAGTGGATATGAACAGGCAGAAACCAGAAGGGCACTGACTCTGGGAAGAACCAGCGTTTGTTTCTCACCTGGATACTCCCTGGTTGGCAGGAGGAACCTATGGAGAACACTCAGTCTTCCTGCCTGGAGAGGTCAGAGCTGGGAGAAGGGCTGCCTGATGGCCGTAAAACAAAGAGGGGAAATGCCTGATAGGAAAGAGCCCTTGAAGGGAGCCCTAACATCTGCATATACACTGCCCTAGAGTCCACGGCTGGCCTCTGAGCTGCTCAGGCATAGGCTCTCGGGAGAGAGTCCAGGGAACCTGGGAGGAGGAGGAGGTTGTGGAGTGCTGAGGGAAGGGGCCATAAAAGAAGGTGCAGGATGGTACAGCTGCTGTGGAAAAAAGTATGAAGGCTCCTCAAAAAATTAAAAATAGAATTACCATATGATTTGGTAATTGCCCTACTGGGTATTTACCCAAAGAATATGAAAACACTAATTTGAAATGATATATACATCCCCATGTTTATTGCAGCATTATCTACCAGAGCCAAATTATGGCAACAGCCCAAGTGTCTATTAATAGATGAATGGATAAAGAAGATGTGTCTAGGGGCGCCTAGGTGGCTCAGTGGGTTAAAGCCTCTGCCTTCAGCTCAGGTCATGATCCCAAGGTCCTGGGATCGAGCCCCACATCAGGCTCTCTGCTCAGCGGGGAGCCTGCTTCTCTCTCTCTCTCTCTCTCTCCCTGCCTCTCTGCCTACTTGTGATCTCAAATAAATAAATAAAATCTTTAAAAAAAAAAAAAGAAGATGTGTCTATGGCACACACACACACACACACAATGGAATCTTACTCAGTCATAAAAAAGAATGAAATCTTGCCATTTACAGGAATGCACATGGAGCTAGAGTGTAATGCTAGGTGAAATGAGTCAGAGAAAGATAAGTACCATATGACTTCACTCATATGTGCAAGTTAAGAAACAAAACACATGAACAAAGGGGAAAAAAAAAAGACAAACTGAGAAACAGACTCTTAACTCTAGAGAACAAACAGATGGTTACCAGAGGGGAAGTGGTGGGAGGATGGGAGGACTGGGTGAAGGGCATTAGGAGGACACGTACCATGATGAACCCGAGTGACATATGGGACCGCTGAACGACTGTGTTGTACACGTGAAACTAATACACACTCTACGTGAACTATATTGGAATTAAAATTTTTTTAAAAAGACGATGTAGGAAATGTCAAAAGGTTGAACTCTTGGGGGAACATGTTCTCTGATCACAGTAGAATTACTCTAGAATCCAACATTTGAGAATCCCCAGATAACTTTAATGGATATTGGTGGCACAAATGATGACCTGTGAGTATGGACGGAGGATTAGGCAATAATATTTATCCATGTAGAATTTCCAGATGTGGACAGGTATGCTGTGGTTATACAACTGATTGTCCCTGTTCTTGAGAACCAGCCACCAGAGTATTTACAAGGAGAGCAGTGTGGGGAAGGGAGAGCGATGAAGCCAATGGGATCAACCAAAACAGGTGGTGCACCTGGGTAAAGGGATGAAGGAGTTCCTTGCACTGTTTTTGCAACTTCTCTGGAAGTTCAAAATTGTATCAAATAGAAAAGAAATTAAAAATCTAACCCTGATCCTATCTGTCTCTTTGGCTTCCAGTTCCTTCTTGAAAAGTCTGTATTAGAGATTTGAAGAAAGACTGTCCAACACACATATCCCATCTCCCCTACCTGAGTGGGGGAACAGCAAGCCTGGGGCCGTGCCTGAACAGTAGGCACCCAGCATCTGATCACCCTCAGCCGACCCCACTTCCAGGCACCATTTCACTGTTAGGTGGCTTTTAAAGTGGCCGGGTCCCTGTGCTAAATCACAAAGTGAATCACAGAAAGCCAGCAGCAAGGATCAGTGTCCCCTCGATAAATGACTAGCAGACATTGTCATCTTGTTCAAAGGGTGGAAGCCTCTCGATAGGAAAGGTGAAGAACAGTTGTCTCTGAATAAGGAATTTGTGACTGGTGGGGTGGTAGAGAGCGCCCAGGAAAGGATGAAGAGGGAAGGGAAAGGTCACTTTACACCACAACCTTTTGAAGAGCAGCATTTGCTTTGTGGCCTGATTCTCTCCTGGCTTCTCACATCCCCCACACACCAGGCTCTTTCTGTCTGCTTTCTGTTGCCTCAGAAGGAGACATGAGCTCTGTGCACTCATCCTTCTAATCACCTCTCACCTGCCTTCCCATGTCTGGGACAACGTCCCCCTTTTGAGGGTATCTCGAAGGGGCTGACTCGCACAGGACAAGGGAAGGATGCCAGGGCCACTGTACGCCTCAGTATGCCTTGCATGCCACGAGGGCCATGACTCGGTGGTGTCGTCACAGTGAGGGTAGAGCTGTGGCTCACAGCCACTCTGCCCTTCACCCAGCACCTTCCCCCAACCCTACCCCTGCCACACTGCATGGACTTTTCTTCTTATTGTGGTAAAATATGCATAATATAACATTTACCATCCAAATCATTTTCAATTGCCCAATTCAGTGGCATCAAGCACTTTCTCGATGTCGTGCAACCATCACCACCATCCAGTTCGGGAATTCAATTCCTCACATGGAAACCCCATGCCCATGACACAGTGACTTTCTGCTCCTCCCCTGTCCTCACCCCAGCCCCCGGCAACCACTAATTTGGCATTTTGCCTCTATAGATCTGCCTGTTCTGCATATGACATAGGAATGGAGTCACTGAGTGGTCCTTTGGGCTTAGCTTCTGTCCCTCAGCATAGAGTTTTCAAGGTTCACCCGTGTTCTAGCATGTTATGGAAACCTCATTCTCTTCATGGCTGAAGAACGTTCCATCATGTGCATGGACTAGAGTTTGTCCGTCCATTCACCCACTGAAGGACATCTAGGTTGTTCCCAACCTTTGGCTGTTGTGAATCATCTCATAAAAGTGTATGTTGGAACACCTGTCCTCAGTTCTTTGGGGTATGCACCGAGGAGTGGAATGGCTGGGTCATATGGTAATTCTCTGTTTAACTCACAGAGAAGCAGTCCCACTTTCTTCCTTAGCATCTTTTTAACACACTTTTTTTCTGCTGGATATGAGCAGAATTTGTTTCTGGTGCTTGCAACTGAGGTCCCTGACGAAGGCCTCATGCCCATCTTACTGACAGGAAAACTGAGGCTCAGGGAGATGGGGTAGTCTGTCCAAGGATCCTGGCTGGTAGGGGCTCCCCCCAGGCCACAAACCCTTCAACGGTGTAGTCACAAGACCTTGGGGAGTGACATTCCTTCTGTGTCTTACTTCCTATCTGATGTGGTGCAGTGGTTCCCAAAAGGGTCCCTGGTGGCCAGGGTCTCTATGATTCAATGGTGGGGGTCCAGGAGCTGTTTTGAATATTTCACAAATCTTAATGGAAAACCTCCACTTTCCTACCACGAGGCTATTCAGGCTATCTAAAATGTCAAGTTTCTTTGCTTTTGGCAGGAATTAAATCAACCCAGGGTAGTAATAAGGGTTCTCTCCTGCTGATCAGAGACTCTGGCTGGCAGTTATGTCTATTTTTGATTAATTTAAAAAAATGGGAAAATGAATAAATTATTACTTGATAAATGCAGTTGTTTGGCAGATGAAAATCTCTTAAAACATGGGGCCCTTGGGGAGAAAAGTCACAAATGAGTTTCTTGGTGGTTTAAAAAAAAAAATCCATGAACACATTGGCCTGGTAAGGAAGTATCGTAGGCCAGTTCTGGGGCTCTGGATCTGGCCTCCATTTGTCCCTGACAGCCAGGCCTCGTGGAAATGATGGATCCGTCCGTCATGAGGCCTTCAGTCTCTCTCTATCACAAGAGGTGGCTCACTGCGGAACTTTGGTTCTGACCCTGACGAGGGAATGAGGCAATGAAGAGTGAGAGAATTCATTTCTTCTAGATGCCACAGCACAGTCTGGCCTCTCAGAGAAGCCAGACCCGGAGCCTGGCCTCCCCCAGGATCTCAGCATGGTCACAGCCAAGAGATCCTATACTGAGAAAACCTGAAGGCAAAGGACAGCCCCTCCTCTCTCCAGACCATTCCCCTGCTGTGTCCTCCATGTCTGTGATAGACGCCGCTCTTCTCCTGTTGTTCTAGCTGACCCCGTCAGGTCGAGGTCTTTATCTCCCGTTCCCATCTCTGCTCTCTGTCAACCCTCTCTACCCCTCAGCTGTCTCCCACTGGGATCACCGCCCAACTCCTCCCGGCCATCCCCTCCTCCTTCCCTGGCCATCTTCCCTGATCGGGAGTATGTTCTCCTGCTCTTGGCCGGCAGCCATGACACATGCCCTCTCCAGTGCATCTCTCACCATCCT
Organism: Neogale vison; assembly: GCF_020171115.1. Classification (NCBI taxonomy): domain Eukaryota; kingdom Metazoa; phylum Chordata; class Mammalia; order Carnivora; family Mustelidae; genus Neogale; species Neogale vison. The sequence continues at coordinate 129,143,842 of NC_058091.1, read as the reverse complement.
TCTTAACACCGGGGCCCACCACCAGGAGCCACACGCAGTCGCCCTGCCTGTACCTGGCTGCTCCCTGCCCCCAAGACTTAAGGTCAACCACAATTGCGATCTTGACATTTAACTTAAGAAAGCAACCAAGGGCTTAGCCGTTTGATCTCTGGTGATACACACTGTCCCTGACAACAAATACAGTCAGCCCGCATGGATCAGAACACCGGTTTCTGTGTGATGTTGAGCCAGTCCCTCTACTCGTCTTAGTAGCGAATAGTCTCATTGCTAGAAAGAATATTAGCCATCTTCCTAGCCATGAGTTATGGACTTAAATAAATGAACATTCGTGAAGAACTCAAGAATGCTAGAAGAAAAAGCATGGGCCGTGAGAGAGCATACTTCATCAAGAGTCAGTTCTGCAAGACCAGCTTTCTTGCCATGAATGCCAGTGTCTGTGACTCACTAATCCGCAAACAGTTGTTGGCCCCCCTCATGGGCAGAAAGTTCTGAGGGGAGCCCAGTGAGAATGGTGCCAAGCTCTCAGTGCATAACCAGGCTGAACTCCACACTCCATAACCTGACCCTGCCTGGTCTGGCCTCTAAACACAGTCTATTCGGAGTCTGGACTCCAAGTTTCAGCCTAACTAGTCCCCTGGCCTGGGACAAGGTGTTCTTCCCTCTGTTTTTCACCACATTCCTGCTCATCAAAGAGGCAGCAAGATCTCTTACAGGAAAGATCTAGAAGCACCTCTGAGCCTGCCGTCCAGAGAAACGGGTTCCATTCTAGTCCCTGTAAGTTTCTGGTTGCCAAGTAGCTGAATGACGTTGGACCACTCTGGGGGACATTGTTGGTTTCCCATAAAATAACATTCCCCACTCCCCTTCCTTTCTCTGGTAGAGACTTTTTCCTGCAACAGAGGCTGGAAATGCTAGATACTTCCGTTCCCAGTTGCCTTGATGTTGGGGCGTGGGCATGTGAACCAATCCTGGCCAATGGGACTTGAGAGAAGACCTGAAATGTGTTCCCTATGCTAAAAAGAAATTTCTGAAGAGAAACTAAGACCCTTTGCCATCTTCGTTCCTACTTTTGGAGGTCGTATGGAGAGATGTTGGTTGATGGCACTGTTATATGCTGCAATCGGTAGAATATAAAGATGAGAAGAGCCGGGGGTCTCAGTGACAGCATCAGACCACCAAATCAGCTGTGTCCTGCAGGCTTCTCGTTCTTCGAGATAATCTGTGAGCCGGTCCAGATTGGGTATTCTGATATCTGATCACTGGACTCATCTAGATAGTATAGCAAGTATTTGACTTCTCTGGGCCTCGGCAATTCATCTTTAAAATGGGGCCACTGAACAAATGATTGCTAAGGTTTCTTTGGGTCCAGACCTTTTGGGACACCTCCAAGTGCGACGTTGTCTCCAGAAACTTCCCAGACTTCACAAGCCCTCCAGTTGGGATTGTGGTCCTCTCTGAACCCACAACCAGATTTCCTTTCTTTCTTTCCTTGTCTGCTCACGCTAGCTGCTTTCCCATGCACTGTGTCACTTAATCCTCACAACAGCCTAGCTTCGCATCCCGTGGCTGTGGTCCATGAGGTTAAGAGTCATTGTGCTCAAGGACCTCCCATTTCGACTTGCATCCGCCTGATTCCAAAGCCCAAGTTCCTGACCACTTTGCTGAAATGCCTGAATTATCCTCCTAATCATGAGAATGTGCTTTAGGCAACCGTAGTAACAGTGTATTTCCAGCCGGGAGGCCCACACAGCATAAGCTCCAGAAATGAACAGACCGCCCTGGTCTGAGTTGAATCAACGGTGAATGCCATTCAGAGCCTTCCAGAGAAGGCAGGTCACCTGGGGGCTTGGGCGCTGAGTGGAACAGCACAGCGTAACCACATTCGAGCCGGCCAACCCCGGGGCATGAGGCAAAGAGGCCAGAGCTGCTTAGCTCCCCCTCCCAGCACAGCGTAACCACATTCGAGCCGGCCAGCCCCGGGGCATGAGGCAAGGAGGCCAGAGCTGCTTAGCTCCCCCTCCCAGGGTCCTGCTGGTGGCTCGTCTGTACAGGGGCGGAGAAGCTCAGAGAGCTGGTTCTCCCTGTGCTATTAAGAGGCCCTGCTGCCTGTGCCCAGCCTGGACATGAAGGTGATTAATGCACAGTGACAGGAGAATTAGCAGCTGCCCTCGCCAGGGAGTGGGGATTTGCCAGGCGCCGCTTCCCTCATCAAAGTGGATGAGCAGGTGAGCAGAGGCCAATGTTCCTCCCTCTGGCGGGGGCCACAGGTGCATGGCCGTCGTCTATGGCTGAATCATCCAGGCCAGAGCTGCCTTCTCTAGGTGGGCTGGGCGGGGCGGGGAGGGCAGGTGGATGGGGGAGAGCGGAAGAGGAGACATGGGAGGGGGAGAAAGAAAAAGAAGGAAGAGGGGTTCTGTCCAACGGCCTGGCACAAAGGCTCTGCGGGGAAGGACAAATGAAACCGGATGAAAGATGGTTCTGGGGATCCCTTGACCTCCCTTGAGACAGGCAGGCCTCCCTCTGCCTAGGCAGATGTAGGGAAGTGGTCACTGGCTGGGGCCACGGGGAAAGCGGCCGCCCAGAAGCACAGCCAGCCGCCCACCCCTGGCCTGTGAGGCAGAGTCTTAGATTCTTGCTGCTCCTTCCCAATGCAGGATGGGTTCTTGGAGGATCCAGAAGACTCACCTCGCATGGATTGAGCTTTTGAAAGTTGCTCTTTCTATTAAAGGCCTGTCTCCGCCTAAAGACAGCACAGCCCCCCGTTTCCAAGCTCCCTTCCCAGGTAGAGTCAGGGGGGCCAACCGTGAGGTGACCCTCTTTCCAGAGTGCTGTTGGGAAGGAGGGTCGGTCCCACTGTCTTGGGGCCTGTATTAGCTTCCCAGGGCTGCCCTAAGTACCTCAGACTGGCAAGCTTAAACACCAGAAATCTACTCCCTCACAGCACCAGAGACCAGACATGTGAGGTGTTGCCTCTAGAGTCGTCCCTTGCCTCTTCCCGGTTTCCCGGGGTTTGGCGGCCATCTTTGGTGTTCCTTGGCTTTGGGCTACATAACTCCAATCTGTGCCTCTACTGGCACATGTCACATGGCATTCTCTCAGTGTGTCTCTCTCCTCAGGTGGCCATCTCTCTATAGGAACACTGGGCCTCCTGAATCGGGGCCCACTCTACCCCAGTATGACCTCATCTTAACAAGTTCTATTGCCAATGACCCTGTCTCCAAATAAAGCCACACTCTGCAGTAACTGAGGGTTAGGGCTTCAACATCTCCTTTTTGGGTAGACGCCACTCATAACAGGGGCCATCAAGGATCTGAGAGCTGGAATTTTCTTCCACGCTCCCTTTGCAACCTGGTTAAGCCCTAATAATGAGTTCAGTCTTTCATGCTCTGAAGGGAGCTCATTGCTCTAGCCCAAAGCTTCTTGAGGTCTAGCACTCACACCAGCTACCTGGGCTCTGGTTACACGCAAATTCTGATTTTGCGGGTCTGGGGAGGGGCCTGGGACTCTGCATTCCTACAGGCTCCTGGGCGACGCCCATGCTTCAGGGGGCCCGCATGACATTGTTAAGGAGCCGGCCCCCTGAGCCTTCCTGAGGAGGTCAAGAGCCACCCCTCCTGCCCTGGGGAGGGGCGGAAGGCTGCAAGGTCCACGGGCACCGAAAAACAGCAGCCCTGCTCCGGATGTGTGGTGGAATCCCCTCCAAGCCTTATGCTGAGCTGCCGGCGGGACTCCCTGTCGCCAGACCCCAGGGAGGGAGTGGAAGACAGGGCTCCCAGCTGCAGCGGAGGCCCGTCACTTCTGCCTGTTCCCACGTCAGGCCGAACTCAGTAAGATCCCTCTTTTCATTGCTCTCAGGAGATACTTTAGGGACGCAATCTCTGGGTCATACGGTACATACATATTTGTAACATTTTCTTATTAGATGTCAACATTCTTGACATTTAAAAAAAAATGACAGGTTTATTGAGAGACCATTCACATGCCACAAAATTCTCCCTTCCAAAGCATACACTGCAGTGGATTTTAGGACATTCACAGAGTTGAGCAACCATCGCCTAACTAACCATCACTTAGTTAGGGCAGCCCTGGGAAGCTAATACAGGCCCCAAGATGGTTCTGGAAAAATCCAGAACATTTTCCCAACGTGGGCTTAGGAAAAATACCATCATAGCTATACGAGCTCGCTGTGCGGAAAACTAAGAGTCCCTCGTGCCTTAGTTCATTTAACCCCCATCACAATGCCATGAGTATGATCAGCATTCCTATTTATAAAACGCGGAAACTGAGTCTGGAGGCTTGGGAAGTCCGCAGAGTCACCCAGCTACTCAGCGGCAGAGCCACAGCTCAGCTCTGATGCCTGAGGCGGGCATGCCTGGCTTCCCTGTGATCCTGAGGGATTCCCCCCGGGGGGAAGGTATGCCCAGGACGTGTTTGTTATAAGCTCCACATCCCAGCTGGAGCAGGGGGGCGCGGCTCACATCACCATGCTGCTCCAGCTCCAAGGACATTGAGGAGCAGCTACATGGCTAAACCAGAGGTTCTACCAGCAGCCCCCGGGTCCTATCTTTTCCCTCCGCTCTGTGCCACTGAGTCCACTGGCCGGTCTCCTGCGTGCACCCCCCACTCCAAAGACAGCACTGAGGGCCCTTTCATTTCATACCTGTGTCCTGGGTAGGCCTGGGCTTGCACCCGTGCTCCTCCACCTTCTGCACGTGCTGCCGGCCTCCTGCAGAGAGCTCGCTGCACACCCAGATGCACCACGGACTCTGGGGTGATCTTGCCCCCAGTGTCCTTCTAGAACCTTCTCTGCCCATCTGTTCCAGAATCTGAGGCTTCCTCTGCTTCCAAGCCACAGCATTCGTATGGTCGTGACATGCAGCACAACAGTTTTTCTCTTTGTTTTTGTACATCTATAATTTACATACAGCGAAAGGCATAGATCTTCAAGTGGATGGTTTGATGAGTTTTGACAAATGCATTAGTCCGCGTTACTGCCCTCCTCTCAAGATAGAGAATATTTCCATCTCCTAAAAATGCCCCGTGTACCCCTTTCAGTCAATCACGTCCCAGGCCCAGGCCGCCTCTGATCTATCTGCGTTTGCCACTGAAGATTAGTTCTGTCTTCTCCGTGACTTCAGAAATCCGTTTCCTGACAGCTGAGAGGGCTGAGTACCTTTTCATCTCCTTGGCCATTTATAAATCTTCTCTTAGTGAAGTGTTTGTTCAAGTCTTCACCCATTTTGTTCAAAGGGTTTTGTTTTTTTTTTCTTTTTTAAATTATTATTGAATTGTAGGAACCATTTGTGTATTCTGGATCTTAGGTCTTTACGAAACATAGGTTGTAAATATTTCCTCCCAAGTCTGAGGTTTGCCTATTTATTTTCTTAATGATGTGTTTCAAAGAGTGGGAGTTTTAAATCTTGAAAAAGTCCAGTTTGTCATTTTTCTCTTTACTAGTTCCTTCTAAGAAATCTTTGCCTATTCAAGGTCACAGGGACTGTCCCTTATGTTTTCTTCCTAAAGCCTGACAAGTTCTGGATTTCATAGGTCTACACTCCATCTCGAATTATTTTTTTGTGTGTGGTGTGAAGTAGGGGTTGAGATTCTCCTCTTTTTGTCTTATGTGGATAACCAGCTATTACTGTTGAAAAGACTTTTCTTTCCCCCTGGAGTTGCTGGGGCACCCGAGTTATTTCTTATTACTAATAAAGTATAAATGGCTTCAAATAATTCACTCTTGCTAGGTTAGAAGATGTTAAAAATAGACTCTCAAGTTCCTTCTATAAAATGTCAAGCTCACACCCTTGCATCCCGAAATCCTTTCTCGGCCCGGAAGGACGAGGTGCCGCTGTCTCGCCCACGAGCCTCGATCTGTATGCAAACCCGGGTGCACCTGCATCCGTGGCCAGACCCGCCAAGAGTGTGGCAGGGATCAGGGGCTGGGAAGCGCTGCTCTAGAGTGAGTGTAACACCCTAATTTTCGTTCTGGATCGATCCCTGTTGTGTAACCCATCTAAAATGCCTGCGTTTATTACTTAGTGCCTGGCATCCCTTCCATCATTTGATTTGTGAGAAAGCCAAGCCCTCTATAAGGCTTGTATGCACCACAGGGAAATACATACACACACACACACACACACACACACACACACACACACGACTTCATTTTGAGAGAGAAGGCTACAGAGGATACTCCGAGTTTTATAGCTGCAGCTGCAGGAGGCCATGGGCTGTCTCAGTGTTCTTGTCCTTCTTCCGTGCTTGGCAGACGACTGTACGGTGGAAAGGTCATGCACGTTTGTCCTCTGGAAACATGGCCTTAAATTCCAGCTCTGTTATTCACTCACTAGAGGACCTTGGTCCTGGCCTTGAGTTTGAGGTCTTCAGCTCCTTAGTAGACAGACTATGATGACTTTCAGAGTGGTCATGAGGCTAACAGGAAATACTGAGAGTTTTATACCCAGTTTTTTTTTCCCAATTTATTTATTTTCAGAAAAACAGTATTCATTATTTTTTCACCACACCCAGTGCTCCATGCAAGCCGTGCCCTCTATAATACCCACCACCTGGTACCCCAACCTCCCACCCCCCCGCCACTTCAAACCCCTCAGTCTGTATACCCAGTTTTCTTACTGGTTGCTGAGCTGTGCATTTCATACTCAGTCTGCAGTAAAACGGGCAGGGACTGTCACCTCCATGTTAGTGCAGTGGAAAGTAAGTCTTAGGGATGCCCGGTGACCCGTCTGGGACAGAGATGGATTTAGACCTAGACCCCAGCTGGGCTTGGCCCTGTACCTGGTGGAGCAACCCTGCACTGCTCTCCTCCTGGGAATAGCCACAGGGCTTAGGGATGGGAGAGAAAAAGTCCCAGAGCAGGGTGGTCCGGTCAACATCACAGGAAATCTGCCTTGAACCCCTGTCCTTGAACAGGGCACTGGCTTTCTGGTTGCCATTGATTGCTTTTAAAGCAATATAGCATTTCTGGGTACAGAAGCCACCCAGAAATCTCCGAATCAATGTGATCTTTAGGTCAGAAATAACCACATTACCTCCCATCCTGCTGTCCCACCGCCCCGCCCCTGGAGCTAGGACACCCTCCTAGGAGCATGGATTGCTCTCATAGGGTCCTAGATATTTTAGTTTGGGGTTCTCCTCTGTCACTCAGGAGCTGACTTCTTCAGCTCAGAAAGTGACCTTGAGTCTGACCTGCTATCCGGGAGCAGTTATGACTACAAGTGTAAATTCTATTGGAGGCTTTGAGCATCGGGGATAAAAAGGGGCTTCTAGCAGTTTTTTTTTTTTTTAATTTATTTTTTTCCAATTTATTTATTTTCAGAAAAACAGTATTCATTATTTTTTCACCACACCCAGTGCTCCATGCAAGCCGTGCCCTCTATAATACCCACCACCTGGTACCCCTACCTCCCACCCCCCCCACCTAGCAGTTTTGACATAGAACTCGTGGCTCGTAGCTGGTCCCGAGGGTCTACATCAAAGGCCCTAGCCCCTCACTGAGAGGTCCTGTGGCTTGTCTCTGGCTGCTGTCGCTGTCCTGAAGCTTGAAGCCCCTGCTGGCAATGTCTCCACAATGGTGGCCCGTTGCCCCTGCCTGGGTCCAGAAGGAATTCCCCACCCTGACTATCAGCATCCCAGGGCCTGGGCGGATGCACAGGGAGAAGTGGGAGGCAACGTTACGAGCACAGGCCTGGGGGTCAGGAGGACCTACCTTCTCCAGTGCTGGCTTTGCAACATATCCCTGCACACAGTTAATCTCGCCCTTGGAGTTGAGATGGTAATGGGATGAGCCGCAGGGGCTCGTGCGTGTGAATTCCATGAAGGAAGGACTTGATTTCTCTTTCCATGGCCCCATCTAGTGTACAGAACAGCAGCCCCCCAACTCTAAACGGCCCAAACAAAGGTGGAGCATCGTGCCCGGAAGACCGCGACGTTAGCTCCGTCAACTCCACCACCACTGTTATGCTCCCTCCCGCCACCGGAAAAATATGTATCTGACCTGCAGATGGGGAGGGGCCCACGGCCCTGGCTAGTGGCCCACAAGGGCTGTTTGAGTGATGGTATTCAGTGGGAAGACTGGTGGACTCCTGGCAGGCACAAGGATGGAAGACAGTGTGTCCACTGTGGTGTCTCATTAAGCAGAGTCAGCGTGTGGCCATTTGGAAGCTGCCATGTGTTCTTTGGGTTTCCTTTCTTGTTTCTTGTCTTCCAGCCCACCAGCCCATGGTCGGGTGCATTGGGCCAGCATTGGGAGGACTGGTTGATTCCAAGAATGACGGGCTGCTGGGGAATCAGGTCCGCAGGGGGTCACGAGCAGGAAGAGGAAGGAGTGGGGAGGGGATAAAGGGATGAATGTCCGTGGAGCCCACAAGGCTGCCCCTGAGGCTGCAGCTGGTCCCAGAATTTATCTCCATGAACTTCAGAGTAGCCAAAGACTGCTGACCTCTGTCCGGCTGGCATCTGGGACGTGTGGGCTGCAAAGGTACTGGGTCCTGAGTTCCAGGACACGGCTGCGACCTTAGCCTGAGTCTTATGAGGGTCAAGGCTTTTCATGGGCCTTACACCTGAAGATGTGCTAAGATGTCGGATTCGGTATGGCATTGTGGAAGATGGCTCTGGAAAGCCTGGTTCTAGGCCTAGCTCTATGGTACTTACCTATGCCCTTGGGTATGTCCTCTTGACCAGCTAGTGTCCTCACATATACACTCATCTAGGGAGAGATATGGTTGCTTTCCAGGATTTTTTTTTTTTTTAAGATTTATTTATTTGAGAGGAAAAGTGGGGTGGGCTAGAGGGAGAAGGAAAGAATCCCAAGCAGACTCCCCACTGAGCATGGAGCCCAAAGCAGGGCTTGATCCCACAGCCTTGGGCTCAATCCCATGACCCCGAGGTCATGACCTGAGCTGAAACCAAGAATTGAATGCCCAAGCAACTGAGCCACCCAGATGCCCCCGCCTCCAGGATCTGTTCCCATTCGAATATTGCACAGTTCTACCTCTTCCCACCTGAATAATGATCAGAGCAGGTATCATTTACTGCTGGCTCATTAGGCTCCAGGTTCTACACGAAGTAGAGCACATGAGATATCCCATCAGGCCCTCGCGAGCACTCTCCGGGACACATGCTATTATTACTCTTATTATACAAAGGAGGGACCCGAGCACCCCAGAGGCTCACGGTGCTGGTGCTGGTGTTAGTCACCGTGCTCGACTTTGTACAGAGTTCTCTGTTCTTGAGCTGCAAAGTGCTATTCATCTTACGGCTTAAATGGCCTTTCTTATTGTTTCCTTTCTCGCTACATGTTCTCCGGTGGGAGCCACATGGAAAGTTAAGAGCTGGCTTCTCCCTGGGCTCTGGTGGGGCCGGCTTCTCCCTGGGCTCTGGTGGGGCAGTTAGGCATGAGTGCCAGACCGCTGGAGCGGAGCCCACGCAGCTGGCATTCTCCAAATGGAACTGAGGCCCAAGGAGCCGGAAGGAGGGAGGCACAGACCCTACCACCAACCAACGTCTGTGTAGATGGACGTTACTAATCTGGACGCAGCAGGCTTGAGCGTGAGGCCGGCCACCTCCTGGGTGTCATTGCTGGTCAAGTCCTGTAACTCCTTTAGAGCTCAGTGTCTCCTTTGCACAATTTAGATAACTGATATACCTTATAGTGTATTGAGAGGGACGTTCAGAACAGCACTCTGTGAAGCCTTCTGAATGTCACTTCTCCAGGCCCGGGGAAGAGGGTTTGGACCAAGCACAGGATCTGACAAATCTTTGCTCTGGCTCAAGGCCAGGGGGAGGCACCCTGATTGTCTGGGTATTACCCACCTAACTTGTTTTATTGGAGAATATTAATCAATGCCTAACGGGTCTTGGGGATGAATAGGACCTCTGGAAATGCAGCCCAAGGCTGGAGCAGAAATGGTCTGCTAGCAAACGCTACTGAACAAGACATTACGAATCGTATTGTGCCTTCCCACTCGGATCTAGCCACTTAAGGAACTGTATCCAGGGGACCCCAGGACCTTGGACAGCAGTTAGATTCCAAGCCTGGGTGCAGAAGTTGGGGTTCTGCTTCCTTAATTCCTCGAAAATCCAAAGGAAAAGTACAAATGAATAACAAGGTAGAATGACATGAAAGCCCATTCCTTCCCTTTGAGAGCAGCTGCCCACCCCCCACGCCACTAGCTGATAATGGCCACCCCTCATCAAATATTTATCCCAGCCCTTGCAGTCCTCCATCAGCCTCCAGCATCGTGCCAGGGATGGAATTTGATTATTAAAAATGGTCAGGAGTGAGGCTGGCAGACTACAAAGTGCCTGGGATGGAAGGGGGGGGGACATCAAAGTCCCATATTCTTCCTTAAAGGTCGTCTCCGGAAGCACGGGCCTTCTGTGAGGCAATGAAACTCGCAGGCGTTTCAAGGACGGGGTTCCTGTGGGCCTCCCAGCCTCTGGGGTGGCTCTTGCTCCTTTCCTTCCTCGCTGCTGGGCCAGAAGGAAGCTGAGCCCAAGCCCTGGGCCAAGAGGCCTGGCTCCAAGCCACGGGTTTATGAAAAACAAGAACTATCCTGCCCCACTCAGACACGTGACTGCCTTCACTTTTGAGGGGGGCCCTGGCATTTCATTAGTGCCCTGTGTGAAGCCTGCCCTTTGCAAAGCAGAAAACGAAGAGAAGAAAGCAAGCATGGAAGCAGACTCAAACAATCTTCTGGTGTCCGGAGCTTCTGATGTCTCTTTGTGTCTTCACTCATTACAAGGGTGGAAGGGCCTGACAGGCCAGAAATCACGCCTGGTCTTTATACTTTAATGGACCCTAGGGACCAATTAACCACACTGAGCACCAACAGGCAAAGCACTTTTTCAAGGAAGAGGAGGGATCTATTATATTATTGCTTCTTTTTTCCCTCCTTACCCAAATAAAAGACAAATACCATGTCAACAGCTTCTCAGGAGCTATCCTTTATTTTCTGAAAGTCCCAACACTGACCCGCTTATCAAAACATGACAGATGCCCCCATCCACTAACAGTAACCTTTTCTCTCCCACAAATCCCCGGAGCTTTGAGCGGCGGCGGTCTGGTCCAGGCAGTGGCCTCAAAACCTGCCCTCTACGCCCAGCAGCTGCACCGTCGCCTCCTGCACCGCCTGGTGCACGTGCCGGACCTCTCTCTGGGACAGGGTCCGCTCCATGTGGCGGTACGTGATGCGGTAGCAGTGGCTGGTCTTGTGTGTCCTGGGGAGCGAAAGAGAGAGGCAGGTGAGTGAGGGACAGGTGCGCCCGCTGCCTGCAGGAGCCGTGCTGGCGGCCCCGAGCAGGCCGACCCCAGCGGGGAGCTGAGGATCGGATCCGGGTGGTAGGGAGACATCACTCGCCACAACAGCCTGCACCTCTTGTGTGCAGCGTGGGAAGTGGTGTCAGGGGAACACGGACTTGAACAAACAAGTTCCCACCGGCCCAGATGCACTCAAGTCCCCAGGGGAAAGGCACTTCTTAGGGGTCTCCGAGCCCTGGAGATTATGATCCAGCAATCGGGATGCAGGGTCTGGCTTCTGGGTTTTCCGTCGGCTCCCCAGGGGACTCTGAGAAGCAGACAGGGTGAGGAGCCGAGGCCGGTATGCCTCCACCCTTCTCATGGCACAGGAAACAATCATGTGTGGAAGGCACACTGGGGTCCCAAGACTGGGACCGTCCCCGAAGGCTGAGTGAGATCACTCTCTTCACACCCCTGTAGGCCAGCCACGGAAAGCATACAATTGTGCCAGACAGACATGCTTCCAGGGTCCAGGTGGTGGAGACTTTTGCAGAACTTGGTCTCCACAGAGGCACGTGACAAGCCACAGATGCTCTGAGGACAAGAGGCTTTCTCCACAGGCCTCTGTGCTGCAGATACAGTGCCGCTGGAAGGACAAGGCCTGCCCTGCTGCGGCCCTTAAGAGACTGTCCACTTCAGAAGGACAGCCCAACGGCTGATTGCACTGGGCCCTGCACTGGGCCTCTGGTGGCTGCAGGAAGCCCCCGCCCGGCCTCCCCCGGGAGCAGAATACAGGCTTTTCTTCCAACCTGATGTCACCAAGAAAGGATGCGGCAACATCCCGAGTGTCTGAGAGATGGAAGGTTCTGGAAGAGGAGCAATGAGTTAAGGAGGGAGAAGGAGGGTGGAGGAGTTGTAGATGCCTGAAGATGATGCAAACATTTATGAGAACAAGTGCGGCCTCACGATCTGGGGGCCCAGATTGTCAGTGACGTGGGGACCGTGGAAGGGTGTGATGGTTTCCTGTGTGTGCGGGGAGGGTGCACTGAGCCCTGCAAGAGGACCCTGTGCCAGCCCTTCTAATTCCCTGCCTGAGGGAGGGACACAGAGGCCCCTTCTGAGCACAGGGTCCTAGCACTGGCCCCTCCATCTCTAGGCCTCGATACACCTTTCCTGGTCTCTGTTCCTTCTCTGTTGAAAGAGCTAACAGCATAGCGCCTTATTCCACCAAGCTCTCCAAACGGCTGTAGAGACCCATCTAGAAAGTGACAGGGCTCTGCAAATTATGAAGTGCTATACGAGTGTGAGGCCAGAGGATCCTGGGGGCAACTGTTAGTACACGTTCTTGTCAGTTCACTCTGGCGTCTCTTACTTAGCTTAAGAGTTGGTAATAAGGCCACTTGACAAGCCGAGATTTCCAACCCAAGATGAATGGGAAAAATTTATCATCTTGCTCCTATGTGCTTTGGAGAAGGCCCCCATCAGGATTCGTAGGATTCAAACAGCTTTTAGAAAACATTTCGATGAGTGAGGCGTAAATGAATCATAAACATATGGATTAATTTCATAAATTGAGAGAAATAAAATTGGCAGAATATTTGATGGTAATTCAGTAGATTCAGCTGAAAATCAACCATTTTGCTTTTTCCTTACATTACTGGTGAGAGAGAGAAGATTTACTTTTATTTGTTTTCTAGGAACTCCCTTTTTTTTTTTTTAAAGATTTCATTTATTTATTTGAGAGAGAGAGAGAGAGAGAGCACACATGAGCCAGGGGAGGGGCAGAGAGAGAGGGACAAGCAGACTCTATGCGGAGTGTGGAACCTGACGCAGGGCTCGATTCCCTGACCCTGAGATCACAACCTGAGCTGAAATCAAGAGTTAGATGCTTAACTGACTGAGCTGCCCAGGTGGCCCTCTGTTTTCTAGGGACTTCTTTTTGGAGCTTTTAGTTGTTGGGACACCCTCCTGCCCTCCTTGTGCTTGCTGGAGAACTGGAAGAAGTGGAGTTGGTGTTGGCCATGAGTTTCCTCAGCTTTGAGGAGCGGGCTCTCCACAAGAACCACGGAGTCACAGAGCAGAGGGATCTTGTGGCTTATCACTGAGTAGGTATGAAGACAGACTCTCTCAAAGGAGGGATGCCCTCAGTGCCAACTCCAAGTATGCACACTAGAGCTCCCATGATTCTTTTGTACCACCCAATGTGGACCTTTTTAGTCAGAAACTTCCCAGTCTTGTATCTGCCATGACCCTCACTATAACTCAGCAACAGCAGCAGGAAACATTTCTGTAGTGAGTCTTGCATACTGGGCACCATTCCAAGCCCTCCGGAGGTGTTCACTCCTGGAAGCGTCCAAACCCCACGGAGTACATAGCATTACGGTCCTGGTTTATACTAATGAGGAAACCGAGGCAGGGAGTGTAAAATAACTCGCCCAACTTGAAACAACTACTAAGTGGCAGGGATGGATTTGAAACCAGGCAATGTGGCAGGAATGTAGATGGTAGAGCCACTGTGGAAAACAGTCTGGTGGTACCTCAAAGGGTTAAACAGAGAATGACCCTATGACCCAGCCACTCCACTGCTAGGCATATACCCAAAAGAACTGAAAGCAGGTGTTCAAACAAACACTTGTATGAGAATTTTCACAGTAGCTCCACTTAAAACAGTCAAACAGGGGATATGGCCATCAGTGGATGAATGGATACACAAAATACGGTATATCCACACCATGGAGTATTATCCAGCCCTTAAAGGAATGAAGTGCTGACATCTGCTACAGTGTGGGTAAACCTCCAAAAGCAGGCCAAGTGAAAGAAGCCAGGCACAGCAGACCACGTACTGCATCATTTCATCCACATGAAACATCCGGAAGAGGGCAATTCATACAGACGAGAGCAGACTGGTGCTTTCCAGAGGGTGAGGGAAGGGAATATGGGCATAAACAGCTTAATAAATTAGTAAAGGGGCCGGGAGGCTAGAAGGGGAGCCTACAAGGAGGAGCCCTACCACTGAATGTCGGTTACAGGAAGAACTGACAACCACAGACTCCAACAGAAGTGTCCGTTATTACAGACCCCAGCAGAAGGGTCTCGCCAGGAAACAGTCATCAGGGACAGGCCCCCACGGGCAAAGATTTACATCACATCTCCTTCAAGAGACACACCACCTGCGGGTCAGAAAAACTCAGCGAGTGAGGAACCGTCATCACCCCAAACTCTCGCTTCTCTCCAATGGACTTTTTCCAAAACGACCCCTCTCAACCCCTCTTTCTTCCCCATGAAGAAGAGGATGAATGGGACAGATTTATCCCTCTCAACTTCTCCTTCTTCTCTTTCATTTGTGGGACTTGCCTATGGTTGTGTCATAGCTGGCTTGTTCTGGACTATAATTCTCTTTTATTTCCAAATAAACACACGGTTTGCTGGGAAGATCACTGGCCATTTTAAGGTGAACAGTGGGTTTGAGGCTTTCTTCTGGGGTGAAGGAAATGCTTTGGAACTAGGTAGGTAGTATGGTTGCCTCACATTGGAGAATGTACTAAATGCCCCTGAACTGCCCACTTTAAAAATGGTTAATTTTCACCTCATTACAAACACACACAATCTAGGGAATTTGGTTTTAGAGCCCAAGTATTAAGTACCATGCCTCACTGATCCAGCATATTCCCCCTCTTTTCCTGTCCCACACCCAGCCTCTTCCTTCTACCCCAACTTCCCCTAAGAAATGACAGGGTTTGCAAGCTATTGAGAAGGGTAATGTCTTTAATCCTCCTGCTCAAGGATGAGATGGCGTGAGCCGTGTTCCTTTCTAGCTCTGCCCTTGTGCCCTGGCACAAGCCACACATGAGGCATAACTGAGAAGCCCTGGGACAGAGATGGTTTTTAATAAAGGCCTTTCCTACTTAAGGAGCCCTATAAAAGGCAGGCTGCAAAGCCAAGGAACTGTGGGGAATCCAGAGAGCTGCGGGAAGAGCATGGGATTGGGGCGCGGGGGTGGGTGTTGCAGCAGTAGCTCCTGTCCACCCTCCGCCCCACCCAGCGGGCTGGGCATTGGGAAGCTGCCACCCCCTGCCCTCCAGTCTCCCACGGGCACAACCTTCAGGACGAGAAAATTTCCCTGGAGGAGAGAAGAGACTATATGGACAATTGTAGTTTTCAAGGTAAACACAAGTTCTCTCTTATGTACTTGAATGGCTTCTACTTGTCGGCCAAATAAATGAGAAGACCCATGACTGAGTTTGAGAGGGCAAATCTCACTAAAGGGAGTTTGAAGAAAGAGTCCGAACATTCTTTTTGGTGCTGGGATTTCACTGCGTTGGGATATTGGCAAAAATGAGCTGGTCGCTGGCTGGAGCTTGAATTTTTAACAGAGATTGAGAACATTTGAGCTTCAAGGGGTTATCACTGGTCTCCTCACAGATTCCTTTAGTCTGTCCAGAAACGGCGTGCTCTAGGCACTGAGCTGGACAGAGATAAGCAAGTGAGGAGAATCCCGATCCAACCAGCTCACATCCAGGGACTGGTGGTCTGCCAAGGTCCTTCTGTCACCAGAGAGGAGCCCAATGGAGAACCATTTCCCTCATCGCCGTGAGGGGCCTGGTGCTTGCCATGTGAGGTCGGCCATGCCGCACTCCCCACCTCACATGCTCCTTTAGCAAACGATTCTTCCCTCTGGCACTTCGTTGTGAGCATTTCTGTGGTGAACATACAAGGTGTGGGAGGCAGGAGACCTAGCTCCCAGTCAAGCCCCAGCAATGTCTATGTGGCCTCCCCAGTGAGAGGCCCGGACTGAATGGGCCTGAAGCTCCTTCAGGGTCTAACTTTCCAAGAGTGCAGAGAACAGAGGAGTTTCTAGAGTAAGTGCACATGTGGAGGAAATGAGCCAGCCAGCGAGCAGTATGTGTGAGCCTGGATGGAATGAAAGAGCAGGGGGCCCCAATCTGGGGCAATTTCCAGATAGGCTGACGTGTGGACACAAGATGCATTAGTGATATTAGTGATCAAAGCAAGAGGGAAGGAAGTTGGCTTAATGGGTTGGATTATGGCTTGAAAGAGCCCACTAAGAAAGTCTCCCTGTAGAAGGTAGACCTCAAATTGTAATAGACACTCTGGACACCTTTTAGCCTCTCTTCACGAACTACCCTCCCCGCAACTCCCACCCAATACTCTCCAGAACGAAGAAGTTAGCCTTTCTCATTCTCAGAAGAGTAGGTCTTAGGTCCAAGGCTCCCTGGTAGGCCATTTGGAGCGGGGCCCTCCCCCCAGTTCCTATCCAGCCAGCATCAGAGTTGCCTCTCACTGCTGTCGCTGCTGTGGTTCTTCCCAGAGGGATTTCTGTTCCTGGGAGTCAGTCACAAGAAACCAAACCAGATGGTTCCTCTGACAGTTACTGCCTTGGGAAAGACAACTCCAATCCAGGCCTTGATGGAGGGAGAGTCAGAGCCAGGGAAAAAGGGACTTGCTGGGTGCAGCTTGAGTAGAGTTGCTTTCAAACCTGCCTTCCCCACCTACCACCCCGGCTCCCAGTCAGCTTGCATGTTGGCAACTTGAGAGCTCCTCAGAGACACACATTTTGCCGGCAAGAAATGCTTTTTCATATCAAACACTTGTCAAGTCCTCAGGGAAGTTTCAAAGCACCCCCAGGGTTTTATTTACATCAATCCCTGTAATTTCTCCTGGTACTTCCCAATGAGGGTCTCACGCCAAGCTCCTCAGGAGGAAGGAGTTCATGCTCATGCCTCCTGGGGAGTGGGGCCCATGTTCTTGGTTTCTACATGCATGCATATAGGAAAATAATTGCTTTGGGGAGATCATCTAATAGACTCTTTTATGGAGAGGCCCAAGACAGAGACTAACCAGTGCCGTGAGTTCTCCGCTAGAGGAACTCAGGCCAGTTCTTAATCTGATTCAGGTTCTCATTCCAAGATACAGATAATGAACTCATAGGGCTTTTTGAAGAAACTGCATGAAAATAATACATGTTAAGGGTTTAGCATAGTTGAGACTTAGAGTTACTGATTGGTATTATTATTTATGTAACTGAAGATTATAGAGCCTTTACTCTGGGCCACACAGAAAGACCTCAGATGAATTATTGGAGCTTCAACACCCCATCTGTAAAAATGGGTCCCTACTTGGATACATGCTACAACACAGAGGGAACTGAAGGCATCATAGTCACTGAAACAAGCCAGACACAAAGGGTCACACATAGAACTCCGCTTATATACGGTCTCCAGAGTTGTGAAAACTCACAGAGACAGGAAGTTGAAGGGTGGTTGCCAGGGACTGGGGGAGGGAGCAGGAGGAGTTAGTGTTGAATGGGGATAGAGTTTGGGTCTGGGAAGATAAAGAAGACCTGGAGATGGACGGTGGTGATAGTTGTACAGAAGTGTGAATGTGCCCCATGCCCCAGAACTGTACACTTAAAATGGTGAAAAAGGTCACTGTTATGTATATTTTATTAAAATAAAAAAAAATTTTGAGGAGGGTTGGCCCAAATATCCTAGTTCACTATTACTAGAAATGGAGGTTGGGAATTCACATTTATATTAAAAACAAATAAACAGAAGACAAGAACAAACCCCCATCCCCCAATTATTGCTATCCATGTGGCAGGACTGTTGCAAGGGTATAACATGGTTGGTCTCTGTCCTCCCAAATGGTTCATTTTGATTTTGTTAACCTAGCTACTAAGCTGCCCTGCATTTCACACAAATGAATTTTTATGATATCCTGCTCATAAAGCTACAACGAGGTTTGACCACATTTGAACAAATTTCGTCAACTATTCCATGGTTTTCCAAACCATCCTCACACACTTCTAACCAGCTTGGAGTAATGGCTCATTTTGCACAGATTTCCAAAGCTCTGTGCTTTTTGGTTGTGTGGAAAATTTGGAAGAGGTTTTATTTTTCTCCCTAGCTTAGTCTGCCAAGCCAAAGTCAACAGAGCTAACTTTAACTCTCTACTGTTACATGGCAGCTTCCCAAATGTGTTGACACTTTGGTGGATGAGTCAGGTTACAAAACAGAAGATTTGTGGTAGGTGAAGTGCTACATTTCCAACTCAATCAATTGATCAGTAATTATTTATCCTGTGCTGAGGCAGACATTGTGGGAGATACAAAATACGAATTGCTTGATCAATATATAAATATTCATAGAGTGGCTTCTCTGTGCACAACTCAGTGGCAGTGTTAGAGGGAAGAAGTATCCCAAAGTAATGCAAAAAGAAGGATTAGGCTAGATTACCATCTATTTGGGGTTTAAGACATTTATACATGGAAATACACCAACAGGACAAAACTATTCATACTAAATGTTAAATGAATGACATGGACTGTAAATGGCTTAGCAGTGAGAAAGATTGGGAGGGGAGGTGAGATTAGATTTAGATCTTAAAGTATGATTAGGATTTTTGCAGGTGAAGGCCAAGGGGTGCATCCAGCTGGCAAAATGACACAAGTACTGGCCGGGAGGCGCTCAGTATCTTTTTCCTCTTCCATTTCAATGCAGAATTGCTGAGTGTATGTTGCAGGGACAAATGGTCCAGGGAAGAGGTGTCCAGAGGATGCATGATCTGCTGGGAGAAGGCTACAATCACAGCAGGAAGCCAGCTTTGGTCACAGCATTTACAGGAAGTGACTGACCCTGTATGAGGGAAGGGTCATTTCTGCAAAGGCACAGACAGAAGCACGGACATGCATGGACAGATTGAGGAGAGGTGAGTAGTTCAGAGTGGCTGGTCTGGGTCTACACCCTTCTATAGTACAAAACTGGTGGGGGAGGAGGCTGCAGGGTGGGTGGGGATTATAGAGGAAGGCCTCATGTTCTGGTTCAGAAGCCTCAAGTGAAAATGCATCATGAAGCAATCAACCAAAACAACAAAGTCCAGGATCATGTCTCTGTAATATCTTGACTGCTCTGGGCAGTTTTATTGTATCTAGAGTCTGGCCCTCAGCGAACTTCAAATCTTACTCCCCCAAAACAACAGAGGATTACTCAGATATTATGGTTTACCATGTCACAGATCTGATAGTAAGAGCCACCCAACCAAGGGGGTATGCTACAGATCTATCCTCAATCCCATATTTATAAGTAGAATTACTCATAACTGTGTTAACGCTGTATAGATAAATTTCTTTAGCGAGTAATGGATGAAATGTGCTAATTACTTTAAGAAAGACTCAGTGTCTAACTATGAAGGAAGTATTAGGAAAGAGAAATTTATATACATTTCTAGTGACTTAGAGTTATTTTGCAAACGTTTTTGAGGAGGGAGTCTCTGGGTCTAATTAACAGTACTATGTCTTGACAAATAGTGAGTGGGAGGTTGAGGGAGAGAGTGACAAAATAGGGACTTGGCTGTTAGGATGAGCTTCTTCTATCCATAGTATTCTAGGCTGGAGTACAGCAGTGATATCTTGGTTAAGGATTCATCATACAAGCAACATATTTTATGGAATCACAGAATCCAAGACATGGGACTGTAAAGATTTTCTGGCCCATGCTTGAGCACTTTCTAAAAAGCCTTCTGCTGGATTACTTCTGGGGCTGCCCATTTCAGGCTTTCCCAGTGTAGGCTGAGAGCGAGATTCCCTTTACATTAAGCTGACAAGTGCCTCCTATGTTTCTCTTCACTGGTGCTGGATTCTGTCCCACAACAGCCCTGGCAGGGACTCCCAGGACCATTGGTAGTCAGCGTTGGAGGCAGCACACATAATGTTGGACATCATTGTCTTTGAGATTAAATGTCTGCCTATGCATTTGCCCACCCATCCATCCAACCAAAAGATGAAGTGAATATCCAATATATGTCATGCATTTTGCCAGGTATAAGGACCTAATGGTAGAATAAAACAAAACAGACCTGACGTCATGAAGCTAACAGTCTAGCATAAAATATAGGCATTAATCAAAGAATTAGAAAGAAATATAAACTGCTACTACCCTTCTGGGCTTGAAGAAGAGGTACATGGAGCCATGAGGCTACATAAAAGGGCAATTAACTTAAATGGGTAGATCAGAGCGGTATCCTGTGCAAGTGTCAGTGAACAACTCAGAAGTTGCTGGAATGTTTGTGTGCACTCCTTTATAGTCATACCACAGTTATGGACATCCCTAATGGATTTATTTTTACCATCTAGAGAAGAACATGATTATCCCAGACCATCTATTCCCCTGAAGAGCTAACATGAGGAAACCAAACCAACAGATATGTGTCCTAGAACCTGTAACATATGAAACATATTTAAACATATGAAAACTATGTTTAAATTCCAAATATTGATAAAATTAAAGAAAGCTCTGGGCTTTGCCATCAGACAATCTTTGTAAAATTGAAATACTTTGTTGCTAGCAACAGTGGCAACAATAAGAAAGATTAACAATTATCAAGTGATGCAGCTTCCAGAGCCTTAGACGCACATGGTTTTATTGGTTGAGACCCACACGGCAATCCTGATAGGTGGTCACCTCCTTCTGCAGAACCAGGTGCAGGCTCAGACAGATGCAGTGACTTAGTGAAGGCCACGGCCAGAATATGTGGGGACTCACTTCCTTTTCATTCAGGTCTGCTCATCTTTTTGTTGTAGGCACACTTTGTTCAGCCTGTTTTTTTTTTTTTAAAGATTTTATTTATTTATTTGACAGAGAGAGATCACGAGTAGGCAGAGAGGCAGGCAGAGAGAGAGAGGAGGAAGCAGGCTCCCTGCTGAGCAGAGAACCCGATGCGGGACTTGATCCCAGGACCCCGAGATCCTGACCTGAGCTGAAGGCAGTAGCTTAACCCACTGAGCCACCCAGGCGCCCCTGTTCAGCCTGTTAATGTCTGCTGCAGGCACCAGTAGCTTTATTTTTAAGATTTATTTATTTATTTATTTGAGACAGAAAAAGAAAGAGAGAGAGAGAACGAAACAGAGACAGTGCATGAGTGGAGGTGAGGAGCAGAGAGAGAGGGAGAGACAGAATCTCAAGCAGACTCTGCACTGAGCATGGGTGCTCGATCTCATGACCCTGAGATCATGGCTGAGCCGAAACCAACAGCTGGATTCTCAACTGACTGAGCCACCCAGGTACTCCACCACTAACTACTTTTAATCAGGGATATCCCAGTAACGAGTATTATTTACCAATTATATTATAGGATGCTTTTAGAAATATGACTAGGACTTTATCACAAAACAGGGAAAGAATAAATTCATTAGTAAATATTACTTAGCAGAGAAACTGTAGGAAGTATAAAGAAAGCAAGGGTGAAAGAAAAAAGGAAAAAACATTTTATTTTTTTTTTTTAGAGAGAGAAAGCAGGGATGGGGTGGAGGGGCAGAGAGAGAGAGAGAGTGGGAGAGTGAATCCTAAGCAGGTTCCATGCTCAGCACAGAGCTGAACACAGGGCTCAAACCCACAGCCCTGAGTTTATGATCTGGCCTGAAATCAAGAGTCAGACACTTAACGGACTGAACCACCCCAGGAGGCCCCAAGAAAAAAACATTTGAAAGGGAAGAGTGATCTACTATGTACTCAGTGCTAGGCACTTTCATGTTTCATTTTATCCTCTTCATTCATAGAAAATACAGGGGAGAAAAAGAAAAACAAACAAAGCCAGAGTAAGAGAGAATATGAGATTGACGAGGCCAGTCAAACCTGGAGAACACAGAACCCAGACCTGAATGTTGCGTTTGAACTAGTGGAGATAATAAACTTGCTTTAGCACTTGCAAACCAAATGAAAAGAAAGCCTTATCCATTCCATATTTCATAGTGCCTGAGAGAAGACTGAAGTTCTTTAGGGAAGCAAAACTTACCCCAACATAATATTCTAAAAGAAATTTCTCAGGTTGGGCTTCCCACAGGGAACTTCTAATTAATAATGGCTATGTTTTATGGGTCACTTAGTATGTCTACATGCATTATCCTATTTAATTCTTGTCACCGTCCTATCATAATGGGAATTATTTATCCTATTTTGCAGGTGAGAAAACTATAGCTCCGAGAGGTTAAAAGTGACTTGCCCAGTTCACTCAAACAGTAGGTAAGACATAGGATTACAACTGAAATAATCCAAATGCTTCCAAAGCTATGCTTTTAATCCTGGTTTGGGGATACTGACTGCTATTAGTGGCCAGTGTCTCACTATTTTCAAGGCAGTAGTGAGTTTCATAAGGCTGTTCCCTTGATGAAACTCGAGGAAATAGCCCTAAAATGTACTTCCACAAAATAGCAATTTTGCTTCAGGCGAGGGAAGTGGGTTGGTTCAACATAGCTTTTTTGGTGGCCTAGATATCTTTGCCACTTGGATAAATCCAGTGACCTCTACAGGTCTCCCCTCTTCCTCAATAAAACAGAAGCAATGCTATTTGTTCTTAACTAGTCCCTCAGTTAGGAAAAAAACTGAAGTCATGTGAAAAAAAGCACTGTCAGCAACTTCGAAGAAAGTACTAATAGAGTCAGAGTCAGAGTCCGTAAACTATTTTAAAATATTATTGAATTACAGTTATCCATTTTCCAACTCACTGAAAACAAGTATTTTCTTTTTGGTATTTTCTTACTTCAAAAAAAAAAAAAGATATCAAGCTCACGTTTCTGGTGTACTGTGGGGAAACATAGTCTTCTGAAGTTGAATCTGTCCATAATAAATAATTAGGCAAGATTTGATAAGAGTGCCCCTGGGTTACTTTCAAAGCAAAAATATCAAGACACCTCAACTGTGGACTCACAGGGCAATGTGACACATTGTCATGCTCATGCCTTGAAGAAAGTACTAGTGTCGGCTAACATCTTTAGGCTCCCTCCTTTCATACTTCATGCTTAGTTTTTTTCTTTCTGGACAAAGGAATGAGTGCAGGGTTGGACAGTGTGTGTTTTGGACAGATTGCTGGAACAGGTAACCAAAGAATATGTCTGTCTTTTCCATGTATGCCAACTAGCTCAGAATAAGATAGTAGTGAGCTAGGAAGGTTCCAGAATGATGGCAGAATAAAATAAAGATCCTACTGCTATATACTCCCAGATGTGTTGGGTAACATACAAGGATATTGGCTTTGAAAAGAAGTAGAGAGCTAAATAGATAATATGAAAGCAAGTGAAAATCTCCAGGTACAAAAAATAAAGGAAAAAAAACCTGTGTAAGAGTAAGTGCCTAATGCTTCAGTTGCCTGGAGCAAAGAGAAATATCAGTTATTGCAACCTGAAGTTTATATTTTAATGTCCATGTGGGAACAGAGATGAAGGCTTTGGTCCACATGAAGCAAGAAGGTGCATTCCTGCACAAAGATGGTACAACCAAATAAAACAGTAGACTAAGGAGAAAAATACATTCTTGGCACAAAGAGGAGCAAAGGAATCTTGTCTCTGCTCAGATTCTGAGAACAATGTAAAGGAGTCTACCCTGAGAATCACAATCCCAGTGTCACAAGAGGCTTTGGATCCAAAACATACAATGCCTCAGATCTTCAAGCTGAGAAATCAATATAAAATTGGTCCTGGAATGGTGCTACTCTAGGATACCTGGCAGAGAAAATGCAGAACACTCTAGAGAGAAGGTTAGCTACATGGGATCACTTCAGGAAAAGCTCCAAAGAACACAACCTCACAGCCAAAAATTAGAAAGCACATGAGGAAATGACCCATGATATGCCTGAGTCATTAGATAAAAAACACAGGATTAGTACCCCAAGAATTTCAGATACAAAATCAGCCAGAGAAGTGTTTAAAATGCTTGAAAGTGGATTTAAACATTTAAAAATGCTCCAAATACATAAAAGAACCATAAGAAAGAACATTAAGAAAAGAGAAGAGCAATTCAGAAATAGGCCCACATAAAAATGCAAACAACCATGTGAATATTGCCTCTGAAGGCGGCCAGTAGTCAGACACTGAGAAACTCAAGGCTGATTTGGTGGCTGTTCCTAGAGATTTGTAATCAGTGACAAGGTGAATGCCTTCGATCTGAATTGCTAACCCTTTGTAAATAGTAACATCCTCTTCCCCAGTGACTCATTCTGTGTCAAAGGCCATACTTCCTGCAGACCCTGTCATTGTCTGTAGTGCAGAACAATCCTTATATGGAGAGGGATACTACCCCAGATACCATCATTTGTCGGGAGTTCCCATCTGCCCCTCAGAATGTGAGGAAGATTCCTTTCTGGAGAGAGAAGTTCCAATGACCTCTAAAAACTTCGAGTACTTGCCAAGTTTTCTGTCAGTGATATTTAAAAGCCATTTACTTTTGTTTATTTTATATTTAATGAGTTGGTTCATGCAAAAAAATGTATAGAGAAATATAGTTATAATTTTAAAATGGGTAGAAAGGTTAAAATGACAAATTAGACACAGCTAAAGGAAGAATTAGTAAACTGGAAGACAGATCTGAGGAGCTATTTATGGAGCAGAGTGAAGTACAGAAATGGAAGACAGGAGAGAGGGTAAGAAGCCTAGGATAGAATATGAGGACCAGAAGAAGACTAGAGAGAGAACAAAGAGAGGCAATATCTGAAAAGGTAACAGCAAGAGACTTCCAGAATTAATGAAATCCTTGGACTCTGGAAGCACAGTATATTCTGAATGGGGTAAAAGGAAACAAGTCTGCACCAGACACACGGTAATGAAACTGCAGAACACTTAGGACACAGAGATGACCTGAGCAACAACTAGAGGGGGAAAATATAATGCAAGAAATGGTCAACTTCTCAATAGCTCTGGAGGTCAGGAGCGAATGGAATAGTACCAACAAAATGTCAACCTGTATCAACTGTACTCAGCTAAACTGTTATTCCAGAAAAATGGCAAAATCAAAACACTTTCAGACAAAGTGAGACAATATGAGAGATTTACTGCTCAATACCTTACATGAAAGACCTGTGAAAGGTATATTTTAGGAAGGAAACTGAATTCCAAAAGAGAGCAGATCGAAGAGGAGGAATGAGTAATTAGTAATAACTCAGAGCAAGAGTAATAGGATGGCTGAGATCACAACCAGCTGAAAGCTAGGATTCAGATGCCACAGTGTTCGGGGATAGTCCCATCTCAGACAGTAGTCCCAGAATTGCTCTAAGTTGGAGTAAGCAGCTCAGAAAGCCGATCTCCCATTCCAACCATCAGTCACAGGCTTCCCAAAGAAGCGATAACTTGCTAAAATACCCCATGAGGCCATATAGCTGAAGAGTTGAGAGCCCACGGTCAGGAGGCACACAGACCTGCTGACAGCACATGCTGGGTGTGATTTCTTTCTGGAAAGTTGCTGGAACTCTGTAAGCCTAATTTTTAACACCTCTTCATGGGGCTACACTATATCTTATAGATGTATGTGTAAAGATTCTAACACAGTGCCTGACACAAAATAAGTACCTGATTAAAAAAAAAAATACCAGTTACTGGGGCACCTGGATGGCTCAGTGGGTTAGGCCTCTGCCTTTGGCTCAGATAGTCATCTCAGGGTCCTGGGATTGAGCCTCGCATCTGGCTCTCTGCTCAGTGGGGAGCCTGCTCCCCCTTCCCCTTCTGCCTGCCTCTCTGCCTCCTTGTGATCTGTCTGTCAAATAAATAAAATCTTAAAAACAAAACAAAACAAAACAAACCACTAGTTACTATAATTAGTATTAGCATTGTAACCTTTGCTAACTAATTTGTTTGGTAAGCACATACATTTATTTAGGTTAATAAAAAAGTTATGTGTCCCTAGATTTACAGAAGAAGAGAAAAATAAACAAGAGCATTAAGATTAAAAGAAATTTCTTGGGCCCCAGGTGCAAAGTACTATACCCTCACCATCACACTGCTCCTGGCCTTTGAGCACCTCAGGCTGCATGATGTCTAAGCAGCTTCTCTGTTAGCATCACCACGGCGCTGGTTGAACCCGGACTACAGGTTTTCATTAAAACTACAGGGGAGTGGTTGGCGAGTCTCTCTGTGAAACACTGTGTTGACTGCAGTTGATTTGGAAGCTCTAGCCTGGTTGGTTTTGTTTTTGAAAACCACGTTCTGCAGTTACCTCTGGCCACAGGAAAAATCAGAATAGTGCAGACAGAAAAGACAGATCTGCTGCTCCCTTTTCAATGAATAGGACAAAGCCATGAAACCTACAAGCATCTTAACATGGGGAGGTAAGGGGAGGCAAAAGAAAGGCCTGGAAGACTGACAGCTCTGTGCCAGAGCCCATCAGGGTTATAATTCATTAGAAGACGCTCATTTACCTTAGTCTCTAGGTCTACATATAAGTCTGTCCCAGTGGCAGAAACAGCAACTCCCAAAGCACAGACAAGTATCCAAGGAGAAAAGTTGCAGAGGGATCTAGTGTCCTGTTGGCAGACACCGGGGAGAACTCTATAGCTGGAATGGAGGGAGAAGTATAAATTCTGGCCTTCCAGCAAAAATGCCAGAGGGAGCACCCTTTCTCTTTGTTATCAACCAAATAAATTGATGTCCAAAGCAGAGCCCCCTCTGGCCATCTGCTTTCTTCAGTGTTTGCAGAAGTGACTTTGATTCATAATGTTTCTACGCAACACATGTACTTTATCTCTCTTTCTCTCTTACCCTCCCTCTGTCTCAACGTCCCCAAATCAGGATTGAAGAAAATTCTGGGGGCTGAACTGTTACTTTGTTTTGGGCACTTTTGTTTAAAAAGGTCTAAGTACTTTTATGATACACTCTGAGTATCTGATCTTACATACTTCTCAAAACTCTCTTATACAGCATTACTCCCATGGCAACGATAGGAAACCGAGCCCCAGAGGGGTTGGGTGACTTGCCCACTTAATGGCTTACCACTGTGTTGCCCACTTCACCTGCTCTGCTAGTGGGGGCAGAGTCTTCAGGGACCTCTCCAGGACACCCTGCTACCCCTTTCCTAAGATGGGGTTCTGGGTGAGAAAACTGACGGTAGGGCACCAGGAAACAGCAACATGGGGTATCAAGAAGTTTGGGTTCCTAAGATACTAGTCTTTCCCCTAACCACTCAGGAAATTCTGAGCAAGCACCTAACATCGTTAGGCCTCTGTTCCTTCATATGGACTAGACAGTCACTAAGATTTCTGGCCTCTTCACTCTGAGTCTCTAAATGCTTAGGTCTCTGTCCCAGGCAAGGATGGATGAAAAGCTGGGACCCTGGAGGAAGCACGTTCCTAGGTCAGCATGGCACCGAGCACCTGATCTATGGCACCCTGGCCATGGGAACTGGTTGATTACAAACAAGCAGATTGTTCGCTGGGAGATCCAGCAGCTTGAGATGCCTGAAGTCAGGCTTTACTATGGTCCTTTTGAGTAAGTAGCTACAAAACTGCTAATTGGATTCGGCAAGTTGCTGAGTCACCATCGGGTAAGATCAAGTTGCTCTGCACAGACACCAAGTCCCATCCTGTCAGCAGCTGAGAACATTTTCTTTGTGATGAAAAAGAACCAGAGCATGCAGTGGATTGGCTTTCACAATTTACGACGCATAATTAAAACCTAACAGACCACGGTTAGAAAGCATCCACCACAACATTATTTTGCCATTTGTCTTTTAATTAAATGTGTCCCATGATTTAGCTCTAACTCGACACAGATCTCTGATGCGGAGAGGGGAGAGAAAACACACAGAGCTCAGAGCACTGACGGATTGGTTATGACATCTTCTTGGAGGAGGAGGGTAGAGAGAAGACGCTCAAGTGTTTCATATAAATCACGATCTTTCCTTTCTCGGGATCTTTGCACATCACAACGGAGAGATTAAACGAATCTGGCCTTTCACAAAACCACCACTGGGCACACGATGGATTTGGGGAAACCCTGCAAAGAGGAGCCAAGGCAGAGCTGGTGGAAGGACTTTTTTTTATCTTTCAGAATGAATAGAGTGATAAGTGGGAGGAATTTACCATTATGCCACAGGAAAGAAACATTTGCTAGAGCACTGGGGCACAATCCGGGGTGGGAGAAATAATTTTTTAATTGAAGAAAGTCAAGATTCTGTCTTGTGTCTTCCCTGTGATATTAACAGCTTACCACAAATAAGCAGCAAATGTGGTACGTCTAAGGCCCCCTTGTGGGGGGGGGCATCGAACAAGGGTGCCAGGAATGGGGGTCTTGGGCTGTGAACTGTCTTCCTGAGGGCAACTCAGGGTGGGGGCACTGAATGTCACCCCAGTCTTCCACCAGGCTCACCCCTCGAGCCAAAAACAGGCAAGGGAGCATTTATTCATCTGCTTTGTAATTTGGAGTTGGCATGAAGGGAGATACCCCACTTTAGAATCTTCAGAAGGATCCGTGATTGGAATTAGATTTACTAACTCCCTTTTAAAGGATTTCTCACCGGAATGAATGCTGGGGAAGACAGATCTGAAAGCAGTTCACATAATGGATCATTCTTAAATTTGCTTTGCTTAATAGGAAAAAGGTGTCAGTTGCATGCTGGGAACGGCTGCATTTTTTTTTTTTTTTTAAACTCATCCACCATCAAGTGTCCAGGACAGCAGCACCTGATCCCTGGGCGGGAAGAGGACATTTGCCTTGTAAGCGAGAGAACGGAAGCCCAAGACTATTGGCTGAAGTCACTTCATGGGCTACTCTTCGCTTTCCTTCCAAGGGCGACACCAAAGAGGCTCAACTTCTATGATTTCCCCAAGTAGTTAAAATCACGGAGAGGGTGTGGGATCCTTTATGGAGAGCTGTCTTCCAAAACACCATTTATAAGACAGCGAGTGTCCACACTCTAAACCCAGAAGCAAGGCTGCATAGGGTATTAGAATTCTAGCCTCGCCTCTCAAAGTCCCCCTAACTTACGTTAATAAAGTTCGGACCTCGGTATGAAAAAGGAAGCCAAAAGTTCTAGGTTTAGTTAATAGGGTGCTTAGCAAAGCAAGATCCAACATGGTGAGGAACACTTCGATACTGTGAGAATGGGCTGACCAAGAGAGATGCTTAGAGATCAGCTGCAAAGTTGAAAGAGAGGCTTTGAATAGCCACCTTTTAAGTGATCATGCCTTCCTTCCCAGGCAAAAATAAGAAACTCCTTCCATTCTCTGCCACCAGACCCACACCTTGCCAGCATCACACCATTCTTTTCTCTTTCTCTCCTGTCCCTCCTCCTCCCGAAGGCTTAACCCCAGCAAGGCCATGGGCATCCTACGGCCTTCAAATTCTGAGGGGCCTGTTTGACAATGATGTTGTCTCTCTCTTGGATCCACCACCCTCTGCTCTCTGGGCCTCCCACTAGTATTTAGAGAAGCTTAAGTCCATCTTGAAGAAACTCTCTCGATACGGTTTATCTCTGGCTCTCTCTTATTTCTTGCCTCCTGTCAGAGCCAATGTCTGTGTAAATGCCTCATGTCCTCTTGTTTGACTCACTTTCCAGTGCACTGTAGTCTTGTCTCATCATGACGGTTGAGGCGCAGAGGTCTGATGTGTACTGTATCCCCCACGTGTGGGGCTGGGTCTGCAAGGGAGATCACATGATCTTCTCATTTGTTGTGGGCGTGCCTCACAGCGGAGCCCTCTAACTGGGACCCTCCCTCAGGGGAGGGATTAGTGTGAAGGGGAGGAGAGAGGGAGGGCTCCGCTTTTTACACTAGCCCAACCTCACGATGCCTGCCCGTCCATGGAGGTAGGGAGTGGATTTAAGGGAAGGTCACTTTGGGAGCCCAACTGTGGCTATATACTGAGCCGTATCCTCACATCTCACCATGTCAGTATGAACATGGTATTTTGATCTTCACCTGTCTGATTCCTGTATCTACTACTTAATGATATCTCAGTTCAGCGAAGAAGAGGGATGCCATTTATCAGTCCTCCTCAAAATGTCAACAAACCCAATCTGTTATTTGCCTTCTCCCCCCAAGCCTTTCCCAGGCAAGTTAAAAAACAAAGTAGCAAGGATCCACACAGGCAGCCCTGAATTTGTATTTGCCAAAGGAGTGAATGAAAAATACTCAGTACTGGCAGGCAGTAGTCGAACCAACTTATTTTTAATCTCTGTTTCAGGCTTTGTCAGTGACTAGTTGTGTGTCCAGGAACAAACTGTTCAACCTCTCTGAGCCTCGGTCATATTATTAAGACAAAATGGTATAGTGTATGCATGCATGAATTATTTGGCATGTGTGAATAATCATTGGTTCTTTTTATTTTCTGTTTTACTCTTAACCCCTGATTCTTGCCTGTGGCCATGATGCCTCGTGCCTGACCCTTACCATTCTTGGTAAGGAAAAGGGTCAAGTTCTTATAGCACATCAGCCATGAGGGCTGTGATTCCCGAAGCTCTCAAGATGATTTCCTCTTTACCTGCATTTATGTGGCTGTGCCCTTTGTACCAAACATACTGTTCTTTTCACTAGAAAAGAGTGTGTGTCCCTGAGACACACATTTCTCTCTTTGGCTCAAAATGGAGGAGGGGTCATTTTCTCTCTTGGTTAGCTGTAAGAAAAGCATCTCCAGAACACCAATGGGAAAGGCTTGGGGGGAGAAGGCAAAGCTCTGGGAGGCATGGATTCTGGCACCCATGCTGGGAAGACAGAGGCAGGAGTGGATAGAAGGGTGGGGGGTGGTGAGGGAGAGAGGGGTCATAGCGGGAGTTTTCTTGAGGGGATGGAACTGGCTTAGGAGGCAGATTTTGAATGAAACTATTTGAAGAAGTCATTTCAGATAAACTCTTGATCTTAAGAAACAGTTCAGGATAACGTCCAGAATAGCAAAGAAGGGGATGAGCTCAGAATTGGAGAAAATGGAAGGTGTAGCCATAGATTTTTAGAACAATCCATCTCCAAATTCAATAACTGAAAAGAGATGCATCTTAGTAATCTAAAATGGGCTGATAACTCAATATATTTCAGTAATCAATAAGAAAAGGTTATTTCACAATAGAGTGAAATCTGAAAGTCTCTCAGGATCACATGTACAGTTTTGGCAAGTGGCTTAACTTCTCTGAGCCTCATTGCAGGGGACACTGGTGGTTGCCTCTCTAGCGTCCATTCCGCCTTCCCACATTGTTGGACCGTCCCTAATGATCCCCACCACCTGTATTCACATCCCAGTGTAAGCCCCTCTCACATCAGACCGCACATACTCCACATACACCTGTGTGACCAAGAGAACATGGCAGACGTGACCGTATGGTGCTGACTTTCATACCTCATGATAACCCATAAGCAAATCCTACAGGCTACAGCTCCAAAGCATATCCAGAACTGACCACTTCCCACCACCTCCACCATGACCATCCAAGCCAGCACCCTCTTGTCTGAAGTATGCCAATAGTCTAACTGGTTTCCCTGCTTCGCCCCTTGCTTCCTTAGAGCAGCCAAAATAATGCTGTTAAAACATTAAGTCACATGATGTCACCTCTGCTCAAAACCTTCTAAAACCTTCTCACTATATTCAGAATTAAAGCCGGTGTTGTTTCGATGGCCTGCAAAAGCCTGTATGACCTGGCCCCTTTATTTCTGATTTTCTCTCCTGTGATGCCCATCACTCTCACCGTTCTAACCTCTCTTGGTCGGTGCCCGCTGTGCCATCTATCCCTCAAACTTAAGGCACCCAACTGCCTTAGAACCCATCTCTTTTCCTTGCTTTTTACCCATAGCACTTGCCACAATCTATAAAATACTACGCATGTTACTCATTTTATTATCTGTCCCCACAGAATATAAATTACGTGTGGACAGTGCTTTCTCTTCAATTTGTTCACCGCTGCAGTCTCTGAGCCTGGCAAACATCAGGGGCTTACTACATATTAACAGAGAGTGGCACTGACTACTATTACATGCTAGGCACTGTTTCAGGCACTGCAGGGATAAGGATGAGTAAGACCGGGCCCTGTCCTAAGAAAGTGCACCCCGATCCCCCTCCACACTCCTCCTCTCTCCTGACTAAGCCCCTCGTCTCACCAGCCAAATGTGGCTGCAAGTGCACCAAGCTCTCAAAGGAAAGACCCTGGAGGGTGGCCCATCATCACTAAAGCTCCAGGCCTGGGTAGGTGCTCTTTGCAACAAATCTAGGTTTGGAAAAAACTCAGAGTGCTCTGCCATCCTACCTGGCTGGGGGACTCTGAATGACAGCAGCTCAATGACAGGGGGTCCAGAAGGCTACTGTCTGGATTACACTCCAAGTGCAAATGAATATATGACAACCAGAAAAGAATCTGCCACTGTCAACACATAAATCAGATACAATGGTATGGAACGGGGTGTGTACGTGCGTGCGCGCGCGCGCGTGTGTGTGTATGTGTGTTTCCTCTTCCACACACCGTCCAAGGACTGCTGTCTTCGTTCACTAGGGTGGGCTCTGACTTCTAGAAAAAAGCCTGCCCAGCTTTGGGCTGGTCTCAGCAGTGTACAAAGATAATTATCTGCTGGCTGCCTGGGAAGGTATGGTATCAAATAGATTACTTTAGTAATTAAAATAATGAAAGGAGCTATCGGGGCTGGAAGATATTTTTTGTCTTTTTAATTGAAGATTCTAAATAAGGGTGGAAATATGAATTGGAGAGGGACGTCCTGATTAATCTGTCTGATAATTACAGGGCACACCAGTTGGGGGCTGGCTTCACATCACAGGCTTTTGGGGTTCCTTTCAGCGGTGAGCTCTTCTTAGTGCTCTCCTCTGACTCTGTACCATACAGGGTCACAGAAGGCTCACTTTGGGATGAAAGGTGGTGGTTAAGGCCCATTGATTTATTTATTCTCTCATTTGCAGCAATGGACATTTTGTGCCTTCCTCAAACAGACTGTTTTATTTTACTGTCTTTGAAAAGAGCTAATAAAGAATCAATTACAAGAGATAACACACAACCAGAAATTGGTATTTATCTATGCGGGATATCTGCTGAAAAATAAAAAGATCATTAAACCATAGGCACACACAATGAAGTGTGCCTACTTAAGACTGCCCACCATGAATGCGAGTGTGCCCTGGTTCTCAAAGGAAAGGCCCAATTCCTCACCAACAGGAGAAAAGGAGCCAAGGGTGAAGCCATGGGCAGCAGCTGCCCCCTCTTCCCGAGAGCCCTGGCCACCACTCCACACTCTGGATTTCCAGAAAATTTCTTTGGAGGCCATTTTTCCCTGAGAATTTGGTGCTACAAAGAGCCAGAAAGGAGAACGAGGCTAATAATACCTTCATTGCTGTTCTTGTCCTTATTCAGAAACTCACTTTTATTTATTTTTTTTAATGGCTCTTTTCTAGGAGCCATTAAACCATTTTGTGGATATATCTGTAGATGTTAATTTTGGCATAAAGGTTATAGGTTACGGCACAAACACCATTTCTTTTCCTAGAGTGCCAAATGCTACAGATAAAGTTAATGACATGAGTAGGCTGTGGAGAATGACTTGAGACGATCATCACTATTTCCTTTGCCACCAACACTTAATTGCCAAATCGAAATAGACCTTGGTGGGGGTATTTTATTTATGATTGTCCATTACATAGTATATTTATGTTTTGCTGCACTTTTCTGCATGTATGTTGTATTTGTCGATAAAAAGGTAAAGCCGTTTAACGTGCTGCCTACTAAGAGGTTTCTGGGCGATGGCCTAGCCTATGGTACTTTCTGTGCTTGAACTAAGGACAGCTTCTGAGCTCTGAGGTGCACTGCAGAAGTCCCTGAGTACTTGCCCTATCCTCTGGACTTGACTCACATCGGTTCTAAAGCAAAGAAATGGTGGGCTTCCTCCTGCCCAGCCCCCTTCCTTATGGAAAGCTTACCAGGATCTAGGAATGAATGGAGGTTGGTGGGTAGGAGAGCACAGGTTTAGGAATCAGACAGAAGGAGGTTTGCATCTCAGCTCTACTACTTACCAGCCATGGGACCTGGGGAGGCGGACCCCAAAGCCTCTGCTTCCTCATCTTTAAACAGAGACCATCACAGTGCCTATCTTAGAGAACGGCTGTAATGGGTAATTTTTTAACATAATGATTCAGTTTGGATGCTGATGGCTGGGGGTAACAAAATTCCCAATTCAAATAGTTTCAAAGAATGCAGAGATGTGTTGGACTAAATCTCTCTTGTTAGGAATTGGGTGGGTGAAAGGGCCATCCTATGGTGGTGGCTTTGGTTTGGTTTCCCACCTTTTCCCCTGCTCTTCTCTCCCACATATGCCAGCTCCATCCCAGACTTGAGCCAACAGGGTCCAGGCTTCTCACACACACAGGAAAACATCCTCCCAGAGGTTCTCTCTCAAGTGTGAGGAAATGCTCCTAGAAGCTATCAGGGATCTCACACCTTCCCCTTGCAAATCACTGGTCCCAGTTGGGTTAGGGCCCAAGCACTCACTGGCTTAGGACTAGGTGGAAGAAATGGAATGACCGTCATTACCTGAGATTAGTTAGTGGACTGCTCTGGAACTGGGGGAGGGGGAAAGGATGGGGATTAGGTCAATGCTCCAAATTGTAGGGTTGCCATATAATCTGTATGGGTAGAAAGATGTTGAGGAGAAATGCAGAGTGAGTGTTACACATACATAAAATGCTCCTAGCATGTCATTGGCCCTCAAAGAATGGAAACTACTGTTGTGGTAGTTGTAGAAATATGACATTTATAAAATGCCTGTTGATGTAATACATTTGTATTCTGTTTTTTCGAAGGAGAGTGAAACAGCTAACGTTAAGGTCAGGATGTTTCCATGAGTATGCTTTCCCAGCCCCCATCCGTCCTCTCTTCCACCTCCTCTAGAGTGTGGTATCTATCCACAGTGATCTCCCTCATGAAGCCACCCTCAACATGAAAACAATTTCAGCGCACACGAGAGCCTTCAACAATAGCATGAAAAGCAAGGTTTTGTTCTAAGCCAGGCTTGTTACTGATGAAGTGCTACCATGAAACTTTCATTAGGTTATCAGGGAGCGAGGCTTTCACCTTCTAATATTCAAGCTGTTTTGTACAGTTGCAAAGAGACAACAAAACTAGGGGCATTGATTAAGTGCTTCTGTAGATCAATATGAACACTGTAGCCTCTCCGCCACTATAAGAAAGGTAATGTATGATCTTGGCCTCATCTGTCGCTCAGATGCTTGGGGTCCAAGTCCCCTCAACAGGAACTGTTGATGGGGATTTCAGTCTTAGGGCCTGGCAGACAAAAGGAAGGTTCTGTGGTTTCCAGCATGACAGATCTGTATGAGGGATGAAAGTCACCAATTTAAGACTGTCCCATCAAAGGAATTTTAGAGATGTGAAAAACAGAAGTTTCAAAAGGAAATGCAAGGTACCACTTAACAAGATATTGGAATCCCAAAAAGACTCTGCTCAAGGTTCTCAAGAGGGCTACGTTATAGTCAGGAGAATCCTCAAAGCTCAAGTAACTAGACAGAACCTACAAGGCAGGACACTGATAATGTTACTGATCTTTTGGATATATACCCTGCTCCTGCTCCATAATCCTTATATACACTCTCAGCCCCACCCCCCAACACTTACGCACCTATAGATAACTCATTGGCCAACAGGCAAAAGGACAGTTTCTCTCAGGAGGACTGGGGCCCACTTCTCAGCAAGGCTGTGGACTTCTGCTTTTTTCCACCTATAGCCAATTCCTCCAAAGACTATGTATGACTTCTTTTTTTCTATTTAAAGAGACCCCTATGGGATAGGAAGTTTACCTGTTAAGAATATCATTACCAGAATCCTTTTCCTTAGTTTTAATACCTGCAAACAGATCCTTTTCTTTGCAGACAAGCAAGAAGCATGAGGCCAATATAGAAGGGGAGGTGGTGGTGAGGGCCACGGGAGGGTAAGAAAAAGCAAGCAAGCAACCAAACAAGCCACCAAACAAAACAACAAAAGAAAAATTCTGCCAGATTAAAAAGAGAAAACTGCAGAAACAAAAAAGTCTCCAACTCTTCTAAAGGCTTTCCACAGCAAAGTTCTCATTGAAGTTAATGCTTAGAAGATTACATAGATAACAGGAAAATATAAAATGTGCTTAATAAAAAACAACCTACTAGAATTCTTGAGAATTGTCATCCTTCTCCCCATCCTAACCCCTTAGACTAACTGACTTGGTTCTTTTGAGGAAACTATGTTTAGAATCACAGGGATAAGAAATCTGGGAAGAGAGGCAATGCAGGAAGAAGGGCCAAAATAAGAGATGGGATGATGATGAAAAGCAGCATTGTGGGAGGGTGAAAACTTGTACCCCAAATTGGATCTGTGAAGAGTGAGGCACCAGCAAACACCCCAGGTGCCCCCCTGCACTGGAAGCATCTTGCTCACAAATAATAAATGAAGATTTAGGAGCAAGCAAACCTGAAATTTTAAGTAGACTTTGGGGGGAAAAAAAGCTGGCTCCAAGATACTCATTAATCTTAAAACGGGAAGAGTCAAGCCTGTCTTTCCCCAGGCTACTACTACACAGAACCTACTACACTTCCGGTCACAAGCAGAATAAAAACATGGAAGCTGATGCTGAGGTCAAACACAGACACCTAGGAAACTTCCCAGGAGCCTGCTGAACATGGAGGCACCTAGCTCTCAGTGGGGCCAGGCCAGAAACCATTCTGTGGGACGGGCTGTCTGTCTGTCCATATATGGCCAAGGTGGTTGTAAGCGGAGGGTCGGAGGAGGAGGTCACATGTAGGAGTGGGCGGGGGCGCTGGTGACGTCAGCTGGAGGGTGTCAACCCAGCAGTGGCTCTGGCAACAGGTCCTGGAGGGCTGGTCTTCAGGAGGGCTATTCCTCACAGGTTAGAGACCAACCACTTGTTCCCCCTGCTCTCATTTCCCACATTACGGGTCTGTGTGTTTAGTGGGGATAAAAGGCAAGCCTCCATCAGGATTTCTCTAGGCCCAGGTGAGGCATGGGGATGCGGCTCTTTCTTACAGCAGGTGAGTGTTAAGATACAAGGAAATAATCTCTCCCAGTCCTGTCCATGTTGATACAAAAGTTGGGTATTTATCCTTTCTGATGAAGGCATAATACTCCATGGTGTATATATGGGACTGGAGGAGATTATGCTGAGTGAAATAAGTCAAGCAGAGAGAGTCAATTATCATATGCTTTCACTTATTTGTGGAGCATAAGAAATAACATGGAGGACATGGGGAGATGGAGAGGAGAAGGGAGTTGGGGGAAATTGGAGGGGGAGGTGAACCATGAGAGACTGTGGACTCTGAGGAACTGACTGAGGGTTTTGGAGGAGAAAGGGGCGGGAGGTTGGGTGAGTCAGGTGGTGGGTATTAAGGAGGGCACATGTTGCATGGAGCACTGGGTGTGGTACATAAACAATGAATTCTGGAACACTAAAAAGAAATTTAAAAAAAAATAAAATTTTTAAAAAATCACGAAATTAAAAAGCCTGGCGCAAGCTTCTGCTTCTACAGAAGAAATCTCCATCCCTGACTTACTTCATTAGGAAAAACTAAAGTGGCCTCAAAGATCCCAGCTTCTTTAAAACCCCCAAATGACGCCCCCATGCCAAGAGCTCCTTTAGTCCTTACTTTCCACTTAAAGAACCATCCATCATACCCAGTGCTCCATGCAATGCGTGCATAAACAATGAATCTTGGAACACTGAGAAAATAAAATAAAATAAAATAAAATAAAATAATAATAATTAAAAAAAAAACAAGAACCATTCACACGTTCACAAGTTTGCACCTCAGATAAAGAGGTGCTGAAGGGCAGATGTCAAGGCTTCTGGGGCCAAAAGGTACCCGTTCTCTCCCACCTAACGGCTGGAAGATGCAAGTGTATGTGGGCTCTTTGGCCTGCTTTCCACTCTGGACTACACAATTTGGTGGTTGAAAGCAAGGAGTCTGGGATCTTTTAAATCCAGGTTCCAGTCCTGTGTTTTTAATTTTCTAGGCCTCAGTGGCTTCATCTGGGAAATGGGGTAATAGCATGTAGTTAGTAGAGTTGCTGAAAGGACAGAATAAAATACTGTAAGGATGCATTTAGCAGAGTGGCCAGGATTTACTCCAGAGGCTTGAAGGACTGGGAGATCTGGGTTGAGATCAAGCTCCCCTCGTTACCTTGGCTCTAAAATGCCACATGAACATGTGGAAGCATGGGGAGCCCTCCTGGACAAGGATTATAGGAGGACTAGAAGGGGGATTGTTTTTCACCAATATTCCAGGATTCCCTCGTGAAAAGTGGAGTGGTCAGTATTAGCCTGGGAAGCACGTGTCTCTCTTGCAGACGTTTCACACTGAGTTAATCCACCTCCTACGCACAGGCTCTCAGGGACCCTGGGGTTCCGAGACTACAGTTCCTCTGGCTAAGCAATTTTTAATTTGCTCTAAATGTAAAAAACACAACACACTGCATTGGTTTTAATTATTGCCTCCCACGGTCCTGACTTGGCCAAAGTTGGAAATGGCTGAACTAGAAGTTAGGATTCCTGTTTTCTTGATACATGCAACAACTTGTTTGGATCTCAAGGGCATTAGGCTGAGTGAGACAACCAATCTCAGAAGGTCACACACTCCCAGATTCCATTTATATAATATTCTTCAAGTGACAGCATTATAAAGATGGAAAACAGATTAGTGGCTGCTTAGTGGCTGGGGTTGGGGGAGGGGGAGGGAGGACACTGGAAGGGAGTACCAGGGAGATCTTTCCACAACGGAATCATCCTGTATCAGACAGCAGTGGTGGTCATGCAGATCCACACACACGGTACACTGACACAGAGCTGTGCACCTGCGTGCACTGTGTCCCACAGCCAACCCACTGCTTTGCTTTGCGGGGACTGATCACACAATTATCATTCAAATAACAGGCCAGTGTCCTCTTTTTCAAAGTTGGAAACCACATGATACAACTCACTGTTAGTATTTTGCCAATTCAGTGGTGGCTAGATCATAAATGATCACCAAATAGGGTCTATACGATGGAATATGTTTCAGCATATCACACACACACACACACACACACACACAGTGTCCCCCCACACCAAGGCTTCCCAAGGGCTGATGTCCTGAGACTCTGCACCTACGGCTGGGTGGATGTCTGCCCTGCCAGGGCTCAGGCTGTACATGGATGGTTAAATATTTTGAATATGACTCCTAGGTCTTACCAGACTTGATTTTGTATCCTACAGAATAAAAACAGCGAGAACAATGAAATAAATGCACAACCCTTTGATGAAAGTTTTATACTTATAGGAGTCTTGAAACTTGCATTTTTTTTTCTAAATGTAGGGTCTGTGATAAGTATTTTGAATTTAACTGTTGGAAAGAAATCTGTGACTAGCTTCGTGACTTGTAACTAACTCTTCTTGCTGTTACCATATGGTGTTTCCTTTAATAAAAACATTTTGCAGAAATAATGATAAAAAATTACTTTAAGCTTTTATAAAAGTTAGATGTTTCTGGCAATA
The DNA here is from genome assembly GCF_020171115.1 of Neogale vison. Classification (NCBI taxonomy): domain Eukaryota; kingdom Metazoa; phylum Chordata; class Mammalia; order Carnivora; family Mustelidae; genus Neogale; species Neogale vison. The sequence goes on along the minus strand of NC_058091.1, from coordinate 129,104,304 downwards.
AAAACACTCCTTATAATGATGTAGATAACTTTGTATCTGGTAAACAGGAAAAACTCTGCTGACCTTGCCATTTTACTTCTAAGTGAAAATGATGCATTCCATTTGTGTCACTCATTCTTGGACACTTCCTGAATCACTCATCCATTGACCTCGCTTTAGACTGCGGGGATGTACATTCAAGGCTCCTGTTCTATTCGTGTTTCCTTTAGGATCCCGTTTCCTTTGACTGTTTGCAGCAGAACAACATATTCTGTATCTTCAGAACTCCAAGCCACATTGGGTGTCAGTTCTGATGGGTTTAGCTGCATGGAACAAAAAAAGCTGATCTGGACGAAATACATTATAAAAACTTCTGGAGGTGTGCAGACCAAAGCAGCTGCCAATGATGGCATGAGGAATCCAGCCTCTTTCTTTTTTCTGTTCCACCCTCTTTAGCAAGCAGGCTGCTGTCTCTGTGTGTGTTCCCCGATGGTTACAAGATGGCTGCTGCGTCCCCACTGCAGATAGATAGATGGATAGACGGGAGCAGGGTTGCATGGTAAAAGGCCAAAGGCTGTCCTAAGCACAAAGCCTTTCAGGACACCCCATCTAGAAACTTCTGTGTATTCTTTGGCCAGACCTGGGCTGCACAGCCACCTCTAAGCCCAGGATAAGAGACTCACGGATAAGGTTAGGTCAGCCAACCCATACCACCTGCCTGCCCACACTCCTGCAGAGAGGAGGAGGGCTAGCCTGTCTCCCTACAGGATCTTCTTCCCAAGTGCTTTCTGTCCCCCTACTGCCTTTAAGGATCCCCATGAGTGCTTTTGCGTGGATATATGTGAGGTGTTGGTTGCTTAACTTTACCTTTCTAAGAACTAACTGTGTGATCTTCCTTCTTGTGAGCTTGACTGTGTTGTTCATGTATGGGACCTATAAATTTTGATTTCATTTCCTTATGTGAGTTCGCAGGGCAAAGTGAAAGCAGAGTAAGTTTAAATCAATGTCTTCACTCAAAATAATCTGGCTTAGGGTGGGGGGAGGGAGGGTCCAGCTTCAGGTACAAGTGGGAATGGTAGGCACAGAAAAGAGATGAGTCAGAGGGAATGCAAAGTATTCCATATTACAGATGCTAAAGCAGTAAATTCGTTTTCTATGTATTTAGCCACCACTCTTATAGAATTCTTCCCTCTGGATTGAAAAATAAGTGTTCTGGCACTTCTGATGGTTTTAAATTTGTAAGAGTTGAATTCATGCTGGTCTATATTTAAAGTTCTGTGGCTACCTCTACAATAAATAGCCAAGGGTACTTAGAATTTTAAAAAAATCCCTTGAGGTTAAACTGGAAATATGTTTCTCACTTTTGTTTCAAAACTAACATGATTATTGGGCTTTTTATATTTTATTATAATCCAAAAAATAATCAGCTGATGTGTCTTGGAATAAACGTGATTTATTTCAGCACTTATTCATCAAATGATGAGTAAATTCATCATTTATTTCATCATCAATTAATGTGAGATTTCCTCTAAAAGGCTGCTTACCCCACTGGGTTGGTTTTTTTAGAGACAATGGTTATTAAGATCAACTGTCATATGATCTCCCTGATATGAGGAAGTGGTGATGCAACATGGGGGGTTAAGGGGGTAGGAGAAGAATAAATGGAACAAGATGGGATTGGGAGGGAGACAAACCATAAGTGACTCTTAATCTCACAAAACAAACTAAGGGTTGTTGTGGGGAGGAAGGCTGGGAGAAGGAGGGTGGGGTTATGGACATTGGGGAGGGTATGTGCTATGGTGAGTGCTGTGAAGTGTGTAAGCCTGGCGATTCACAGACCTGTACCCCGGGGGATAAAAACATATTATATGTTTATAAAAAGATTAAAAATTTTAAAAAAATCACAATTCTCTTAGTTTTGCAGAAATGTGAATATACCACTTGTGATAGCCAGCCTCTGAGAGGCCCCCAGTGATCCCCATCTCCTGGCATTTACACCCTGTGTGGTCCCCTCCCAGCTGGACCGGGGGTGGTCTGCATGGCCACACACCATGGCAGAAGTGATAATGTGTTACTTCCAAGGGTAGACTATGCAACACATCACGGCTCCTGCCTTGCTCTCTCTGGTCACTGCTCACGGAAGCCAGCTGACAAGCTGCCCTGTGGAAAAGGCCACATGGCATGAGCTATGACTTCTGGCCAATGGCCAGGGAGGAACCCAGGTCTCCTGGCATAGCCAAGACAGTGAGTCCCAATCAAGCCTTCAGATGATAAACCTCCCCTGCCACCCCATCCCCCCACTGGCCTGATACCTTGACTACAATCTCATGACAGACCCAGAGCCAGTATCACCCAGTCAAGACACTCTCTCTCCAATTCCTGGCCACAAAAACTGTGAGAGAATAAAACGCCTGTTGTGTTCAGCCACGCTGTTTTGGGGGGAATTCATTATGGAGCAGCAGATAACAATCTACTAACCATCCCTCCTCTGAAAGGTTCAAACAAGCTTTGCAATCATCTTGAGAACAGCCTCCTAGAAGGGGAACATCAATGGCCACTGTGATACCCAACCTTCCTTACAGATTTTGAAAGGTCAGCATGACACACTTCAGAGCATGGTGTCACAGACGAGTCCGGTCCCACAGTGTGGGTTCAATAGGTAGGAGGTAGACTCAGCTTGCCAAGGAGTGAATTTGGAGGTTTAGGATATTATCTTAACTGACTATGATCATTAGTCATATACTTATACAAGAACAATATTCAGGTTTATAATGGCCTTTTAGACTTGACATTACTCTACTAGTAGGCAAAGAATTCCTGAGAGAACATAGCCAAGGGCATATGGCATCCTGTTAATTATAACCACAATTATCACTTAGCACTGATGCTTTACATCATTATTTCATCTAATCCCCACAACAACCCCAGGAGAAATGGAGGCCCAGAGAGGGTAAGTAACTAGAGAGCACAAAGTGAGGGCACCACACTTTGGGCCAGGAGCTTTATTACTGCAAAGACCTATGAATTTAACCACTGAACTTCCCGCATTTTCCTTGGTTCAGCCCACTGATGTGATCTGGTGAGCTACTCACAGAAAGTATATGGTGATGGGAGGAAAACATGGAAATGGCAGTTGACAGAATCAGAGAACTGGGAAGCAGATTACAGTTCTGCTACTTATTAGCTCAGTGAACTTGAGTAAGTTATTTAACCTCTCTGAGTCTTTCAAGGAGAGATAACAATTTTATAATGAATAGCTAGAGGTACAGATAGTAAAAAAAAAAAATCCCTTAAGGCTAAACTGAGCATATGTTTCTAGCCTTTGTTTTAAAACTAATAACTAATAATCATTTTTGCATTTTGATATAACCTATGAAATAACCAGGAGACACGTCTGGGCTTAATCTTCTACAAAGCTATTTGCCTTATTGTGATGGTCATTTTAGAGGCCAACAGTTGCGAAGAAGAGAAAGAGAAGAATGATCTATCTATAGAAAGATACAGTACCTTATCCACCTGTCTGTCTGTCTGTCTGCCCATCCATCCATCCATCCTTTTATTTATAGAGGAACTCTCTATGCTCTAATTACATATCCTCATTTTTTTGGTCAGTTTCCCTATGTAGAAGGTGAGCATAACATCAATACATATATCAAAGGGTTATTACGAAGATTAAATAAGATAGTTTATATAAAGCACGTAAAGTATTATCCAGCCATATGAAGTGCTGCGTAAGTGCTCACTGCTGTCATCCTTGTCCTTAGCATCATCACTGTCCTCTCCTTGCCTCCTTGCTCTTCCTCTAAGGAGAGGGTCCCCAACCTGACGGGTCAAATTCTAGGACGCAGCCTAAGTGTGAGAACGGCACCCCCAGAAATCTGGCTATCCCTGACGCTCTCCTTGCTTTTTCTCACAGTGCAAAGATCAGCGGCCCAAGGCCGACTCCCTCATTCCAAAACTAGCTCTTTCGCCCTGCCTAGGAGGAGAGCTAGCCACATTTTCTGTTCTCAGGAGAACATGTATGTAGGACCTTACTCCCTTGCCCTCCAGTGGTACGACTCTGCGATCTGGGGTACGGGGGTGTGAAAGAGGTCTGTTGAGTCCTCTAGGATAGGCCTCCTGCTTTAGCCCAGCTTTCCAGAATTCCAAGAAGAATCTGTCAGACGATATTCTCCATTGCCTAACGTTTAAATTAAATTAAACAATGTTTAAATCTGCCACTGGAACGCTCCCCTCTGTCTACAATCGGTGTTGATAATCCCAAACCCCTTAGCTGGAACACTCACTTAGCACTCTTGAATCCAATGGTTATTTCCAACAAGAGTGACGATAATGATAATAGCTGGTATTTCTTGTGAACTAGACACTCTATCAATTCATTTACTTCTTACAACTCTAATGAAGAGGCTATTACAATCTCTGTTCTCTATGTGTAGGAAATGAAGCTCAGGAAGGGTACTGATTTCACAGGTTACATGGCAAGTAACTAGGCTAGGAGTAGAACCCGGGTCTCTCTGACTTCAGAACCAGCAGTCCCCTCTGCTCTGGGGGCCCACCAGTGTCTAGCAGTTACGGTCTCTCAGGCTTGATGACACCACACCGAGATAAAACATCACATTGAAGAGTACAGTGTAGACTCCAGAAGTTTTTATAAAGTATAAAATAAAAATGTAAATGTAAAATAAAGCAAAAATAAAAAGTCCAGCTCTGGGCTACGAATCTTATATGTTCTTGAGCAGAGGGGGTTAGATTACAAATGGGAGAATGGGCGTGATTGTGAAAATCAGGGTGTGGCAGTGGGGAGGAAAAGAACTAAAACAGATCATGACCCCAACCCAATCTATGAAATGCTTTTCATATTTTAGAAAGAGAGTCTGTGGTTAGAATGGGGGGAAAAAAACCCCACCATCTTTTTAGAGTAAAAAAATCTCCTTTTTTAGGCCAGGGTATTACAAAGGTTAAAGAAAATGTGCCGTGAGATTCTCTGCTATAATTTGAAATGATTCAGGACACACTTCACTTAGACTGGGAAATGAAAACCATGTGACTGACACAGCTTCAATTTCCTCTGTTGAAAACCAAATCCCATTTTCACTTGTGGGTATTTCATTCATCTTTGCTTTTTTGGTTTTTTAATTACATAGCAGAAACTGCTACTGTAATTTCCTCCCTGCATAACGACAGCATTATTCATCAAGAAGCTTTTAATTCTATACAGCAATTGCTTCTCTTCAAAAATCTGCTTTCAATCTCCACAGAGGCAGAAGGGTGTGCTTTTTTGACCCCAGGGTTAATTGTCTGCAAATAAGTTAAAATCACACAAAACCTCATCCTAGGAAAAGGGAAAGCAAGGGAGACCCTTCCCTCTACCTTTCTTATTGTTAGGGGTGGTAGGGAATTCGGGGTGGGGCGGACAGCCCGGACCCCGTGGCATTCATGGTCTGTGCCGCTGGGCTTAGGGAGCTCTGTGACAGAAGGATAGGACTGTCTGGTCCACGCCTGTATTTTAGGGCCTCACACGGTTGCTGGCTCACAGGACAAAGTTGATAAATGTTTGCAAAAGTGATCTGAATTGAAAGAAGAGTGAAAAGAGGAATAGGCTCTGGAGTATTCCTGACTTTTTTTCTTTTTTGAAAGTTATGTGAATGAAAAGACCCTATTTCTTTTCTTTTTCTTTTTTAATGATTTTATTTGTTTATTTGACAGCAATCACAAGTAGGCAGAGAGGCAGGCAGAGAGGAAAGGAAGCAGGCCCCCTGCTGAGCAGAGAGCCCGATGCGATGCGGGGCTCAATCCCAGGATCCTGGGATCATGACCTGAGCTGAAGGCAGAGGCTTTAACCCACTGAGCCACCCAGGTGCCCTGAAAAGGTCCTATTTCTGGAGGGAAAAAAACAGGCGAAACAATGAGGAGACTCACTAGGGGCCAGTGACCAGGACCGAGGAGCAAGGCTGATCTGGGAGGAAAGTGTCATGTGCCGGTGGGAGCCAGAGTTGTCTTCCCAGACTCCCCTCCCAACTGCACCACCAGTAACATCCATCTTCTCTCCAGTGTCTCTAATTCCCTCCTGATGGGCCCAACACTCACTTCTCCATTTGTTTCACTGTAATTAAGAGCCATTTCTGAATACCCTAGGTGTGGCTTGATATTGGAACTTGGGAAAATGGGTTGGAAGGGAATGGATAAGAGTAATGACCGCTGATGTTTGGAGCACCCACTGTGTGTCAGGCATACCTGCATGTCGTTCCAACCGTGAACCTCTCCTAGTCTCACCTGTAGGCCAGGTGGTCCCTGCCCTCCGGCGGGGGTGGGGGGGAGCTCACATGCTCTATCACTATAGCACCCCATATGCATATGCACCTCTCATTACATTCATGTCTTGTGTCACTGGAGGTCTGTCACTTGTAAGAACCGCTTGCTCACTTTTGCGTCCCCAAGCACAGGGGCTGGTACATGGTTGGCGTTGAGCAGTTTGCTATGGTATTTAAGCGGCTTCTGATCCAATGAGGAAGGAAGCATGTTAGGAAGCAATGCAAAACTGGATGCACGGTTCTAGGGGCAGCTCTGCAAGCCTGTCACAGCCATGGGGTCAGCAGGACCCCACAGGAGGGCAGCGGAAGAGGAGCCAGAAGATGTAGGAAGACAGGCTGGGTTTGCATGGGCCACATGAGGGTCTGATACAGCAAAGCCATGGGGTGGCCCAGACGACACATGATGTGATAAATCACTTCAGGCCACTGAGAAGAAAAAGGTTCCCAACTGTGGCTAACAAATGTTGAGCACCTGAGAAGAACCAAGGGGCCCTATTTTCATGATCACTTCAATTTTTAATGAGAAAGGATGTCTGAGAAGACAGAGATCAAACAAAGTTCACCGAAGTGTCAGCCCCATAGGCCTGGGATGGAATTTCACTGCAAAGGGACTTTGAGCTCCACTAGACAATATGGCCCAGCTTCTGCCCCCGGGACTGGACCCTAGCCATAGAAGAACATGCAGGACATCAAAGGGTAGGACGAGTAGAACTGCTCATTAGAAACTCCTGTCCGTGATCTCACAAGGGGACAGCACTGGAGAGGATCTGGGGAGTGGGGTATTGAAGATCTGGGGGCCTACACCCAGCAGAGAAAGAAGAGAGTTTTGTTGGCTGTATGAGAGAGGAGGACCCCCGCAAAGAGGAGGAAGGGAAAGGAGGAGAGGAAGAAAAGGAAAATGGAAAGAGAGGTATCTTCCTCTGCATGGTGGTCCTGAGTGTCTGTCTCATTTCCCAGCTTGTTTAAGCCTTTCCAGTTATGATTTCTTTTCTTCATGCCTTTTTTAAAATCCCAGTGTCCTAATTCTCTTAAATGCCCAAGGTTTGTCACCTTTTAGGTCAGCTGAATTTCCCAGGATCATGGGATCACCTGGGTAGCGTGGTGGTCAAACTCCCATGCAGGCCTCAGTTTGCCCCCTAGACAACAAGTATGTGGTCTGGGAGCCAGTGCTTGCAGACAGAACCAGACTGTTCGGCTCTGGAGTCCACTTCTGCCCCTTAGCTGCTGTGTGATGTGGGGCAAGTGACTTAACCTTGCTATTCTTCAGGTGCCTCATCTCTAAAGGACCTCCTAGAGCTGGGTGACTCATTGAATTAACCCATGTGAAGCTCATGATAAAGTTACTAATCACAATGATTTGGGAAATTAAAACTGGTAATGAGAGGACCACTTAATAAGAGTGAATGAGTGAAGACTTAGCTCATGACCTCTGAAAATTGCCAACTTTTTTGTATCACCTGTCCTTTGTGAAGGGTATTTTTGTCAACTGTCTATGAGCTCTTAGAAGGAGTCTTCATTTGTAATCCCCGGTCTTGTGCTCAGACATATTAACTGATGATAATGAATTACTTACTCTATGACTTATCTTGGGAAAATAAATCCAAGGAAAACAGTTCTAGTTGGACAAAGTTTTCTAGTTTGACCCCGCAAATCCTCCTTCTTTATGAAGCGATCTAGGCCTGGGGTTAGCTGAGGTCATTGTCCTCAGGACCGACTGATCTATGTTCTCTTTTCCAGTCTCCTTCCCCCGTGGTCTCGAAAACGGAAGTATCTACATCTTCTTTCCAAGTACCTTCCCCCAAACATTCAGTGCGTTTGATCTCATGCTATTTCCTCATTAATCAGCTTGTCTATCTTCAATCTCTCTTTCTCCCTGAAAAAGGCTCATATTTCTCTCATAAAAACTTTTTTTTAAAGGAAACTCTCCCATGGTGTTCACCTTTGCTGAACAACTTTTTGAAATGGAACATTATACTTCTTGCCTCAATTCCTAAATATGGATGGCGGGGGGAGGTTCCATTAACACCATTTTTCTGTAACTACTTATTTAATTTAAAATTCTCTGATAACCTTCAGTATCCACCAGAGCTCTATTACTCCATCTTCACTCATCTGGACCTTCTTGGGCATGTCACAACTTCCTCTCTGAAACATCCCTCAGCCTCCATGACCTTGTGCTCCTGGAAATCTTAGTTAAGCTTCTGACTGCTTCTTCTTGGGTTCTAGATTTACTCTCACTTACAACCTCATCTGTTCCCACATATGGTCCACCTTACCTTGATGAGGGTGCTCCCAAAGAACCTCTCCTTGGCCCTTTTCTCTTCTGTGGTTATGCTTTTTACTTTGTCCAAGCACATGGCTCAAATGATCACCTCTACATAGAGAACTTGGGGTGCTGACCTCTTCCCAACACCTGCTCAGCACCTCTAGCTGACTGCATGTCCAGGGGACTCAGACTCAATGTAGCCCAAACTAAGCCCTCCTTGCCTCCCACGCCTGTTCTTTTCCTGGGATGCCATCACTCTGATCACAGTCCCTCATTCTGCAACGCACCCAAATGCTCTCAAAGCCTTGAGATCATCTCAGACTCTTCACTTTCTGAGGCCTCCACTTCTGAATCTAGTCAATTCTGCAATCTCAGATGCATACCTCCTCCTCTCGGTGCTCTTTAAAAATGTCCCAATTCAGTCCCTCCTCACTAGCTTTCGGCCTTCGCCTTCCACTCAAAATCTCCGCCATCTGTCTTTATCCAACTCCAAAACATCATCATGCCCATGAAGCCAAGTCTAATCCCGGCCCTGCTCTGTATCTCATGAGTTGGGAACTGTTTTCTCTTCTGCAGATGAAGAGACTGAGGTTAAGAGAAGTTAAATCTAAGGTCATACAGTCAGTAAGTAGTAGAGCCAAAACTTAAATTCAAGAATGGTCTAGCTCCAAAGACACTATTATTCCATGGGTGGATTGTCAGCTGGTTAGCTGGATGGACAGATGGATGGATCAATGGGTAAACAGACAGGTGAATAAATGAAGAAATAATAAACAGAGTTTAATAACTAAGAACAACCCATCCTACCATGTGGACCAGCATATGTTTAAAATGGGAGGGCTGCCTTGGCATAATTCCCATAGAACCGTGGTTCCTAACCGGGGGAAATTTGGCAATGTCTGGAGACATTTTTGGTTGTCACAACTGGTGTGTGTGGGGGGCGTGTTGCTCGTAGCATATGGTGGGTAGAGGCCAGGATCCTGTAAACATCCCACAAAGCACAGGACAGCCCCCACAGCAAAGAATTTTCCTGATCTAAAATGTCCACAGTGCCAACATTGACAAACCCTGCTTAAGAGGGATTCAGGTCAACCCCTCGGGAAACAGGCAAGTTTTCTGAGGGTAAGTAGAGGAATCTGATGAGCAATTTTATACCAGAAAATCTGTGATTCAAAAACAAGCAGAGAGAAAACAAAAACAAGGCAAGGATGGCTCATACTTAAAAGAACGAGGGCACAGGCACCTGTGAACGACTGACGTGCCCATCCCTCCGGGGACAGACAGAGAGAAGCTGAGGACAGAAGCAGAGGAATACAGGGCACTGCGCCACACCTTAAACATCTGCAGGAGAAAAGTAAAATGAGCACATACCTCCCCTTTCAAAAACACATACAGCTGGGGGCATGTTAACCTTTTCTGAACAACCTTCCCGTTCAAAGACTGTGTGCCTACCGCTGCCTCCTTGCTCCCATCTCTGATAATCCTGCCACAGTCTCCTCAGCCCTGGGCTCCCTGTGAAGCCCACGCCCAGCCCCTGGTGGAGCAGAGGGTAGACCTGGAAACTCCTGTGGCCAGACAGGGGCTTTGGTTCAACCCAGGCCAGACAGGGGCCGGTTCAACCCGGCCCTCCACTCTGTGCTGGGGACAGTCCAGGACACTCGACAGGCCCCAGTGGGCGCTGACAGAGGCTGACAGGGCTCTGGGTGCACTCATCCTTTAGCACAAGCTATTCATTTCAGTTACCTTGAGAGGATGCTGGGTCAACGTACGCTCAAAACCAGCACCAGCTGCCTGGGCTGCTTCCCGCAGTGGGAAGACTGATTCCTCCTGGGACAGACTCAGTGCCTGCTTCCCTTAAGTGCCCTTTGCAGTTTGATTGTGAAATATGGAAATAAGAGCCATCTGAACCTACCACCAGCTTCCTGGGTATAGGCTGCGGGGCAGGCCGCTGTCAAAAGCATGCTGCCCAGGGCTGGAGACAATGGGGACCCCCTTCAAAAGTCAGCAAAAGAGGAACTGGTGAGCTCGGGCAGGGTTTCGGGCGGCTTTGGGGTGGACAGCTTCAACACAGCAGGATCCCCAGATGGAGGGTGGGGCGGTGGCAGAGAGCAGAAAATTTTTCCAACGGTACAGCTCACGAAGGTGGGCAAGGACCTGGTTACTGCTTGGAAAAACCCAACCATGGGAGGAGGCTCACAAAGGGACCTGACACCCTTGGATTCTAAAATGAGCCTCCATTTCCTTCCTGCAGCCAGGGTCTCCCGAAGTACGGGGAGCTGTGCCAGCCGAGGCTCTCCCTATGATTTAAGCCGGTTCGCTGCCAGGGCTAACTCTCCCCGGCGCACGATGTGTTTTCCCTGTCACTTACTGCAGGGAGGGGACCATGTGAGTATGTTCTCAGTTTTGCCAACAGAAAAAATCATTTTGAAGAAGGCATTCTCCCTAGATGAACAGAATTATTATTCCCTATACCTCCTCGTCCCCTCCCCATCACCAATAAAGAGTCGTTTCCGTGTTAGCAAACCTCAGTTTACACACAGGCAAAGCAACAACAACAACAACCACAAAACCCGGCCAAGACGCAATGCTCTAAACTCTTGAATTCCCCTCCAAATGTCACAACGTAAAAGCACCCGAGTCCCTTCTAAGCCCCCTTGTAAGGGACAGCAGGCCATCGCCCGCTCTTAGACTACTTTGAAATAAACCCAAATGATTGGGTAGCATCGTAGGCCGGCATAATTCTTCTATCTCAGTTTCTCATGCAGCCGCTCCCTGGGATTGCAAACTCCGGCTACCGCCGAGAGTGAACAAAGGATGCAGACACTGTTGATGAAACATTAATGGCCAATTTGCAAATGTTCTAGGACCCCCTTAGTTCATCCCGGGTTCATCAGTGCAGCACTCACCCATCTCTCACTTTAGTCTTTCAATTATTTAGCGTCCATTAGGCGCCCGCAGTAGGCCAAGCTCCGACGACCTTTCATCCACATTACCTCCCCACTAACAGCTTCGTTCACCTGGCGGCCCCACTCACTGCACGGGCGCATCGACCTTTGCCTTAAGGCAGGAAGCTCATTTAGAAACCATTCTCTACGGGGGCCCCTTGCGTTGTATTTCCAAGCGCTGAGGACGCAGGGCAAGGCGCGGATGTAACCGCAGCTCCAGGAACTTTTCCAGGTTGTCCCAGTGCGCTGGAGGAAAATGTACCTGAAAATGAGATCCTTTGGGCCCTCGATCTGTGAATTCTTCAGACCCACTTTGGCCGGACTAATTCGTTCAGCCATTACGCAATGTGTCCCGCGTGTCCGCAATGTTGAGAGCGCTGTCTCAGAGGGTGGCGGAGGCAGAAGGTGACAACAGGTGAGAGCACTGCCGCAATGGCCCAGCCGCTCCGGAGGGCTGGGCGGCGTTGTGGGTTCATGGGGCCACGTTCGGCTCACATCGTCATGGATGAGGCCACCTTCACATAAGGGGAGTTGGGGACCACGGAGGAAGGATGACTTGAGGGCTGTGGAAACATCCTCCTCATTTCAAACGACTCCCCTTCACTGCCTGTTCTAGACTCAAATGCATCCTGAGTCACAAGACTGACACCAGAAGGTGCCCCAAAGGCACTTCCTTCACAGAGACCTGAACCCCGCTAGGGTAGCATTCCGGATCTTCACCATGAAGTACCTGACCTGGGCCTTGCCTTCATTCTGGCCACTCGGTACCATGCTGCTACCTCTGAAAAGTGCCAAGGGCATACAAATGACACTGTTGCCAGAGGGAAAGGAGCAGGTGCTCCTCTCCTTCAGGGACCAGTGCAGAGAGAGGAAGCTCCCGGCAGAGGAAGGGGCTCAGACCTCATGAAGGCAGCGGCCCTCGAGCTAGCCCTTGAATGATGGTTCTCTCCGATAAACTAACAATAACTCATAACAACCCCTACAACCTCCCCAGCCATAGCGGCCAAGACTATTTACTGAGCAATTTCCTGGGTGCCAAGCACTGCATTCATGCTCTTCCTCCTAGTAACAGCCAACTGCAAGAGATATTATTAATCCCATATTACAGATGGCAAAAGGGAGGCTCAAAGAGGCTAAGGTCACAGCATGTCCATGTGGCAGTGACAAAGCTAGAATCTGAACCATGTCTGTTTAACTTGAGACCATCACTGTGATGGCCTAAGGAGGCGACAGGTTCACTCCATGTCACTCTGGAAAGGCCCTAGTCCCTGGGGAGTGTTGTCTGCCCAGAAGGGAGGGTCCCTCTGCTGCTGAGAGTGGGTGTGGGGGCCACTGGCTAGGAATTTCCAAAAGTAGAGAAGATGGGTGAATTCTGGGGCTAGATGGGGCAGAACGGTCCCGCTAACTACTCACACCCTCCACCCTTCCGCCTCCGTTCTCTGCTACAACAACGGATGCTCACCAGTAGGGGTCTCTTAGGCAAGGTTGGCGGGGTGGGGAGCTCATGCTCCCTCCTTTCTTTTTTTTGACTTCTTTACATATTGTTAAAACAATTGCAGAATCACTAAAGGAAAAGCAATTAACGTGTTCATGCTCTTCCCATCTGACACAAATGTTGTCACATGTCTGCATTTTTTTATAGTCCTTGCCAATGTGGATCCATGTTTTCACATAGTTATGTGATGCATGCACAATTTTTGGTGTTGCTTCATGTAACATTATTGTCTAAATATTTTCCTATTTGCCGCAGTCTTTGTAATTATCCTCTCCGTGGTAGGCTCCAGACATCAAATTTGCATCCCCCACAAAGGGGCCTGCTGACTCAGTTGGGAGGCGCTTTGAAATTCACTCCCCAGGTCTACTTGTGGGAAACACAGCCCTAAGTGTGCACACATCCATTATACGCTCTGGTGAAGGGGTTCCAGAGTGTGATTAGCCCACGTTGAGAATCAGAAAGGCAAAGTTTTTAAAGAGAAAAAAAGAGCAAGGTTTCTGTTTGGGTTTCAGCTGCAGGGGTGGGGAGGGAGAAGAGGAAGGGCCCGGAGCAGGTGCCACGGCAGGGGCGGAGTAGCACATCCAGCCCTTCTAAAGTCAAGCCTCTCAAGTCTGGTGTGCTTCCCGGAGCAGTGACTTTAACCGCTCAAATTCACCCATCTTCCTCCCAATTAAGGTGCCTAAAATAACAACGACGACAATCCTGATAAACGTAATGCAAGATCACACTCTTACAGCACTTTTCCACAGGCCACGCGCTATTCCAAGGGCTTTGCGTGTATCCGCTCATTTAGTCTGGACAAGTATCTACTATTATTCCCATTTTACAGGTGTGGAAACTGAGGCCCAAGAAGGACAGGCAGCTCTTTCCACAGCTGGTGGCCAGGATTTGAACCCAGGCAGCCCGGCTGGTGAGGTCATCCTTGGAATCCTCAAAATTCAGATCTCATTTCCCTCCCTGCTCAAAATTCTCTTGTCCTCTCCCACTGATTATCAAGTTCAGTTTCAACCCATGAGGCTGTCACTCAAGGCCCACAACTTGCCTCCAGAGTCGCTTTCTAGCTGCCTTCCACATCAGCTGCTGCTCTGTTCCATGCGTAAGGTACAAAGCGTGAGCATGGGTTCCAAAGTATTACTGTTCTTGCCTAGTAATCGTTAGTCCCTCTTCCCTGTCCTTGGCCTAGAATGTCCTCCTCTGTTTCTGTTACCCATTTTTCTGTTACCCGTTTTTCCGTTCAATAAGATTGCTCTTCCCATATCACTCAGCTCTCCCTCCTGTGACCATGTACTGTGATACCTCCTTCCAACCTTGACCCTGAGATTCACGCAGGGAAGGAGAAGAGGACTACAAGGCACAGCACACAGCTGCACATGACTTCTCTTTTCTTTAGTCTCTCTTCTCATTAGTCCCTACATTCTCACCCCGCTGCCCCCCACCTCACATTCTTCCCTCTCTTCTAGTTGCAGTGCATCCCGTATTTCTGACTGACTGGCCTTCAGATCCTAGCGGCAGTGCTTGGAGGGCATTCTTCCTGCTTCATCTTCCTTATAGGGTTTCTGGGTTTTTGAAGGGAAGAAATATGTGTTGACTGAGCACTTCTCTTAGGTACAGTTTGTTAGAAATTGTCCCTCTAGCCAGAATCGTAACAAACAGGTACCCTCTTTAGCCCTTATTTATTATTAAGCCTACCCCATCTCTTGGGCTAGCATGTCAGCCAATGTGCAACGCTGGGAACCAATCAGAGGCATCTATGACCCACTGCACAGACCCCAGAAGGGAGCTGAGCACACCTCTGAGTAGGGACAGGAAAACTGTCTGCCTCCTTCTCAAACCCACCCAGGGCTGACCCCAACGGACTATGGCACACCCCATACTCTTTACCTAGTGTTATTTTCATTTAGGAAACTATCTTATGTTTCCTACATGAGCCTAAGTATTTTAGAGGTATTTTTCTTATATCCCACACAGAGCCATGTAAACCTGCCACTTGATATTCAAGAAATGTCTGGTGAATGAATGAATGAACAAATAACTTTTTCCAAGAGGACAAATAATGAGAACTCATGAAGAATAAACTAATAATAAATAATAATAAACATCATATTAGAGATCCTAGCCAGTGGAAGAAGGCAAGAAAAAGAAATAAAGGCATGGGTTGGACAGGAAGAAATAAAATTTCTTATTTACAAATGTTATGATTTGGCCACATAGATAAACCTAAAGAATCTACTTTAAAAAAAAAAAACTACTAGAACTTAGTAAGCATTAAATCAGTATTTAAAAAAAACTTAGTAAATAAGTATTAAATCAGTATTTTTAAAAAACTTAGTAAGTATTAAATCAGTATTTAAAAAAATCTACATTTCTATAAACTAGCAGTGAATTGGAAACCAAAATATAATAAAACAGTGCTATTTGCAATAGCATGAAAAACACGAGATATGTAAGAATAAATCTCAGAAAATAAGTGCCAGATATGTGTGATTGAAAAATATAAACACTGATGAAATAAATCAAAGATGATCTAAAATGATGAGATATATCATGATCATGGACTGAAAAACAATATTTTGATGTCAATTCTTCCCAGACTACCATATAGATTCCTCACAATTCCAATCAAATTCTGAGCGGAAATTTTTGTAGAAATCAACAAGCTGATTTTAAATTTCATATGGAAAAGCAAATGAACAGCCCAAGCAATTTTGTATAAAAACAAAATCAGAGGACTTGCACTACTACTTGATTTCAAGATTTCCTATAAAAGCAATAGTATGGGACACCTGGGTGGTTCAGTTGGTTAATCATCTATCTCTGGCTCAAACCTTGATCCCAGGGTCCTAGGATCAAGTCCCGCATCAGGCTCCCTGTTCAGCGGGAAGCCTGCTGCTCCCTCTGCCTGCTGTTCCCTCTGCTTCTGCTCTCTCTCCAACAAATAAATAAATAAAATATTTAAAAGCAATAGCAATCAAGCCATTGTAGTATTACAGAAAGGCCAGACAGACAGAAAAAATGAATAGAATAGGAAACCCCAAAGAGACCTATACATATGTGGTCGATTGATTTCTCAAACACAGGAAAAGGCAATTCACTGGAGAAGGCAGAATCTGTTCAACATGCTGCTAAAGCTACTGGCTATCCATAAGCATAAAAAGAAAAAAAGAAACCTCAACTTCTGTTCACATTCACACCTGCATGGGAATATTTAGAGCAGCTTTATTTGTATTTGCCCTATACTGGAAGCAATCTAAATGTCTCTCATTTGGAAAATGGAGAAACAAGAAATGAACTGTGAGAAACCAGACATGGACTGTGGTTCATTCACACAATGGAATACTACTCGGCAATAAAAAGGGAAACACCAACATGGATGTACCTCCAAGCCATTGTGCTAACTGAAAGAAAACAGATTCAAGAAGTCACAAATTGCATGATTCCATTCCTGTGACAAAAGGCAAGGCAAAGGCAAAAGCATAGGATCAGAAAACAGATCACCGGATTGCCATGGCCGAGAGTGGGAGGCAGCAGGATCAGTTAAAGGGTGCCAGGTCTGGCAGGTTCCAAACCCCTGTAAAATGGAACTGAGATGATGCAGCTGAGGGAAAAGTGGGCTGAAATGTACACTTGCCTGCCTCGGTCTCCCATGTATCCCATGGGGCAGCCCTTCCTTTCTGATCCAGCACACTCTCTCCCTCCTATGGGTCCCCGCACAGGGGCAGCCCAGTGAGCGCTCGGCTGGGTGTTCCCTCTGTCCTGGGGGAGTGTGCCCGTCACCAGCAGGGCCCCTCACAACTGAGACCACCTGCTGTGGCTGCTTCTAAAATTCCCTTCAAGCCACATTTTGGCCTAAAGCCCCAAAGCCTCTTTTCAGGAAGAAAGCACTGAGCCTTCCCATTTCATTTTTTTTTTTTTAACGGCTTGTTCAAAGAACAATCATATAAGATAAAAATATCCTCCTCAGGCAAGAGAATTTAATTCAAACATTCTTAAGAGTAGATTCAACAACCTTTTTCTCACAAACAAAACAAAAAACAAACCTGCTCCTTTCTTGGTTTCCCCCCTGCCCAGTTACATAAAGAAAGAAAAAAATGGAAAGAAGCAGGGAGTATTTACATGACGAGAATTTTCACCCCAATCCCTGCAAACACGTCTGAGAAATTTTGTACTAAGAACTTCATGGGTATGATCCTATTATGTCTTCCCAACAGCTCAAGGAGAGGGATTCTGCTATGACCCGGCCCTGCAGATAAAGACACTACAGCTGGAGGGATCTGTACTGCGTCCAGCCTGCCCAGTTCGTACTGCAAGAGGCAAAGATGTGAATGAATCCAGGCACTTTTACCCCAAAGCACAATTTCTTCACCAGATGCTAGAGATGATATTTGTATGGCTATGGTTAGAACGGGCTAGGAAGTTGCCTTTTTGTTTGCGAAGAAAAGAAAAAGGTATTCGATTTGTATTTTTTCCACTCGTACTTTCTTTTTATATCAAACCCTGGTGCACACACTTGGGTTAGTCATTATCGGTGGCTCCCACAGACTCCTGCAACTTGCCCATTCATGGTCTGCCCGCTTTCACTCATTCATCTGTTCTTGATAAGGTAAGATAATAACTGCCCACAGAACCACCACTCAAAATCAGAACTGGAACTTTAACAAGGACCTACATCTCTCTGTGTGGTCTTCCCTGACCTGGTCCTCCTGACTCCCTTATCTGAGGTCATCACCGTTCTGAATTTCTGTTGATTGTCCCCGTGGTTTCTTCTTTATATAGCCTTCTCACGACTATAATATTTTTAGAATTTCTTTTTATTGTATAAAGAGAGTATTGTGCTATATGTCATCTTTTGGGATTTTTCCACTTACATTCACAACTTTACAACCAGCAGTTGGAATTTCAAAGCCAGATGAAGTCATCTGCAGAAGAAAGGAGGTGGAAGAGGTGAAGACGCACCTCCTGCGGGAAGGACAAGGTGACCGTCCCCTTTCACTTGGCTCAATCCCCTCGAAGTCCTCAACAAACTCAGCATGAAAGATGGCTCCTTACTTTGGCTTCTAAAGCCCAGTCCAGTGTGGACCTTGACTGCCTCACTGACCTTCCCTCCCTCACTATGCTTAGCAACATGGTCCTCTTCCTGCACCTCGCCATTCTTCCAGCAGAACCTGAGCTAGCTATCCTGTTCTACCTGCTCTTAAGTTTCACCTTCCATGTTACCTTCTCTGAGGAGCCCTTCATGACCACCCAACCTCAAACAGCCCACTGACACACACCCCTGCTCTATTTTGGTTGCAGCATCTTATTCAGTTTTTAAAAAATTCTCTTTCTTGCCCCTCTACAAGAAGAAAGGCTTGTACAGGTCAAGCTGAATGTCTAGTATAGACCTCTGGGGGTTCCCAAGACCCTTTCAGGGGTTCATGAAGTCAAAACAATATCATAAGAATAAGGTTTATTTGCACTTTCGTGGTGTTGACATTCGTAATGTTGGCAAAAAAGCAAAAGTGGATAAAATGCATGGTACTTTGACACAGATCATGGTAATATCATCAACCTGTTACTAGTGGTCATTGAATGTTTTAGCAACTCACACCTGCAGGGAAAAACAACAACCTGGTTTCACTTAAGAATGTCCTTGAAAACAGTTATTGTAAGATCTCACTGATATGAGGAATTTGAGAAACAAGACAGGATCATAGGGGAAGGGAGGGAAAAATGAAACAAATGAAACCAGAGAGGAAGACAAACCATAAGAGACTCTCAATCTCAGGAAACAAACTGAGGGTTGCTGGATGGGGTGGTTGGGTGATGGACATTGGGGAGGGTATGTGCTATGTTGAGCACTGTGAATTGTGTCAGACTGATGAATCACAGACCTGTACCCCTGAAACAAATAATACATTATATGTCAATGAAACAAGGATTTAACTTCCAGTTGTAACATAAATAAGTAGTAGGGATACAATGTACAACATGATAATCATAACTAACACTAATACATGATATAGAGGTAAGTTGTTAAGAAAATAAATCCTAAGAGTTCTTATCAAATGGAGGAATTTCCTTTTCCTTTATTCTTTTATTTTTTGTATCCATATGAGAACATGGATGTTAGCTGAACCTACTGTGACAATCATTTCACAATATATGTAAATTAAACCCTCATGTCGTATGCCTTAAACTAATACAGTGATGTATGTCAGTTATTTGTCAATAAAATGGGGGGGGGGAGAAAGTACTTGAAAGAGCAGTAAAAGTGGTCACCTTTATTGTATCTTAGCCCTTGAGTACATGACTTTTTGATACTCTGTGTGACTAAACGGGATGTTCATCTATTACACACTGAAATATGGGGTTAAAAAGTACCTCTGTGATCATCTGAATTATGAGGTGAACTAGCAAGTTTCTTCATGGAACCCCATGAACTACTGAACTACTAGGGTTAGGGTTAGGGTTAGGGTTAGGGATAATGGCAGAGATTTTTTCAAAAATGAATGAAGTGAGCCTGCCCAACTGAGAACAATTTTTGCCAAGGATAAAAATCAAGGTTTCAAGTGAAAATCTGAATTTTAGAAAACCTGAATCTGCCAACGTTTTCCAATATTTAAGACATTTATGATAAAAATGGTGGTGATATTAATAAATGTGATTTTTTGATCTTGGGTAATGAAATGTGTCAATAATTCAAAGAGCTGTATAACTCACTCAACCAATAGTTTCCAATTGACTAATCCAAGATGTCACAAAATCATGCATTTGTAAAAGACCCATTCAAGTTGCAAGACAGACTAACAGATTTTAGTGTAACTAATAAAAAGTTCAATGATATTGTTTCAGAATTCTCAGTGAAACTAACTTTGAAAAAACTACTACTTGCTGAATTTCGGCATAATATCAAAAAAGAGTATCCACAATTTTCTCAAAAGGCTATTAAGACACTGTCCCTTTTTCAGCAGCATATAACAAGGTTGGATTTTCTTCATATGCTTCAACCAAAACAACTTAGAACACCAAGTTGAGTGTAGAAGCAGAGATACGAAGCCAGCTGTTTTCTTCTAAGCCAGACTTTACAGAGATTTGAAAACATGTAAATCAATGCCACTCTTTTCATTATGATTTTTCCTCCTAAAAGTATGGTATGCTAACATGCAACGGCTTCCTTATTATCTCTATATAAATTAATAGAGTATTTTTAAATATCACATTTAAAAATTTCAATTCGGTGAACATCAAGAAATAGAACCCCTATAAAAACAAAAGCTGTCTGGGCCCTCAATATTTTTTTTTAAGTGTAAAGGGGATCTTGAAACTAAAAAGTTTGAGAATCGCTGATCTAGTAGCTGATAAATGCTGTTGAGTGAATATACTAAAAACACATTCTCTTTACTTTGTGTCTATCCTCCCCGTTCTCCTTCAGAATGTTCCATAAAGCTTTTGCAATGGCTCAGAAGTATGAGAGGAAGGCCAGGGACACCAAGTCCCATTGACAGGAGCACTCCTAGCTCTCCCTCAGAATCACCACATGTGGGGATCAGTGGGTTAAAGCCTCTGCCTTCGGCTCAGGTCATGATCCCAGGGTCCTGGGATCGAGCCCATCAGGCTCCCTGCTCAGCGGGAAGCCTAGTTCTCCCTCTCCCTCTACTGCTCCCACTTGTTGTGCTCTTTCACTCTCTCTCTCAAATAAATAAATAAAATCTTAAAAAAAAAAAAGAATCCCCATGCGTGTTCCCAACTATTTTTTTTCATCCTTTCCTTTTTCTTAAGTGCCTACATTGGATAAAGAATTTAAAACGAGTTCTAAATGTGGTAAATATAATTGCTTTAATTTTAACTACTGGTATTACTGCTGTGTTTGAGGTTTCTTCCTTTCTTTTCTTTTCTTTTTTTTTTAATTGTTGCACATTGAACATGTGGGTGACCTCGCTACACTGTGTGTTAACGAGGAGCCTAACTACCACTGAAACATCACTTTTTAATAGGAAAGCACATGACCTGTTTTAGAAGTGACTCTCTGGCTTCTGGAAGATGAATGACATTGTGGCTATGGCAATTTTTGTGGTATGCCAGAGAGAGTTTACAGGTGGTTGGCATCACACTAAAAGAAAGTCATATTTGGAAGCCATCTTATGTAAAAGGAAACACACTGTGTTACAACTTTTTACACAAGCCACATGAGGTTGCAGAACCTGAACTTGGAGTTACCTTGGGAAGACGTACACTCTTGTTTCTTAATGTCACATCACGGACAAACTAGTGATGTCCACAGTTCTTGGCTGGCCATTTAACCTGGGACTTCTACCAAAGTTCTATGTAAAGTTCTCCTTTGTGTTGAAGCCCAAGAGAATGTTCACATAACAAGGGCACCAACTATACCCTCCCAGCTGTTGGACTATCTAAAATAATGATCGTCTGCTTTGAAAATCGCAGGTTAGCAACCAGGCATTTTTTTCTCCAGACAAGTATAACTGAGTCAGTAGATAAAGGGGAGCAGGGAGGCGGGAGAAAAATCTCGGATCCTATGTTGCAAACAAAGTGTTCTGCAGCCATTGTGAGTGGTATCAGAAAACCTCCTGTGATCTTCTGTGGGAAGACTGGGGGCAGGGGACACATAGGCTTAGAAAAACCAAAGATTCAATATTAGCAAAGATTCCAAATAAAATTTCCCTGTTCTTGCAACACACCCAACATGAATCTAATAAACCAGAATTTAATGCAAACATTTTATTTTCCAATCCAATAAAAGGAGCTACATTGTTCTGGGCTGACAGATTTCTCAGGCTCAGTGGGACTAGGCTTAACTATTTGCCAGCTATTCACTTCCAAGAGAAATGGGGCCACAAAATAGGGGGGAAAAGACCACACAGTTTTTGGTTCAGTTAGATAAAAGAGGTTTTGGTTAAAAAGAAAAAAAAAACTACTTGCACTCTGATTGGTCATCCTTGATTTTGATCTTCTAAATGTCTCCCATTGTATACCCAGAGTTACAGCCTGTTTCGCCTGTTTCACTGTCCATCAGTGGCATCATGTGAAAACCTGGAAGCCACTACACACCTATCAGCAAACACGTGGCTGATCCTGGTCAGCACAGCAAATCTTCAGAGGAAGGTATATAGTAAGGAGCACATGATACTCACTCACTCACTCACTCAACATCTACATAATAAGCTCTTTCTGTGGGCCTGGGGAGGTGGGCATTGAGGACCTAGCAGTAGGGGAGGGGGGCATTGAGGACCCAGTGGTAAACAAGACAGTTCTTGCCCTCAGGAAATCTGGCCCAGAAGAGTTGAGCAAATTTTCATACAACTAATAGAAAAAGCAAAATGCCCCCTTATTTACTGATACCTCCCCATTTCCATACTTTTGCAACAAAAGGTAAATAGGGTATGGTAAAAAGAGTAATGTTGCCTTCTTGGGAGGCATTTCACGAGTGTGATTAGGGAGGCAAGTTACCCTGATGAATAAAGGATCTAAGCAATGCTCACCAATGGCTGCTAAAACCATTCGGTAAAAAGCTGATGGGAGAACTTTACCATAGATATACTAAGCTGACGATACTTGAATCCACAGCTCAATCTTAACAGTACAAAAAGAGAGATATATGGAAATACAGAATATCACCCATGAAGCAGTCTTGCCTCCCCACAAAATAATCAAACTGAAATCTGGTGAAGTCTGGAGATTCAACTGCCAGTTTATAGGAAATACAGAGGACAGAAGTACCTGTTAAATGACACCACATGGATGCAACAGACAAACTGTTAGAATGTAGGAAACCACACAGGACAAACAGCCTAAGTTCTTCAACAATAAAAATTACCAAAAAAACAGGAGGAGAGGAAATATCAACTAAAAGAGACCTAAGAGATATATCAGGCAAATGCAAGTATGGGCCTTGTTTAGAGCTGAATTCAACCAATCACTGAAAAAAGAAAGTACAAAACAGGGGGCACAGGAAAATTTGAATACTGACTGTTTATTTGATAAATATTTTTAAGGTAATGATAAAAATATTGTGGTTATAGTTTTTGAAAAGTGTTTTTGTTATAGGTACCTATAGGGTATTGATGGATGACATGGGATTAGCTTCAAAAGAATTGGTGGTGTAGAAATAAGTACATGAAAAGATGCTCAACACTTATTCATCCTGCTATTATTATTATCATTCAGCAATAAAAAGAAACAAAGTCCTGACATCTGCTACCAGATGGCTCAATCTTGAAAGCACTAGGCTAAGTGAGAGAAGGCAGTCACAAGGGACCACACATTACATGAGTTCATGTACATAAAATGCCCAGAATAGGCAAATCTATAGAAATAAGAAGCAGTTCAGTGATTGCTTAGGACTGGGTGTGGGGAAGGTTACTATATTGGCGGTGTGTGTGATGGATTTCTTTTCGGCGTAATGAAAATAATCTAAAATGGATAGATGCAGTAGTCTGTGAACATGCTTAAGGGCCACTGAATTAGACACTGAGAAAAAAAAAAAGAATTCCTGTCGGGACAGAGTGGGCAAGCATACAGGTGACAATAGATCATGTGTTGTAAATTTTTAAAATGTGTAGGCTCTACTGTCGGGCCCTCTGGGTCAGATCCTGGCTCTGCCAATTACTAGCTGTATGACCTTGGACAAGATATTTAACTTCTTTGAATCTCAGTTTCCTAGCGTAAAAGGGGGGTAACAGAGGTATGTATGGGCTAAATGAGGTTGACACATTGAAAGCATGTGGAGCAGTGTTTGGCACATATGAAATGCTCAGTAAACAGCTAACTACTACTACTCTCGACCATTTTTTTCCTCCTATCAGCTCCTTCAGGAGCATCCATTTCTTAGGATCTCCCTCAGTAATTATGGACAGGTAGTAGATGCTCAGAAAAGGTTTCCTGGCCCTTCCTGATGTCTGGGTGGCTTTGGGTTTCTGAATTTTTATGATTTTCCTTAACCAGGTATTAGTCTTCAAAAGGTTTGAGCGAGTGAGTTTTGTTTGGTTTCAGGCTGCTGATGGGGATTTGGGAGGATCACTGAGACCTAAGGAGACCAAGTATAGGCACAGCGATCAAATCCGTGCCAGACGGTCTGGCTGACCCACCCGATGGCCACAAATGCTGGAACCACAGAGGATAAAGCCTACAGATGATCCCTCCAAACCTGCTCCCTTCTGTGGTGCCTTTGGAATAAGACTGGCTCAGCCCAGAGATGGCTGCGTGTTGTTGCTAATGTTCACGGGACTGCCAATTTTCCCTCTGGATTCGAACGCAGTCATCTGTGGTTCTCACTTTTATACCCCCACATAGCCTCCTAAATTAGCAAAGTGCTGTGGCTCCTTTTCAATAACAAAGGCTCTACATGAACCTAAATCAGTAAAACTATGATAAATATTTTATAAATGGCACTCTGAAAGCACAGCTCAGACGACACACACACACACACACACAATGGGATTTATATGCTCACATATGCTCTCCGCACAGAACTACAGCATTTTCTCCCATTCAAGTTTGCTCCCAAACAGATTTTTTTATTTTTATTTTGTTGTACTGTACATATGAACTGCACGAGGCAATCAGCCAACGAGAGATTTAAACATATGGACTAAATTTCACGGCTCTGAAGAACATGCTAGAGCAAGACAGTACTATGCTCTTCTCTGCACTCTGGTCTACAACTTGGCGGGTGCCATGCCACGCTTGGGCCAGATTCCCCCTGGGGCCATGGGGTCAAGGTGCCTCTCCCACATCTGCAGCGGCCTGCCCAAACATGCAAAAGCTCCTGCAAAAGCTATCTTAGAACGGTGCTCCCCAGCACTCTCTCCACTTGAAAACTGCTCATTGACCTGCGACGCCTTCCCCACTGGCTCCCCAAGGACCAGAGAGCCAAGTGGAGTTGCTGAATGGGTGTGGACATTTAATAGGTCATGGATGTATGAGATGGTTATGCATTATGGAAAATAAATGTGGTATTTCAATTTATTTTCCAATACATTTTTCAATAAATTGAAGTGCCACATTTGTTTTCCTAAGTGTCGATTTCTCCAGACCTCCATTCCATTTGTAAGGTGACCAAGTATGCCCTGCGTAAGAACGAGCTGAAAATAAACTTTATTGTTCTAACATCTAGGATTTACAAAGTTTTAACATTTGCTAAAATGAGTAGTGTTCTGGCAATTTAGTTGCATAGTCTCTTTGGATTCTTCTGGCTTGGTAACTGAAACAGAAATGTGTTGATGTGTTATAACCAAAACACTTCTACCTCTGAACACAGAGTATCCTCACCTATTGTGGACACACCTTACCTTCTTCCTTGTCAATTTTGTCCATTCCCAGGTAAAGGCAAAGAGAATATGTGGAAACCAACCAACCAGCCAACCACAACTCAGAAGTTCCACTATCATCCCAAACTGCCCTGAATCTTAAAGGTTTGTGGTCGCTCACTGGAGACCAGCATAAGCTAGGGAGTAGGTTATACACTGTCCCTTGGTTCTTTCTCTTCCTTCCAGAAAGCTTACTGGAATGGAAGCATCACGATGGTGACAGAGAGAGTTCTAGAGGTACACTTTTTCCATGCTCCATTTGAGGGAGAGGTACCGGAACCAGATTACAAAGAAAGGAGGGGATGGATGACAGAGAGCTGGAGGGGAGGCGGGCATTGTAGCAGAAGACTATTGCCTTTACAGGCAGATATCCCTTATTCTGGACCATGGCTCTGCTACTTTCTCGTTGTATGACTGGGAGAGGGAATTCCATGGCTTTGGGGAGCACTTCCTTCTTTTCAGGCACTACATGATAATTTGGGCTCATGTTATATATTTCCTGCCCCAGTCTGAGGATCTGTCATCTCTCTAAGGAGCCTGTAGGCTTGCTTTTAAGCTGGTGGTCATGACCAGGGCAGCCTTTCATCTAGGGCTCCATTTTCCCCAACACTGACGGACTACCCTTCTGACTATCATCCCCAGGATCCTCCTACTTTGGCTGGTGGGAACACAAATTATTCGTTGCCCTGCAGGAGCTCAGAGGTTGTTCTGTCTGTTCCTGTCCCATGGTTCTTTCCTCAGCTCTAGAAGCTTCCTCACACCAAGTGCAAGGCAGAACCCCGCTGAGGACTGAAGGGAAATCCTCTGCAGACCCCCAGAGCTGGTTCTCCCTCTGGGACTCTGCCTAGTGAATTCCAGTTGATTCCTTAATTTCATCTCTTTGGCTTGGAGACTCCTGGGCTCTGTCTGAATCCCCTACCCTATGCCATGGCCTGGGACCTCTCTCCAGCAGGGAGCTGGGAGGACTTAGGGCCTGCCTTTATTGTTTCCCATCTCAGAGAATCCGTTCTGTACCACCTTGTGTCCAATGTCTGCAAACCACCGTTTCCTGTATTTTTAGTGGTCTCCCTGTTCCTCCATCTTGGCCTGAGCAGTTCTGAAGGTCACTGTATATAAACGGTTCCCATTTAGGACCATTTGTGACAGACCTTCCCGGGATACTCAATAGCCCCATCCTAGTGATTTGCAGTGAGTCATCTCCTTCACAAGTGAGGGACACAGCTTTGGCAAGCCGTCCTCATATGTGCAGGGTGGATCTGTCTATACCACATATGAGGTCACTAGAGGCATAAAACCTAACTAGTTTGGAACTGGGAGACTCTGGTGGCCAAAATGCCTTCCCGCTCAGCTCCAGGAGGATGAGACAGCTGCTGGGGTGAGGGCTGCCTCACCAGGCAGGTACCCTGGCTCTTCTCAAGACAAGGGCCTGCGCTGGTCAGCAATGCCCAAGGATTCTAAATGGAAACAGCCCCCCTGAGTGATATGCACATGTGTAAGTGGCCCTAACAGCCCCCAGGAGAATGGCTGATTTCATAGGGTCTCCCCCTCAGTCTGCGAGCTAAGAAGTGTTGGTTAATAGGAGTGCTCACTGAGGGCTGAGAAGCCCTCTCAGCTCCCAAGGGCAGAAAAGGGAAAAATCACAGCTGAAAATGCTCCCGGGCTCTACTCAGAGCCCTCCCTACATCACAACTATCTCAGCAGGAGAGACACAGAGCATGCGCGCGTGCACACACACGTGCACACAATACACATCCTTATGGGACATGCACAGAAAATAATTTCTTCTGGGTCTGAATTCCACTGCCTTCAGGCCTTAGCACAAGCCTTACTCCCACAACTGTGACACAGGCTTCAATGATTTGCAAACAAATTTCTAAAATCCAGGAACCTTACACCCAAGGAAAGAATCCTTTTCGGACGTCAGTGTCTCGTTCACTAGCACACAGACCCCGCAAAGGGACTTTTCCTTCCAGTGTGCACATCGGCCTCCCCCAAATGGTAAACTCACCTGCAGTTCGCAACAGAGAATGAGGGCGTCATCTCTCTGCCACCTAAAGCCACCACACTGTGTCCTCCCTCAGCCACAGGTGGGGGCAGTAGAAAAGAGGCCAAGGAGCAGCACCCTGGGCACAACTGTGGCAGCTGTCCAGAACCTTTGCATCCGGTGAGCACGCCCCAGATCTCTGCTAAATTAAACTGCAGTAGTTCCAATGACTGTCCCCTCTTTTTACCCTACTCCCTTCAGGATAACTTTGTGGGTCCTACCTGTGAATGCCCGCACCCTAGGGAGGCCATGGGGCAAGCTGAAGCTAACTGGCCATGTAGGGATCTCCTGAGAATGACCGTGGCTGGCCAGTGACAGAGCCCCTTTGGTCTCAAATCCCGATAGGGCGAAATTAGCCCCCCCCCAAAAAAAAGAGAGAGAGAGAGAGAGAAAGAGAAAAGAAGGGCAGAATCAATCCAAGTAAGATATATAGATTTAGGCTCTGACCATAAGGAAATCCCAGATCCTGGGCCAGTCTAAGGAATGGAGGTTTCTAGCAAAAATACAGTGTTCTACAAAGACTGCGCATTACTCAGAAGACAATGTACAAAAACTTAGTGCTCGGGCATTTTGCCACCACACCAGGCTGTTCTCTGCTCTGCAAACACACTGTAAACTTCCAGGCCTGTGAGGTGTCGTTCGACCCACAACATCATCCGCACCTGCTCCATCTGGTGAATTCTTGGTCCTTCTTAAGGTTTACCTCAGATGTCACTTTCCCTGTTAGTCCTGTCCCCACCCCCAACTTCCCGACAATAAGGAACTGATAACCAGTGTCTCCCTTCCCTGGGTTCCACAGTGCTAATGCATCCCTTCACTAGAGCCCATGTGCTCGGCACCCCAGCGACCTATTAAGTGTGGCCTTCTGTTTTGGAATGGGAGGCTCTTGAGGGCAGGGACAGTGCTTCGTGCCTCCCTGGGACTCCCGAATCTGGGACATGGTGGGGAGCGGGGGCGGGGGGCTGTGGGAGGTGTGCACGGGGAGGATGGGTGCGTGGAAGGAAGAGAATCAGCTACCCTAGAGGAGGAGGGTAGCATTTCAAGGTCTTCCAGGGAGATTTATACACGTGCCCCCATTTGCCCCTGTCCACCTTGGGAAATGGGGGAGGTTTTACGATCTACCCTTAGGAGGCATCTATGTTTGGAAAGGTTCAAAGAGCGGGAAACACCCGGACTTGACTTAAAGACTTGACTTAAAGAGGTTCTGGTCTTGACCGTCCTGCACAGTGTCTGCACGACTCCATGCAAGCCTACGGGCCTGGGCCGGAGGAAACGATCTCAGCTGTCTGTGATGTGATGATAAGTGGCTATGCCTTCCCTAAGGTTCCGTGTCTGTGGGTGGGGAAAATTTGTCCTGGCATCAAGGTTTTCCGCTGCTGAGCGGGTTAGAGGTCCAGGCGCTGTGTGAAAGCTCGCTTCTTACTTCACGCTCCGACGCTGAATTTGCTTTCCAGATTCGTGTACTATTGGAACAATGGCTACCCCCCCATCACTAAGGAGAAGCTGCTTGTGTGAGTGCAGCCCATGCCCCGTGTGGTGTAGACCCACGCCGCTCACTGCAGACACAGGGCCACAGGAGACCTCGCTGACACATTTGTTTCTTTCAGTGAATGTGGCAACACGGTGATGATATCAAGCAGGTCCCTAATAAAAGAAAGCAGGAAAGGGGCATACAAAGGAATGAAAGTAGGAACAAGCACTTAACAAGATCCCGGGCTGATTGTGCCTTTGTTAAAACAAAGCAAAACGTTTTGGTTCTTCAAAGCACTTGGGAGAAAGCGAGGCCATGTCTGCTGAGCCTTTCTTATAGCTCCCTGAATGCCGGGTGGAAACCATGGGAGCTTTGTAAATGGATGGAAAGACGGCGATTTCCCCGCTGTCTCAATGTCTCATGAAAGCTCTGTGTAGCTGCTTTTCCCATCATCTTGCCCAGCAACATCCAGCGCATCTCAAGGCTGCACTAACAGTAGGAGAATTAATAGCACGAGAGGGGTGGGAAGAGTATGCTGAACGCAGTCCACAGGCATCAACAACGGGGAACAAGATGGAAAGGTAAAAGGTGGCCAGTATTAGCAGATGGCTGGCTTACTACAGAAGCATAGTGGCCAAAGCTCTCGTTTCAGAGGCAAGTTAAATATAGTCTTCCCTGTTGGAAACCTGACAGCTGACTTGGCCTGGGACTCAAAGAACCTCGCTGGCTGCTCTCAGGGCTCATTCATGGCAAGTAAGTTGTGTAGGCTGCCAGCCATGCCCAGTGACCCTGAGATGTCAGCAACGCCACAGTGGGATGGGGAGGGGTCCTGAAGTAATGGGGACAGCACTGGCCACGTTTAATTCAAGAACTATTAACTGTTGGCCTACCATGTGCGAGGGATATGATGGCAACCCGGATCCAGCCCCTGCCCTCACAGAGCGTGTCATCAAATGAAGGGACGAAGGCCATCATGTTGATCACGCACAAGGAATAAATTGCGAAGGATGACAAGTTCAGAGGACGGAGAGGGCAGAGGGACTGGGAAAGAAACAGTGGCATTCGAGATGGGCAGGGAAAGA
Organism: Neogale vison; assembly: GCF_020171115.1. Classification (NCBI taxonomy): domain Eukaryota; kingdom Metazoa; phylum Chordata; class Mammalia; order Carnivora; family Mustelidae; genus Neogale; species Neogale vison. The sequence continues at coordinate 129,074,409 of NC_058091.1, read as the reverse complement.
TAGGTGAGAGCTGAAAAGGCAGATATAGGGAGAGGCAGAGACACAGCCATGAGCGACAGGTGAGGCACACGCTGGTGTTTCTTAAACAGGAACATTCCAGGGGAGTCGACTGAGCAGAGACTATGGAAGTAGGACATTAAAAAAAAAATAACATTGAGAATATGATGGTGCTATGCTTTGAATGTGTCTATCACATGTTGAAATCCTAACCCCAATGTGTATTTGGAGGTGGGACTTTGGGAGGTTTGATGAGGGTTAGATGAGGTCATGAGGGTGAGCCCCCATGATGGGATTAGTGCCCCTCTAAGGAAATAAAGGGACCAAGACTAACCCACTCACTTCTCTCTCTCTCTCTCTCTCTCCCATGTGATGAAACCAGGAGTAGGACCCTCACCAGACCCCAACCATGTTGGTGACCTGATCCTGGGCTTTGGAGCTTCTAGGACTGTGAGAAATAAATACTTGTTTGATCCACAAAAGTATGGTGTTTCTTGTTACAGCAACACAAACTAAGACAGGTGAGCTCCAAATGGCCCTGAGCATTAGAACAAGCCACCCGGGTTTTGGTAGGGAGACAGGAGAACTGCCGTGCATCTCTCAGCAGGGAAGCTACTAGATCTATCTTCTAGGAAGATAAGTTGGACAGCAATGTGGAGGATGAGTTCGGATAAAGGCCAGGCACTGGCAAAGGGAAGCTGGTTTGAGCCTGAGCAAGTAGTAACATTAACAGAAGGTAACAAGAACATGCCCTGGGCTGACAATCCAGGCAGAAGGAGGAAAAGGCAGATGAACGTGAGCTGGGAAGGATGGGAGGTGGGAGGTGGGAGAGGGGAGGTGATGAGGAGGTCCTACATCCAGGTGACCGGAGAGGTCTAAGCCATTTAGAAAGAGAAGAGGTCAGAGGGACAAAATGAGCCCCACTGATGCAGATTTTACCGACAGTGTAGGCGGATTATCCGGATCTGGGTCTTAGACAGGCCGCTGGAGATAGGGGCCTGAGGCTGTGCAGACAGGTTAGCTGTGGAAGGATGCGCCAGGAGTCATGGAAGAGGGGGGCTGATGCTGTAGAAGTGGGTCAGGATCGGAGAGAGGAACCTCCCATTCAGGCCAATCAGAAACTGGAGAGGCTGGCAACCCAGAGAGGCAGCAGAGGGGCTTGTGAAAGGGGCTCCCTAGAATGCAAGTCCCTGTTCTCATCCCAAGTGATGCCTTTAGTCTCTGGGAAGTGTGGTTATATAAAAACAGGGGCACCACAAGGAGAATAGAAGAGGGGGAGCAGGTTCCCCAGTTTTTCAAGACTGAAGCACTTCAATTTTCATTGGTGGGCAATAGCTCCCACGCATACCACTTGCCAGGCCCAGCTAAATCAACTCTGAACGTCTTAGGCCAGACCAGCATTTCTTGGCATCCAAGCACCACTTTAGGGCCATTTATCACACATGTGGACAGGCATTACGTAGTGACTTTTTTAAAAGATGGAAGAAATCCTGGCTAACAAAAATGAAACTTTTTTTTTTTTTTTGAGAGAGCAAGAGAGAGAGTGGGGGGGGGCAGAGGCAGAGGGAGAGAGAGAATCTTCAAGCAGACTCCCTGCTGAGTGTTGGAACCCAACACGGGGTTCCATCTCACAACCCTGAGATCATGACCTGAGCCGAAATCAAGAATCAAACACTTAACCGGCTGGAACTACTAGGGCACACCCTCCCACCCCCGCCATGAAACTATTTTTAAGGAAGGTATTATTTTTGGCTGCTTAATTAGCACGAATCCTTGCAGCAAGGGACCTACTCAGTTCAGGGATGGGGGGACTCCTGCCATGACCCGCTTTCTGGTTTCTGTTCATACAGGGGGAATGACATAGTCCCAGCCCCAGAGTCCCCGGCACAGTGCTCCCTTCCCACGGCTCTGTCATCCTGGTCACTAAGCTCTCTGTCCCTCCATTCCCCCAGTGTATATGCTGGGGACAGCATCTGACCCACGGGAACTGTTAGAGGAAGTGAGGCTCTGAGAAGGTATCTGCCAGAGTGAGTCTCAGAAATGTTAACTATAACCATTAGCGTGACTGTTAGAGGTACTCTCTGTTTCTACTAGAATTAAAAAAACCTAAAAAGCAATTACCACTGTTTACCCCAAGGAGAGGTGTTTGGTGGCTCTGTTAGACAGTGGTAGGCATAGGGATCAATCAACAGGTTGCCCTGAATGTCCTCACCGAAAACTATCTCTGGAATCAGTCAGATCTGAAACCCATGAGCACAAAGCACTCGAGAAATAGAAGGTTAAATGTGTCTGATTCAGGAGGAAGAAACCAGGGGGTGGATTCCTATCTACTCTTTGATCATCTTTCTTTCTACAAAGTATTGCCTCATACCCTACAGTAGCATTTGGATGCAGTCAGCCACTCTGACTTTCGGAGCTTCCTGACTTCCTTTTCCTCTGTGAGTAAAGAAAAAGAAACACAGGGAAAGATGCAAACTTCCAGCAATCAAGCCGTTTGCACCGCAGTTCAGTTTTGGCTTTATTTATGTATTTATTTTTGATGAAATGCTATTATCCCACCTTCAAAGTTAAAAACTAGAATATTTCAGCGATAGGTTCAGGCTATTCAAAAATGCTCACTATGTCTCCATGATTTTGTTAAGTGCTTGAAACCATGAAGAAGCTCTCTGCCGGCATGGTCCCTGTCACCAGGAAATACTTCTCTCTTCACCCTTACTTCACAACTCAAGGAGCAAATGGATAAAAATATTCTATTGATATGAAGTGCAAAAGAAGGAAAAACTCACTTATGGGGACAGAAATCAAGGAGTGGTTGTCTTGGAGGGGTGGGGTGAAGGGTGGGGTGGGGGACATAAGACACAAGAAGCATCTGATCGGTGATTCCCTAGGAATGGCCAGTGCGTAGCCTGGCATCGGGGGTCGGGGTGTCTCTTTCTTGGCTAGAAGCCCCTCCCTTCTGGCCGGGTAGTGGTGCTATGGCTAATGATCCTAATGGACTCCTTACAACCTCCAACATGCCCGGAATAACCATTAACTAAATAATGGAGGTTGCTTCATGGCTTGGGTTTGGGGGGATAACTACAAGAGAAATTTACCTAGTACTGCTTCTACCTGCTCCCCGCCCCGCCCTTGTCCCAGCCCCTGTGTGGGGACATGCCCTCAGGGGCTCCCGCAGAACGCAAAGCAGGGTGTCTGCTGACACACTCATGAAGCAGAACCGTCCCCCTCAGTGTGGACAACTCCGAGTGGGTGGCTGCCCACCCTGTCCCTTAGGGGAGGTAACACGTCACCGGCTCACTCTGCTTTTTCTGCTGAGCACGTTAAGCTGAAACATACGGATTTCCTAATAGTTAACATCGCAGACTTTAAAAAGAAAGTGACAATTTCATGTTTTGAACATTTCATGTTTTTGACATATTTGCTATCTACTTTACAGTTTATTTGGCCAGACTATAACTTGCATGAATTTGTGCAACTCTTGAGTGAGAACAGCTCCAGTTCTGGTCACTTCTCCATCTTTAATGACCCTATTTATCACGTGTGTGCCAAAAACACGAGTATTTTCATTTGGTCTGAAAATCTCAGTAAGCTTAGAGAGATCACTGGGCCTTACATTAATATTGGTAATGACTTCATGACACGGGCAGCATGTAAATGTGTGCGTAAGCATTCTGCATACGTTCACTCGCGGACTCTTACAACAGCTCTCACGTAAGCTCCATTATCATCTGCGTTTACACAGAAGGCAACTATTTACCAGGACTCCATAAGCTCTACCAAAGCTGGGGCTGAATGGCTCTCCAGGGTAAACAAATTCAGAATTTTAGATATTCATTATCACACTTCCTGTTTGTAGGTTTCTTTTTTGGCTGCTTTTGAGAAATCACCCCTCTTGTGGATAGGCAATTCAAAGTCACATTAGAAACCTGTAAACAATTATCATTTGCATGTTGATTTGAGTTCTAGGATTTACATTATTTTCCCCTTTTTTTGGACTTCAAGGAGTCATTTTGAACCACCGATCCAACCACTAATTGAAAAGGGCAAATTTAGTGTATGTAAAGATAAACTTGTAAATGAGACAAAAATACATTTGTAGATAATTACACCCTTTGGAGAGCTAAGAAGTAACTGAGAAGACAGTCCTGGTAGCATGTGTTAAATATTTAATACTCTCTATCACTAGGATGTATCAAGAAAAACATCTGACCAGCGTTTAAAGTTTTTTAAGTACTCTGATCATCCTTAACAGTCATAGAAAGTGTTCCTAAAGCCCACTGAAGGAAGGTGACTCTGGGTTTCCCAGGGAAGGTAGGGGGTTGGTGGGGTAGGAGGGAGGCAACTGAGTTTGAGGCAGATCAAGGAGCACAAACCATGAAAGCAAAGAGCTTGCAGCCTTCCCGTTGAGATCAGGAACACAACAAGGATGCCCACTCTCACCACTCTTATTCAACATAGTATTAGAAGTCCGAGAAGCAGCAATCAGACAACAAAGAGAAATAAAAGGTATCCAAATTGGCAATGAAGAAGTCAAACTCTCTCTCTTTGCAGATGACATGATTCTTTATATGGAAAACCCAAAAGACTCCACCCCCAAACTACTAGAACTCACACAGCAATTCAGTAACATGGCAGGATGCAAAGTCGATGTTCAGAAATCAGTGGCTTTTTTAAACACTAACAATGAAAATACAGAAAGGGAAATTAGAAAATTGATTCCATTTACTATAGCACCAAGAACCATAAGATATCTGGGAATAAACCTACCAAAGAGGTAAAGGAACTGTATTCGAAGAACTACAGAACACGCATGAAAGAAATTGAAGACGACACAAAAAGATGAAAGACCATTCCATGCTCTTGGGTCGGAAGAATAAACATTGTTAAAATGTCTATACTGCCTAGAGCAATCTATACTTTTAATGCCATTCCAATCAAAATTCCACCGGTATTCTTCAAAGAGCTGGAGCAAATAATCCAAAAATTTGTATGGAATCAGAAGAGACCCCGAATCGCTAAGGAAATGTTGAAAAACAAAAATAAAACTGGTGGCATCACGTTACCTGATTTCAAGCTTTACTACAAAGCCGTGATCACAAAGACAGCATGGTACTGGCATAAAAACAGACACATAGACCAGTGTAACAGAGTAGAGAGCCCAGATATGGACCCTTAACTCTATGGTCAAATAATCTTCGACAAAACAGGAAAAAATATACAGTGAAAAAAAGACAGTCTCTTCAATAAATGGTGCTGGGAAAACTGGACAGTTATATGTAGAAGAATGAAACTCGACCATTCTCTTACACTGTACACAAAGATAAACTCAAAATGGGTAAAAGACCTCAACGTGAGATAGGAATCCATCAGAATCCTAGAGGAGAACATAGGCAGTAATCTCTCCGATATCAGCCACAGCAACTTCTTTCAAGATATGTCTCCAAAGGCAAAGGAAACAAAAGTGAAAATAAACTTTTGGGACTTCATCAAAATCAAAAGCTTCTACACAGCAAAGGAAACAGTCAAAAAAACAAAGAGGCAACCCACGGAATGGGAGAAGATATTTGCAAATGACAGTACAGACAAAAGGTTGATATCCAGGATCTATAAAGAACTCCTCAAACTCAACACACACAAAACAGATAATCATATCAAAAAATGGGCAGAAGATATGAACAGACACTTCTCCAATGAAGACATACAAATGGCTATCAGACACATGAAAAAATGTTCATCATCACAGCCATCAGGGAGATTCAAATTAAAACCACATTGAGATATCACCCTTACACCAGTTAGAATGGCCAAAATTAGCAAGACAGGAAACAACATGTGTTGGAGGGGATGTGGAGAAAGGGGAACCCTCTTACACTGTTGGTGGGAATGCAAGTTGGTGTAGCCTCTTTGGAGAACAGTGTGGAGATTCCTCATAGAGCTTCCCTATGACCCTGCAATTGCACTCCTGGGTATTTACCCCAAAGATACAGATCTAGTGAAAAGAAGGGCCATCTGTACCCCAATGTTTATATCAGCAATGGCCACTGTCACCAAACTGTGGAAAGAACCAAGATGCCCTTCAATGGATGGATGGATAAGGAAGATGTGGTCTATATACACTACGGAGTATTATGCCTCCATCAGAAAGGATGAGTACCCTACTTTTGTAGCAACATGGACGGGACTGGAAGAGATTAAGCAAAGAGGGTTAGGAGAGTCCTGAGAGACAGGAAAGCCAGGAGCCTGTGCTTGCATAGCTTCTCCTAGGGGTGGGAGGACCTCTGGGAGAGCTCAAGGATACAGGATGGACTAAACATCTGAAAGCTGAAGTTTCTGGAGCCTGGGTGCAAGGCTCTTGTGCCCAGCTCCGCACAGAACCAGAGGAACTGTCTGCCTTCAAGGGACTCCAGGCTTGGACACAAAGCATATCGCAGCTGTGGCCAGTGTAGTCTGGCTGAAGAGTGCTCTTTCCCATTTCACAAGGCCTTAGTGCAATATGGTGTGCGGAAGAGGGAGGTGGGAGGGGGGCCCTGGAGTGGTGGGCATGTTGGGGGTAGGAGTATGAGACAGATAAAATCAAATTTGGACAAATAAAGGAAGATTCCACTTCTCACAGCCAGAGTAGTGGGGAAAAGTGTGTATCTGCTATAAGCCCATTTTTCTTTTTATTTTAGAGAGAGAGTGAGGGGGAGGGGCAGAGAGAGAAGGAAAGAGAATCTCAGGCAGACCCCCCCCCACACACACACACTGAGTGCAGAGCTCCATGTGGGGGCTGGATCCCACAACCCTGAGATCCTGACCTGAGCTGAAACCAAGAGTCAGACACCTGACTGTACCACCCAGGTGCCCCCCCTATAAACCCATTATGGAGAATACAATGGGATATCTGCAAAAATCTCCGTTTGTCTTGCACATTTCCTCTATGATCATCAACTGCCAACAGACATACTAGTTTGCTGGTCAGAGACCACCAGGGCTCTACGAGCCTATTTTACAAAACCGTGTACTCGATCTTGAGCGACACGAGGTGGGGACCTCTCCCCAGCTAGCAGTGTCAACAAAAACATGTTGAACTGAGCTGCTGTTTTTGAGTATAGGTAAGCGTATGCCTTCAGAATCATAACATAGTATGTAAAGCTGCCTTCGCACGGCCTCCCAGAGGTCCATCATTCTTTGGAACCGTGACACATAAGCCACAGAACCTGACAGCTACATTTGCTTTTAATAATCGTCTGAATTTTATTAAATGAGAATTTAAGGAGAATAGTTTGTTCCTCTGTAATTTCTTTTCCTTCATCTTCCCTCCCTTCCTTCCCTTCCTTCCTTCCTTCCTTTACATTTTGCCTGTGTAAGTTTCAAGCTTGAGAAGACCTCATTTCACCTTGAAGCAAAAGGATCTCAAGAATGTTGAAAAGCCAATATCCATAAAACCACACCAGTACATATAAGAGTTCTGCCGAAGTCCCTCTAAGTAAAAGTATCTGGTGTTCCCAAGGGGCAGCGGTGAGGACAGTGACAGCCCAGAAAGCATATAAGAGAGAAGCCCAACTGGGCTTCCAGAACCACCAGTCCATGTCAGGACTCTCCATGGGAGACCCCTGGCTTAGGCCCACCTCTCAGGCCCACCTAGATGCCCACCTCTCAGCATCTAGTCCCCAAAGTCTGGGGAACATGGAACTTCATTAAAGGGAAGAGAAAATAAAAATGTTGATCAAAAATCTTGATTAATTAAAATCCAAGAGACCAGAATCCTCAGACAAGCTTTATTTTGCTCTCATTTCACTTTCAGAAGATGGTAGACTGAGCATTTTTTTTTTTTTTTAACAAATATATACTTCTTAAATATGGCTTGGGGACAGTCCAACCTTAGCCCCAAACTCCTAAACTTCTAAAGGTCTATAAAATCTGGCCTAAACTAATTTATGAAATTAGTGAATTGTCTTTCCCTAAGTTCTAACAGTGTCTGTGATCGTAGCCCACTAGAAAGACATTTCAATTATCAAAGAATGATTAAAGCTAAATTTTATCTACTTAGTAAGGCAGAAAGTACACACATTGCTATGGGAAGATAAACAATAGGAATAGAAACTAAAAGGGTTTTCTGTATTAGTTTTCATTACTAAAAATATTGAACGAATCAAAACATACACTTCACAGAACATTCCAAGTAACTGAAGTTGATCAAAATAGATGTCATTACCTCTGCAGGCACTGTCTCCCCAAAAAGTTGGCTATTTTTTTTTTCAACATTGAAGAAAAATACTACTGGAAAATCTGGTTGAGTGTGCACTTCGCTAAAGGGACACTTTAAAATATTTCTGATATCCCAATTAAAAAATATAAAACAATTTCCAACAGGGAGAAAAATGTTAAAGTTCTTTAGTTATTGTGTCTTTGCTTACTCTTAGTGAAACACTTAAAAAGGGATCTATACCTTTGGCTTTCAAAAGCCTCAGATGTTTTGATACACTTCATAATTTATAGCAACATTCTAATTCGGGGGGATGTCAAGAACAACAATATAATAAAAGAGAACTCAGATAAAGGCTAGACTAAGGTAAAAAGTAGCCAATATGAACTTAAAAATGGAGTAAGAACACACATTTCGCTTGGTTTTGTATTTGACAAGTCACGCATCTATTTCTCACCTCATTATTGCTCCCAAGATCTATTTTAATATTTATTGTGTGTTAATAAAAATGAGTAATGAAGAGAACTGCATCAACCATATGCCATGAGGAACCACTAAAGCATAAAACAAGTTAATAATAAGAAGTTCTTGTTTGAACACACCAAGAATTTCAATTAGCCATTTTATTTACCAATGTTATCTTAAAGTTGACATAAAGTTAACTGCTCCATGCTTTTAACTTATTTCATTTAATGAGGATTTCTTCTTCATTCCTATTCTTCTTTTAGGGATGAAGCCAGAGGAAAAGAACCCCTGACCGTGGGTTCTTGGCAGTGGCACTGAAAACAACTGAGACAGAACTTGACATTCTGCTTTCTGAAGTGTCGTTAGAATCCTTTGTTCTGCACCTGTCCAAAGTTGCTGTGTGGGGTGTCCCTGGTCCCAGTAAGAGCCCGTACAAGGAGCTGAGCTCCTGTTCACAGTCCCGCTTTATATTCCTGCTAAGATAACGGGAATCTTCATCTGCGCACTTCTGCCACTGACACGTGCCCCTCGCCACCAGAGGCAGTGGTGACTTATGCACTCAGGCAGAACCCGCTAATGCCAGGATTCCACATGTGTCACCAATGGCCCTTCCAGAGAGAGGCACATGTGGGCCTCTAGCTCTCCCAGGGCTGCTAGGAGCAGAGCCCAGGTAATCCCCATGAATTAGAGGATCCCGTGCCTCCCCCCCGCCAGGGCTCGTCACAGACTGGCAGTCCATTTGTCTGCCACAGCCCAGCAAATCCCATAGATCCTTCTGAGCCTCCGAGGGAGGCTTTTCAGACCCTGAATCTTATTTAATGTTCACACGGAAAAAGCAACTGCTGCTTGCTGTGCCCATAAAATTCTTGGTGAAAATTAACACCTTGCTCATGTAAAAGCAGGAAGAAAAGTACTTATCTCTTTGGGGGCCATTTGGGAAAGAAAACAATCTACCCAGGAGGAAAATTCTGTCAGGCACTGTGGGGACAGGGGTGTGTTATCCAACTGCTGGCCAGGCAGGCAGAAAACCCTTGTAGACATCTGTGAGTCTGCCATCCACATTTCATTAGGGGAGGGATCAAAGAGGATCTCTATCTGATTCTGTCCCCAAAGCCCTGTGTCTCTCACGTATGTCACCCGTCACAAGTTCAGTGAGTGGAAGCAGTGAGAATAATTAAAAGCAGATTATCACAGCTATTGCTCCTGACTTTGAAAGCGACCCCTCTGTACACAACCTTCGAAGTGACATAAATAAAACCAAGCACCGTCTTCTCATTATCTACCACAGTTTTGATAAACAATAAAGAATAAAATAGAAACGGAGACATGGTAACATAATGAGGTAACCTCAGGCTGTCATCTGGGGAAGCTGAGTTTTAAATTCTATCAATCAGGGAAATACTCGAACTGGACAAATGGGTAAATGACTGTATTTGGATTTCTAGAACTTGTAGCCAAGGCATTTTCTTTTTAAAGATTTTATTTATTTATTTGACAGAGATCACAAGTAGGCAGAGAGGCAGGCAGAGAGAGAGGAGGAAGCAGGCTCCCCGCTGAGCAGAGATCCCGACGTGGGGTTCGATCCCAGGACCCTGGGACCATGACCCGAGCCGAAGGCAGAGGCCCTAACCCACTGAGCCACCCAGGTGCCCCTAGCCAAGGCATTTTTAAGACCAAATTTAGATGCGGTGGTCCTTAGGGGAGACACAGATGCTGCCTGGTGACTCCTGGTAACAGACTGAACAGCACTTCCTGTAAAGTGTACAATGCACTTGGGGATCCGGAGGGCAGTCCAATACAGGGTGACAACGGCCCCAGGAACGTTGTGTGGGACATGCTAATGGCGGCTGTGAATGTCACTTGGATCGCTGTACAGCAGTGGTTCCCCAACTCAGCTGAGGGACAGAATCACCTGGGAGCTTTTTAAAATCTTGGTGCAAGGCCTCACCCCAAGCCTGTGAACTGGTATTAGCAATTTTTAAAAGCTCTCCAGGCAATTCAAATGTGCTGATAAATCTGAGAACCAGTGCAGTGGACAAGTGCTCCTCAAACCCAAATGTGCACATGAATCCCCTTGATCTTGTTAGGACGCAGATTCTGATTCAGTAGGTCTGGGCTGGGCCCGAGACTCTGCATTTTAACAAGACACCCTCCCCCCGCAGCCCCCGAGGGGATGCTACTGGACTAGTTTAAGGAGCAAAACCATAGACAACAGTAAACCATCAAAAACCTCTGTGAGGCGGTGATGTGATCAGAGCTGAACTTCCTAGAGATGCATCAAGCATCCTTTCGCATAAGTAGATTTCAGGGGAGGGAATGGGATAGGACACCAGTAAGGAAGCTACCGAAGGAGAAGGGATAGATACAGGGGAGTTTCAAGGAATCCTGGTAGCAGGCTCACTGAGGGGAAGTAACCCTACCTTCCTCAATGCCACCTAGAGGGTTATTGCTAAGTGGTACGCTTGTCAAAGGCCCTACAAGGACCTACAAGACCCTATAAAACTACAGTCTACTTTGGTAGTCTGAGTAATTGAATAGAGCAGCGTCGGTGAGCATGCCAGCACCTGCGACTTCTCCTTGTAGAAAACACTCCCCGTTCCCCTATTACTTCTCTGCTCCTACAGGGCACATGGGGGCTTGCTCTTGTCTGCCCCCTGCAGTTGAGCAGGGCGGGGGTGGGCCAAGCCTGCCCTGGTCAGTGCCCACCCTACCGTCTCTACAACCTGGCTGCCCCAGTAGCAACTGAGAGAGCAGAGCCCAGATCCCAGAGTGAAAAATACGCTTCTGCCAGGTTAAGTGGCAGAGATCTTTGGGTTATCTGTTACTGAAACATGAGTCTGGCCAGTCCCTACTGACTGATACTCTGATCAAGCGGTTTCGCTCCATGTAGGCCAGTCCCCGCTACTGGGGAAGAGGTGATCTGAGGCTCCTAGTGCCTGGCGAGTCTGCTGATGAACCATCCAAGCTCCATTCGGTGGTGGTGGTGGGGGGGATGATGTCTCTTGAAGGCCTGGTCCTAATGACTCACACGACCCACAGGGCCACAGGGAGACCTCACAAGGCCCCATGTGAGAAGCGTTTCCTAAGTTCCCGAAGCTTTCCTTAAAAGAAAGATGGTTCTGAAATATGTCTTCTTGGCCATAGTGTGTTCTTCGCTCTTCCCCTGTTCCCCCACATCATGGGGAGCGAGAATCAGACCTTATCACTCGGTTTTCACCTCTGCTCTCTATTACAGTCCAACTCTCTCAAAGCCAGATTTCTATATCCAGAGTTTCAACTAAAGAGCATGACACAAATCTACTGTTAAGATTCAGATTATATTGGATGATTTTCTTAATTAAAAAAAAAAACTGTTGCTTTTAAGTTGAAGATTTAGCTCGATATTCTTTTCAGACCTCTCACTTCACACCAAACCAAAGACAGTTCAGAGGGCTCTAATGTCACTCAGCTAAACCTCACCCTGAAATTAGATATTTGAAGTCTGCAAATGAATGTAAAACAGGTTGTGTGGGAGCACAATATTAAAATAATGATCTGTATCCACTTCAAAGGCAAATCACCAACTTTAGTGGTCGCTCATGATTTTGTCTCTGTTTACTGGAAGTCATACTTATTAAGTCAGACAGTTATCAGGAAGAGCATTGCACGGGGGAGTCCATAAATATTTTTAAACTACTGAACGAACTGGGCCCAAATTTCTCATGGGGGCAATGAGTTAGATTCTTTAATCTCCATAGTTTTCTGCCGTGCTGGTTAGGATTCCCTTCGGTGGGGAAGGTGAACCTGTCTTGGCTGGGAATTGAGAGTACTTTTCAAAGAAGGCGTTTAGTTCTTCGCTCAGAGTCTCGGACTGCCTCCCATTCCCCACCCATCAGTCTGTTTCCTTTACCTCTCGCATAATGCAATTCAAAAGAAATTTCAAAACTCATTCTAATCCATCAGTTCAGCCATTCATTTGTTCTTTTTGCTGAAACATAATCTCATAATTGTCATCTGTTTCTACATTTACAGCCCATTAAAAATAAAGCCCATGTTAAATTTTAATTTTTTGTCTTTGAGCTTATTCATGTTTTCCAAATTCTGACAATGGATGTGTTACTTTGGTAAAGTAGGAGAAAAGGTATCAAAACATATGAAATTGGATAACATCTCAGAAACTGTCCTGTCCCCAAAACTACTTTTTATTTCTGTGAGACTGAAAAACTCATCTAGCCGGAGAGATTTGTTCCCAAGAGATTCTAGTCAGTTTTGCTAAAAAATTTTATTACCTTTATTGTTTATTAAATCATTGATATCTGTTCTGTATGGTTGGGTGAGTTCTATTTGTCAGCATGGGATGACAGACCTGTATCGGCTTCATCTTGCAAATAGGGTCTAATAAATGAATGTCTTCCACACTGGATTTTTAAAAATTGTTTTTTTATCATAAAAATAATATAGGCTAATAGTAAAAATTCTGAATTATACAGAAGGGGGTATGAACTGAAGAAAAAAAAGATATCTCCAATTCTAGCCTCCTACTGTAGATGTTTCCTTTGTATCTTTTTAGATATTACCTATGCACAAAAACACATACATGTTTATAAAGACAGAATATGAAATCATCTATAGAATGCTCCTCAATATATCTTGTTTGTCTTTTCCTATTGTTGGGTATAATTTTTCCTATTGTTGGGTATAATTCTGTAGTATGAACATTTGAAAATTTATTTACTCAGTCTTCAATTGAAGAACAGTTTACAACATTATATCAAACGGTACAATGAACACACTGGCATGTATATCTTTAAATACCTGTATTAAGATATTAAGATACCTGTAAATTCCGGTCAAAGAGTAGGTATATTTTCATTTTTGGTATTTATAATGAAAACCGCCTTCCAGAAGAATTGTACTGATCCATACTTCTCAAATCATGTAGATGAATAGTACCTGTTATCTTATACATCTGACAGCACTGAGTATCATCAACTTTAAGGATCTTTGTCAGTCCAACAACTAATAAGTGTAAGTCACATTTATGAATCTGTATGTCTGTAATCATGATTGAGGCTGAGCATACTTTCTTATGTTTATTAGCAGACTGTATTTCTCACTCTTGCTGACTGGTAAGAGCTCTTTCTTATATTAAGAAAATTCATCTTATACCATGGGGTAGCAATCCACCCCCCCCCACCAGCCCTGTTTGTTATCTGTCCTTGATCCAATTATTTGGTACATTTTGTTGAGCAGAAGTCTTAGTTTTTCTTCTTTTTTAGATTTTATTTATTTGACAGAGACAGACACAGCAAGAGAGGAATACAAGCAGGGGGAGTGGGAGAGGGAGAAGCAAGCCTCCCTCTAAGCAGGGAGCCCGATGAGGGGCTTGATCCCAGAACCCCAGGATCATGACCTGAGCTCAAGACAGATGACCAATGACTAAGCCACCTAGGTGCCCCCGAAGTTGTACATTTTTATGTGGATAAATTCATCCCTCCTTTCCTTGATGGCTTCTGTGTTTTCTACTAGGTTTATTTCCCAAGAAAGGAAGAATTGCTTCTAATTTAACCTCTGTTGTAACCACCGAAAGTAGCTGAAGAGGCTGGCTCCATTTCTTACATACAGTGTGACCTTCTGCAAAGTACTCATTCTCCTAGAATCTCCATTTCCTTATCTGTAAAATTACAACAATAAAAGCTACCTTGCAGGATTATTGTGAAGACCAAATAAAATAACATATGCTGTGATTCAGTGCATAGCATATTGGGAGTGTTCAATAAATGGTAGCCTTGCTTCCCCTAGATTTTAGCTACCAGCATCACTTCGCTCTAGGGGGTGAGCACTATACACAGTTTCCTGGGAGGCAGAGACAGGACTGGGGATCACAACAAAGTGTCCAGGGGCCCAGCACCTAGCTTGCCATGGTGCTGCTATGCTGTGTCATTTCCCACGAAACGCAATAAATTCTTAGCATGGTTCTTACAGCACCTTGGGATCTAAAAGTTTTTGATATTTCTGGGATCTGCAGTCACCAAAAAGGCTCAGGACAAACACCAGTGATGACACACGGGTACACAAAAGCCAGTGATGACACATGGGCACACAGCTTTTGGGTAAGAGTGACGTCTTTACCTTAATTTTCATGAGAACAAAGGGAAGAAACTGTTCCAGAGCAAGGAACAGAATTGGAACAAGAAATTAAAAGTATAAACACTTGCATGGCATTTTACATCATCCTCTTAAAGGAGAAATCATAAGCACCACACAGGTTGACAATCTCCTTTATAATACGAAGAGAAACATGTACGTACATCTGATGGAAGGTATGTGCTACACATTCACACTCCCTCTCTTATCCGATTTTATTTATCACTGTTAGTCGATCAAGAAAACCAAAAATTTCTTCAAAGAACTCAATTATTTAAAAGGCTTCTTATTTTAATGAATAAAAAATCCTAAGCAATTTTTCTAAGAAGGAATTTAATTTTTCCTATACGCTTTGAGCACGGTAACATCATGATTACTCAAGCAAAAAGCGAGCCCAGATCTAAGGTGTTGTGACCTAATTGTTAAGAGTGGCAGTTGCTCTTTGGATTGAATTTTAATTTTTAAGGACCTAGAGCATACTCGTGTTGGTTATCTACTGTTGACTCAGCACTCAGATCTATTGCTCTGGGTCCAGGCCTACCGACCCCAGTCTCGGCATCCGCCAGGAAATCTACAAGATCAGTCATATTCTATTAACACATTTGCAGGTGGGTTTTAGCCAGAGAACCCAATTCATTCATTTCCTACAGAAATCTGTGCACGGAGCATGGCATAATCAATCTCTCAAGTGGCACCAATGACATCTTCTATCCTATGTGTGTTCTTCCAATGTGACCTTGAAGGTTCTTCCTTTGAGAAGTGCAGGCTATGTCCTCTCCTCCTGAAACCCGATGGCTTCTGTGACCGTTTCCACCAACAGAGAATAGCAGAAGTCATGCAATGTGATTTCTGAGACTAGGTCACAAGAACAGTGCGGCCTCCCAGTGCTCACCAGGATAGCGGATCTTGGAGCCACCAGCCGCCATATAAAAAGAGCTTAGATTCAGAGGCAACCATGACGAGAAAGGCCCGGCCCCATGCTCTCCAGCTCTAATGCCACCAAGTCCTTGCCAGTGTCCACTGCCAGCCTCAGGCCACCCTGCGTCTAGCCACTCGCCATCTACGAGGCTTCTCAGGCAAGGCCCTGGCATCACAGAGCAGGGACAAGGACCTGTGCGCCTCATACAGTCAGCGCTTTGTGTCACAAAGTTTGGGGGCCGTTTGTTACACGGCGATAAATAACAGATTTTTATCCTAGGTTTACTTAAAAACAGGCGTTCTTGCGACGGCTGAGGATTAATGATTCCCCAAAGCATTGCAAAACGTCTGCAGGAACAATGTGAACAGATTAGCCACCTTGCCCATTAATATCCTGCTAAACAGCCAAATGTTGGCAAGCAGCCGTTCAGCTGTTCCTCTCCGCGTCAACGCCAAACGATGGATTCCCCATAAATCGTCAGGCTGCTCAAAGATTAGTGGTGAAGGCGCAAATCTGGCGAGGGTTTTCCAAAAAGAAGAGAAAATATTTAGACCGTCTTGCCAGTTGCTCTTCAGATGCCGCATTTTTGTCTGTCATCGGTTCTAGTGACACCATTTGGCAGTTGTTTCTGTGGCTCTTTAAGCTAAAAACCAGTTATCCTGAGAGCATAAAGACAGATGCTAGACTGATCTGATCTATGGAAAAGTAAACTCATAGGATGGTACTGTGTCCAAAGAGTAGAATACTAACTTACTATTATTGTTTTTTTTTTTAAATTTTAATTTAGTTTATTCTTAAAGATTTTATTTATTTATTTGAGAGAGAGAGACAGACAGAGTGCGAGCAAAGGAGCATATACAAGCTGGGGAGGGGCAGAGGGAGAGGGAGAAGCAGACTCCCTGCTGAGCAGGGACCTGGACATGGGCTTGATCCCAGGACCCTGAGATCATGATCTGAGCCAAAGGCAGATGTTTAACCAATCAAGCCACCCAGGTGCCCCACTATTATTGTTAGTATTTATTTTGCAAAAGGGAGGAGATACAAATTCTCTGATACAGGGTATAAAATAAAACTCAGGATGGAAAACAGGAAATACAGTATTGATTAACCCGAATTTATGAGGATCCTCACTTCCGGTGGCAAAAAAGGAGAGAAGGTAGAATAAAGAACTTCATCCCCATGAAGCCTGTGTCAGTCAGCAGCAATCCAGGAGACCTGGTCACAGTACCATGGAGTTGGTCTTTATGACACATTAAAACCCCTGGACGAGCATCAAGGCATAGAGCCCCACACACGTCATAGTCCACATAGTCCTGTGGCATGAACTCAATATATTAGGATACATTCATCTTCATGTCAGGATCTATCACAGTAGATTTTGGTGGGTACATTAGGAAAACGATTTAGCATTCCCCTGCCTCATTAGCAGTAAACAGATTAAACTTTCTAACCATTAAGCATTACATTTTTTTAAGCCTACTAGCTTCTGCATGTATAATTTTATTTCCATCTAAGGTTTAGAAAAACCTCCTTATCAAAGTAAATTCTGAACGAGACTTCAATGAGTGCCCAGCTCAGGGTAGGGTGCAGAGTGCTTAGCCAATAGCTTCCAATGGACAGAAGAAACTTGAGTCTGAAAGAGTTTATGTGGCTTGCCAAGGGATATACCCGATGCCTAGTTATTATTTTAAAAGATGAAGCAGAGATCAATTTCAATAGCATAAAAGGTTCATGTTCACAAGTCCAGTATCACCAACAATACGAAACCTGCCTGACTTCTGCAGACATCTTCTGAGTACACACTACAACCCAGGCCCTGTGCTCGGGGACTCAGGAGGAACAGAATCACCTCCCACCTCCCCGTGCATCCCCATCTTCCTTAGGCAGGCTTCCAAATGCTATAAATTCACCTCAGGTTCATTTTCACCCTTTTACATGGGAATCCCGAGCTCATAGAAAGTGATCGGAGCGTCCACTGAGTGGTTCCACAGGAAGTATATTCATTCTGAAGTTCTTTATTCTAATTAGTAGTCTCTGTTCTACCTGGCTGGGAAGGTTTTCTCACCTGAACACATGGGAAGATACTGTCAAGGCGACTAGACCCGAATGGGATGTAAGAGACCCACTATAAACTTGGTCTGGAAAAGTTTGTGACCTCACAGGGTCCGGGGCACAGCCTGGAGAGGCCAGTCCAAGGGCAGATACAGCGTGTGCCTGTAACCAAAACTTCAGACACTTTACTTACTACAGGCAGAATCTAAAATGCCTTTTCTAGTCCAGAGAGTCACTCTGGCTTACATCGCTCCCCAAACTAAGTTTTCCCTACTTTCTGTATGGCAGAGCCAGACAGGCTACTGGAAATATCATTCTTCACACAGTACTGATACTTCAAGGTCAGTTAGCCCTGGATGAAAGCTACCCCACTACAGTAGTGACTTTGAGGATGTTACAAAGAGGCCTACCTGTTTACCTCAACCATTACAACCTGGGCTGCTTGGAAGGGTTGGATCGACAGTTCTATAGCCAGCCGCTGGGTCTATGAACCCAAATCAGTTCTGGGGCAGAGATAGGGCGAGGCTCACAGAAACCAAAAGGGAAGCTCAGCTCCAGTATCTGGCTCACAAATAATGAATCTTTTATGCAAAAGCTATTTTATATATATGAGGAAGAAAACTTTCCCTGGAATGGCAGAAGTAAAAAAAAGCTACTGGTTTTGTCCCCAAACAATAAGACCACTTTCCTTTAGCACCCAGCCTGCATTCTGAATGAATGTGCCCCGTCCTTGGCTGTGAAGCTGGCCTGCTCCCAGCCTCTGGGGACTGTCCGCCTCACTTCTGCGCACACTTATCGTCACTTGAATTCACAGGCTTCTCACCATTGTCAGTCTCCATGAACCCGGCAGTGTTTTGGCTGAAGGGTCCTGAGTTTCCTCACTTTGAGAAATCATTAAAGAAAATTTACTTTTTTTTTTTTTTCCTTGGCTTACATTTTCCCCTAGCTGGTGAGCGGCCAATTCGAATGACTTTAGAAGTTTAAACAGAGTACTAGGAGTCAAAGAAGCCTGTCTTAATAGAGTCTTTAAGAGATACAATAGAATTAGGCTCCTGTTAGCAAGAAAAACATCTAATCGTTGAGATTAGTTCCCTCAATTGTCCTTTCAACACCCATCCCATCTCCCCATTCACCGTAGAAGATGTCCTCTTTAGGTGACAGGTGCCAGGACTTCTCAAGATGGTATTTAAGAGGTAGAAAGTAAAGAAGTTTGCTGATTAGGCCCATTAAGCAGTGCTTGGAGGGGAGAAGTCAGCCTCTCGTTGTGGCTTCTCATTTATATGGCTGGCTTAATCTAGGGTAAGGCTGACGGAAACGGCCCCTGGAAACAAACACAGGAGGGCAGGGATAATGAAAACAAACCAACCACCTCCGCTGGCAAGAGTCCTCAGAGAAAGAAACGCAAATTTAATTTTTTGGATACTCAGGGATACATCAGAAAAGGCCTTTGTTTCACTCTTAAGGGGATCTTGCTAATAAGCCTTTTGTTTTGGGGACTGGTGCACAGTGCTTGGCATGTGATGGGTGTGCAGGTGGGGGCGGCGGCCAGGGGTCCATCAGGGGGTTTGGAGGAAGACAGCCAGCATATTGGGGGCAATCCTCTGTTAACTCGTGCTTTCACACGTACTCCAGGTCATGATTCTAAACAGAAATGCTCACTATACCCAAGGGCAGGTAACCATACTGACACCATTATGTGTCTGCGTTGAACTTTAAACAGCCTACACAGCTCTGAAATGCAGACCAGGCAGATACATAGGAAACTGTGATTTGGAGAGGAGACATGGTGTGTCCTAGATCCAACTGCTCTTTTGTACCAGAGGCAGACCAGACTCAGGTTTCCGGGCTCCTAAGCCGGAGGTCTCTCCACTGTCCTGTGAAACACTTTGCCTACTGTGAAGACACAGCCATGGGATTCTGGGAATAGCAGAGGCTTCCAGACCGACCTAGATCAGATCTAGTTAATTTTTCACGAAGAAATAATAGAACCTATTCCTCCTGCCTCCTAGCAAATGTCCTCTCCATTTTCCTGGTGATCCTTGTCATAAGAGTGATCCTTGTCTCCCGACTCCTCCTTGTGCCCATGTCAACACGTCAGATGTGCTGTGTCTTCAGATCAGGCCCTCGCTCCACGCCTATGCCAGCCTCCCAGGTTAAGCCCCCTTGACCTTTCATCTGGATGACTGAACCCTTAGCTGGTCCTCTGCTTCTCCTCTGCCTGACGGTCTGCTCCCGAGACGAGATCAACGCATTCATAGTCCTTAAAACCCGCCATCACAGGGGCGCCTGGGTGGCTCAGTGGGTTAGGCCACTGCCTTCAGCTCAGGTCATGATCTCAGGGTCCTGGGATCGAGTCCCGCATCGGGCTCTCTGCTCAGCGGGGAGCCTGCTTCCTCCTCTCTCTCTCTCTGCCTGCCTCTCTGCCTACTTGTGATCTCTCTCTGTCAAATAAATAAATAAATTCTTAAAAAAAAAAAAAAAAACTGCCATCACAGGGGCACCTGGGTGGCTCAGTCGGTTAAGCATCTGACGCTTGGTTTTGGCTCAGGTCATGATCTCAGGATTGTGGGATCAAGCCCCACATCAGGCTCTGTGCTCAGCGTGGAGTCTGCTTAAGGTTCTCTCTCTCTCCCCGCCCCCTGCCCCTCCCTCCCTACTCTCTCTTTCTCTCTCAAATAGATAAATCTCAAAAACAAACAAACAAAAAAAAACAAAAAACCCCAACCCCAACAACTTGCCATCACACTTATAAAGTTCCTGTGTTGTGGCCCAGAGTTCCCAGCCTCACTGGCTTCTCTGAACTCCTCTCATTTCACAAACATACCAGATTTGTTCCTGCCTCAGTGCCTTGGCATATCCCCCTCCAGACTTTGTGTAGTTGCTCCTCTACTTCCCTGTTTTCTCAGCAGGATCTTCCCTGACTCTCCTGAAAAGAGCCTACTGCTTTCCACTTCACTATCTCTGTACCCTACTTTCTTTCACTGCTGGTATCACTACTTGAAACCCCAGTGCCGGTGAACTTGTTTACCGTCCTTCCCGAGAGCCTGCAAGCCCCGTGAGGAGAAAGCCTTGTCGTTGTGTATTGCCCACACCTGAACAGAACCTGGCACACATCTGCTGAGTGCATATGTGAAACAGTAACACGCAGCAGCGGGGAGAAAAGTCACATCTGGCCCATGGAGGACTAAACAGCTATCGGAGTCCAGCAGGGTAAGTTTCTTCCCGGATCCAGCGTGGAAAAGAGCGTTCTATTAAGGGTCCCCTTTAGATACAGTCAACACTGCTCACAGGAACATCTATGACGATGACTTCCACTGCCCTCCCTTATATTTCTTTAGTCTCACATATCAAAGAAGCACATTTTAAAAACATATGGGGGGCGCCTGGGTGGCTCAGTCATTAGGCCTCTGCCTTCAGCTCAGGTCGTGATCCCGGAGTCCTGGGATCAAGCCCCGCATTGAGCTCGGCGGGAAGCCTGCTTCTCTCTCTTCCACTCCCCCTGCTTCTACTCCCTCTCTTGCTATGTCTCTCTGTTAAATAAATAAATAAAATCTTAAAAAAAATAAAGTAAGTAAAAATAAAAAGAGACAGGCCTGGCATGGAGTCAGGTGTACTGTAGGTGTCCAGTCACCATTCATGGCTGAATTTTCAAAATTTCTGTCATCCACCATCAAATTAATTATTTTCATTTCCCCATGTTTCCTCTATTCCTTCCACAATACAAGAATATATTTTTACACTGTTGTAACCATATATAGGCACTAATTTGTTTCCTGTTTCACATTTTTAAACATATTTTGATGTTGTCACCCAGTCTTTGTAATTTTTAACGACTCTGTAATATTCCATCAAGGAGACATACATACTGTATAATTTACCCAGCCTCTTTGGGGCATGTGGCTACTGGAAGTCCACTGACCGTAAAGACGCCACACGGATCAAGGTGGTATCAGTAGTGTTCTTTCCACAGAACTCAAACCACATTCTGACCAGGGCTGACAACCACATGAGGTCCAGCATGAAGTAGCCCGAATTCTGACTCTTTATCGCATTAGTTTATTGGCGCAAACCGGAGATTGTTATCCGAAAGCTCCACATCACTGCACGAATTATTTATGAACGACTTCAACCAGTGGCCAAATGCAGCCAGTCTCAGGAAAAGGCACCAAAGGAGGGAGGGAGGAAGCCAGAAGAGGAAGAGGAGGAGAAGAGGTGGCCCTCTGTAAGGGAGCTCCTGCAAAGACTTTAATAAAGGTGCTGGTCAGAGCCCATTTTATTTCTCTGCTCTTTGGAGAAAACCATCAGCACTTTGTTGGGGGATGAATCAGCCAAAGTCAGAGGGCGAAGAAAGAGCTTGTATATCCTGAGGATTTTCCCATTTTGCATTGTTAAAATGCTTGGTAAGCTGCTGTAAAGGTGTGCGGTTTTCTTCCTTTTCCTCTTTAAGTAACTCTTCTCCCCTCTTGGTTTACAAGGGAAACAGTAATAGGCAGTAATTTGGGGGAATATGGAAAAGCAGGAAGAAGAAAGTACAATTCACCTGTCGTCCTGTGAGCCAGGGCTGGCCGCCATGACACCTGCGCTTCTGCCGCTCTCCCTCAGGGATGCCTAAATCTTCCTCAGGTAGATATCAACACATGTTCTACTCTTTACCCTTTAAACCTATTATATTGTGAACCTCGCTTCAAGGTCTGTAACAATTCTTTGAGATAACACAGAGTTGAATATGTGCAAAATCGTTCTTTGTCCACATGAGGAAAGCACAATTGATTTGTTTTTCTGTGGGGAACATACAGGTTGTTTCCAAATTTTCTTATAAATAATCATGCAGAACTCTTTCAATTCTTTTCAAATGAATTCCTTAGGGCAGGTTTTTTGTTTTTTGGATTTTTTTTTTCCACTTAAGTACAGTGAACAATGTTACACTAGTTTCAGGTGGGTCTAGGAGTACCTGTTGAATTTTCTAGAAGCAACATAAAAAGGTAACAATAAATCATCTTCCACATAAGCTGCCTGTGGTGATGATGGCAGAAAGACCAGACAGGGCAGTGAACCAGACAGTAGCTGTGTGAGAAATACAGGGAGAACCGCTTGGTTCTTTAACCCTGGTTTACCATAATTCTCATTCAACCTTTAGCTGGGTCCACCTCGATCACTGAGACAGATATCTCCCCGAAATCCTTTTCTCTGTGACCCTATGGATAAAAAATGGTGGGGGATATCTGGACACACTAGTGGTTTGGATGACTACATAACCCATGGCCACTCTGACCATCTGATTCATAGTCTTATTTTTCCGGTTCCAAGTCTCTCTGTTAGAGAAGGCACCTTTTCTGAACACACCTTGGCCTACATTTACACAATGTCCAGGACCATGCAAGTGCTTTGACCACAGTTGTTGCCAATGACCTCCTTGAGTGTCAGCATCTGAGCTACACTGTAATGGTAGCCATTGGAGTTTGTTAAAATCCAAATTTCATTATGTAGCAGAGAGATACAATTGCCGTTAACTTATACCTGGTTGCAGTTGTTTCCATGGACCTCAGGGTCTGAGGATAAACATCTGCTTTAGAGAGAGAACTCTGTAGTTTGGGGAAACATTTTAGTAAACTTAGTATTATTACCATGAACAGAGAAGTTGAAACAGAGGAAGCTGAACCACTCTACGTAGTTAAGTAAAAGGATGTCCCCATGGGGGACTGTAATGAAAGGAACCGATCTGTGGGGGTTTCTGTGGGTCAGGCCAAAGAGATGTCAATTTAGGGAAGACTGGGTGCCAGGGGGAAACCAGGAAATGAAAAATTTCCTCTAAAGAGACAGCTGCTTCCTGCTTTCTTAGTCTAGAAACAAGACAAGAGATGGCCAGTAAGTGATTCACTGTGGTGACAAATCACTGA
Source organism: Neogale vison (assembly GCF_020171115.1). Taxonomy (NCBI): domain Eukaryota; kingdom Metazoa; phylum Chordata; class Mammalia; order Carnivora; family Mustelidae; genus Neogale; species Neogale vison. Next base: position 129,050,765 of record NC_058091.1, on the reverse strand, counting down.
TCCACTGTCACAACTGTGATACAGAAATCCAGTTTTAGTTTCTTCTCCATTATTTCCAATCTCTTACCAGTCACTGCAGCATTTAGGGTATCCTGAGGAATAAGAGGGGGTACAGTGTTCGATGGCATGAAGTCAACAACCTGTGGAGTACTGCTAAGACAAACAGGGGTAATGGAGAAAAGGTCCAGAAACAAGGATAGAGACATAAATATACCCCATGAGATCTGCAGAAACTCAACAAGGCATGTCAGTTATGTAGACCTGAACGGTTTTGTTTGGGTTTTAAAGGCAAGGGTAAGGGAAGGCTTGTGACCTGAGGGCATATTTGGTTATAACTCTATTCCAGAGGCTGGTGATCACTCATTTTGAGGACCTAGTTTTAATGTCTGGCAGATATGGTCTCTAAGGATATAGAGGGTATCACCCCTAAAAAAGCATAGCCTGAAGGAAATATTAGAAAGTAAAAGCTTTGCTCTCTCCTCTCTGTTTTCTGGATTTCCACAGAAGGTCAGTTGCTGAATGTCATCCTTCACCAGCAAGAAAATCCAAGGCGATTTCCTAAGGACAGGCCGCTGGCAGGATGTTCCTAGAGCTTAGCTTACTATTCCAACCACAGATCAATGTGTTTCTGACACTCCTTCTGACCCAAGGGGCGCCACTCTTGGGTCAAGACAAGAATGCAGCCTAATTCATTAGGATATCCGGTAGACAATGGACAAAACTCAAGAATACACATAGTAGATATCTTTGCATCCTTGTCCTCTGCTAGAACTTCCAGGGGAAATGCAGAGAGCTCACTCTAAACTTTGAGGAATGAGGGGCTGAAAATTGAAAATGAATTATTTACAATATCCTCTTCATAATTCACAGACTTTAACATGCACATATCATGCTCCTTTCCTCCTAGCTTACCTATCACCCAGCTAAAGAGGCCCTTCTTTGGTGCTTCTAAAGGATTAGGAATGAGATGTGTTTGAGTTTCCAGAGACAGTAGAAACAGTGCCCAAGCAGCCTTCACAAAGGGTGGGTAGGTGTAAAATGAGGTGAACCTCCTCCTTCAAACATTATTTATTTAGATATTAAGAGGCTATCTCCAGTGGTGGCTCAGGGCACACAATTTATAACACAGATGGCAAGTTTAAGTGTCTTCTCTGATGTGGATTTAGTACCTCTAAGGGACGCCAAGTCCTGAGGGGCTGACCCTTGCCAGCCATTACCCTCCTATAGGATGGGCTTCCATTGGGTTGGGAGAATTTTCTCAAGGTCTACCAGTCTTAGGTTTCCTTCTCCCCTCCCCCCAAGTCTATAAAGGATAGTGACCTTCAAGAATTGATGGAAGATCTGCTACGACTACAAAATGTTTTTTTTCTGCTGGAAAGCAATTTATCTGAAATCAGATCTTCAGGGCATATGAAATCATTTGGGTTGGGTGTGGTAAGGGAAGGTGTCAGAGGCACATTTAAAGACTATTTCTTCGAGAAAAAGATTTTTGACACCCAGCTGGTCAACTTTTATTCAATTTGCCTAAAAGCATGTTTGCCAACTTCACTCGTGAAATTTCTCTTGTTCAGTTCCCCATTTCATCTGTTGCCCTTCATGTTCTCTCTTTTGTTCAGCTCAAAACCCTGGAGGCATGACCACTGGGTACCTTGCTTAATTTTCTCTTAGTTCTACTTGATGTATTTCACATCTAGCCCCTGTTTGTAATTTTCATTATCATCACATCGTCACCATTGCCTGACAGACTGATTCCTTCACACATTCATTCTACACCCATTTTTCTACATGCCCCCCTTTCTGCTGGAAACAAGACAGAATTCCAGCCTTCAGGAATTTCAACATCAAACGGACGAAATGGGTACGTCAACAAACATTTCAAGTAAGTGCAAAGCAAAACTAGAAGCATGAGAAAGGTATACACACCGGTATACAAGCACATGGGGGAAGGAACAATGACTCTGGCCTTTGGCAACAGCCCCTTCTTTGTCCCTCTGCCTGGGGTGAGTGCTCACTTCTCTCTGTCCTACTCGTTGGAGCCCTGCTAATTTCCCAAAGCAGTGTTACAAGGCCAGTGTTACTCACAGGGATTCACCTAGCACCTGCAGGACTTCTCACACACAGGTGAACTGATTATCAAAGGCACCTGCTTGTATCGCTTTGCTGTGGCTTTAATAATTAGGAAGTGTTCAGAACAGGTCACCTAAATACTCTGTTGTTGGAGAAGTCTGGCTAACAGAATTTTATTATGTTGGCTCATCGCCAAGTTCTTAATAGGTATTATGGTGTAAAAGGGCAAAGGTGGGAAGAAAGAATTTGTTGAAAGGGAGTTAAGAAGAAGGAAATGAAAAAAAAGTTGAGCACAAATGTTTTTACTTTACAGCTCTCTTATGGACCAATCCTCTTAAATTATAGTTGCTTTGATCCTCAGCATTTGCACCATGTTCATAAAAAGCAATGACACATGGTTTGGTAAGAATTCCTTTTGATTCACAAATTTATATAAAATTGATCATCTTTGGTTATGCATTTCAATGTTTTTAATTAAGAGAATAACAGTTCATAAAACTAATGAGGAACAATCTTGATATGTATGCCCTTTGAATATACATATGCCTCTGAATTTAAGATAGATTTTTAAAGAACTATTTTGGTCACTCTTAAAGTAAAGCAGGGCAAAGTGATTTTGTCCAACAGTAATAACCATCTCTTGGTTGTTCCAGGAATGACTATACTCTGTGGTTTTCTCAAATGGAATTTTCTTTGTACTAGGTAAATATTGAGACAACATTGAATTTGGCTCGAGTCTATATTGACTTCAGGAAGCAGCAAATATCATGGGATGATACAAGAGTAAGAGGGGGAATCTTGCAGTCATTATCACCAAGGTAAGATGGGCCATACATTCATATAAGGTTTAACTATAAGGATTTTTCTCTTCCTAAAAAGAGTAAAAGCACAAAGTCCTATGAAGTTTGTGGGAATTTAATAGATAATTAAACAAAATGAGACTTTCACATTCAGAAATATGGCTCCACACAGAATTTTCTAAACTGCTTTGATCTTTTCCTATATAGAATCCTATTTAAATCATTTAATGTATTATTACAAGGCACGCAGCATACATCTTACCTTAATGTGACACTGTAAATGTCCTTATGGCTAGCTTTGCTCCCTGCAACAGTTTTATGAGGATGTTATTGAGAATTTAAGCAGATCCTAAACTAGGACACCAGATTCATGTGCAATAAAATATACTGTTCATCTCATGATTTAAAAATGGAAGATTATATAAATGCGTATTTCTGGATATATAGCATGCCTAATGTGTATGATATTATTTGTATTTAACAAACACAAAATCCAATCAAAGGAATGAGGGCCTAATATGAGAATGAAGGAGAGGAAAGAGAAGAATCAAATAAATGAACTCACCAATAGTAGGTGGGTATGGAAACCCCCCATTCATGTAATGTCCTCTTCAGGTGAGTTTCCTTGATTAGTGAGACTAACATCTTTACATATCACAAAGAAAATGTTCCTGCAAACTTCAGTGTAGTGTTTTAATTAAACTTTTCTGTAGCAAACTTGATTCAGGTTGTTTGGACTGCTCTTTCATTATTTTTTATAGGAGCCTAACCAAATTTAATAGTAGTTATCTTTATTTTAATTTATACTTTAAATGCCTCTTTCCTTCCATAAAAAAGTGAAATATCCCTTAGGTGGGAGAAAAAGAATGATTTTCACCATAGTTTCAATGTAGCATATGCCACTATTATGATCAAGATGTTGTTCAATATGTAGAGAAGGTGATTAAGAAAACACATTCTGTGATTTGAAAAGGAAATGAAATTTAACTTCCTGCCGGGTATGTGAACCAATGGAAAACATGAAGAAAACAATGTTCCCTTCTGTAGGGAATTTATGAATTTGTCCAGGTTTGTTTTCTTTATCTTGAATTTTTTCACTCCATTTGGTGAAGATTAGCTCTTCTTTTAATGTTTTCTATGTTACTCTTGTAAAATTAAATAAAAAAATTGAAAGCACAAATCCAAAACAAGGATATACTATTTAATTACTGGGTGATGTTCTTACTACGCTTCCTCTAGGATTTATCCTAATTGGACAGGTCTCCTTAACACTATAGTTGGTACACCTGGAATGGCAGGTGACACATTTTATAACTAAACAAAGAGTTACTGTAGACAATACTGATTTCACAACACATGCATACAGGTATGTATGGCTTTCTGACTTCAGCAATCCTGCTAGGGTTTCACTGAAAAGGAGTATATTTTCTCTTTCTCTTAAACTCTCTGGTCATTCCTCTCTGGAGTTACTTCCTTTGAAGAGAGCCATGGAGACTGGGGACACATGATAACTAAACCCTTGTGCTGATGGAGAGAATGGATGCCATTACCAACTACTTATTAATTAATGATAGTTATTAGTACTTATGATACTTAATAATTAATAAGTAGCTGGTAACGGCATGTGTGTTCCCAGTCATCTACCTATTCTACCAATCTATGTATTTGTGTCTGTAAATGTCTTGTAATTTTTTATTGACTTAATAGGTAAATATAAGTAAGCTTATCAATACCTTCTTCACCAACTATTTATTGACTACCTATGTTGTACCAGGAACTGTGCTTTCTATTTCTTTTCTCCCTAAAAAATGCAGATTAGAAAACATTATTTTAAGTACCCATAATAATTGGGAAATCTTAAGTAAAAATATAGGATAGAAGTAGTAAAAAGAGAACTAGGCTCAGGGTGGCCACTAACCACTTCTTGGGACTTAGGGCATTTTTCCTTCGACTATGCTGGTCTCAACTTTTTCATTTGTATAATGAAGAACCAGGACTGGACAATCTCTTAAAAATCCCTTTGAGTACAAAATGTCACAGTTCCAAATAGGGAAGTATTTTATAATGTTGAAAACTGGTGAAAATAGTCCTTCTCCCACAAGAACAACGATATTGATCTTATTTAGGTTACAGGCATTCCATTGTGAGGCAAAGGTAAAATATCATGCCCCTGACCCCTGCTGAAGAATCTGAGCCCAGGCAAAAAGAAATTAGGCACTCACAGAACTGTTCTGAAACAACCATAAACATTTTATCAGTGTAACATGCCACAAAACATAAAAATCATCAAATCATCACCCCGTGCCTATAGCTGCAGTAAGGGGAGGAAGAGGGCGGAAACGAGATCTCCCAGCCTGTCTACCGCTTCAGTGTGTTTCCACACTCTCCAGGGGCCAAGCATCCTTGTCCCCAGTAGTTGGGCCCACTGGAGCTAACATCTGACCAACAGATTTTTCTCTTAATAAAGCTCTCAGACATAACAGGAAGTTGACTTTATGAGACTTTTTACAAATGGAGAAAGTTTGGGCTATTACCAATTTGGGCATGTAGACGCAAAGAAAATAAATGGTGTGAATATGTCGACGTGCAACAAGTTCTCTGACTTGTGACATCTGCTTTCCCATTTCCTTCTTTCTTGTTTGTTTTTTTTTTTTCCTGAAGAGTATGCACCAGCTGAAAATAGTCATTTTAAAAATGAACAAAAAAACACAAAACAAAACAAAACAAAAAAACCAACCCAACCCAAAAGAAGACAAATGGTTTTTATGTCAGCGTTGGAATACAACACATACATAAATACATAAATCTTTGGCTGGACCACCAAACCTTACTTCAACATTTTGGTTAGGTTTTGGTTGACTTAAAAAATTATGTAATTAATGCATATAAATTATATAAAAATGAAGACAGATATGTAAAAAAATTAAAAGATACCACAATCCCAGCATCCAGACATAAGCAGTTAACAGCTTGTATATTCTTCTAGTCTTCTGCAAAGTATAGATGCATTGTATCTATGTCTATTTATTGATGTGTAGAATCCATTCCATGCAGCTGGCATGTCGAGGTGTCCAAGGGGCTCCGGAGATGACTGTGTGCACATCTATGTGTGTAATCTGTACACTAAGGTGCGCTATTTGGGAAGCTCTGCTCTATATGTCCCATAAGTCCGAGTTTATCTGAAACGAGCATCAACACCATTTCAGAGCAGCTCTATTTCTTGGGAAATACCCATGATTCTTATATCTGCCCCTCAAAAGAGCTAGCACAAGTCCAGCTAGCTTAAGTTTGGCCAAGTTCCACACAAATGTGGGGGAGTACAGAATTCTTCACTGTCAAAGTCCCACTTTTGAACTAAAACCATTGTAACTGCATCCTTACTGACAGGTATCCTCCTCTCCCTTCTCTGGATACCTGCACCAAGTCTGGAGGAATGGGCTCAAATCTGCTCCCCGAGAAGGTGTGCCGACTGGATCCTGGGTGCAGAGGGAGGCCAGCAGGGGCTGCGGGCATGACCCATTCACTCCAGTTCCGCAGTCATGACTGATTTCCTGAACCTGTGCCAGGCACACGCAGTAGTACACGGCGGGGCTTTTGCCTTCGATGGGCAAGTGGGTCTGAAGCAGACACACAGACTGTGGGACTCATCATGGGAAGTACGGGCTACTGCTGTCACTGGTTTATGCTGTCTCAAGTTCCTTTAGGGTAGGAAGCACAGCTCTTCCATGTTTTGTTCTCCATTGTTTGGGGTACACAGAAGGTGCTGGAACGCTCGGCTGGTAGACTGACTTGATGTGAAGCTGCAATGGTAGAGGGGACAAACATCTTGCACAACCACGGTCTCCCCTGGTCTCTGGTTATGCTAATTGCCCATGCTGTCCCCTAACGAGTGGCTAGGGATTCTGTGTGTCATAGCGGGAGGGCCCAGAGGGGGCATTCATTGCAGTGGCTCATCTCATCCTATTACTATCACTATGCAAAGGTGTTGCTACTCCAAAGGCAAAATATGGTGTGGCCAAACTCCAAAAACAGAAAGGAACACATGTTGTCAGTGGCAACCAAACTTGGTTTCCGTCATGAATCACTGTGGCCTCATTCTGACAGGTCCAGTTGCGACCCAGCCCGGAATCACACCAAGCAGTGACTCAGCTACGCTGAGACTTCAGATGCTATTTTTAAGGGGGTGGGGGGATGGTGGGGGAGGTACAGAAAAGATGTATTATGTTTTCCTGGATTTTAATAGCCAAAATGAAATCTTCGTTTTGACACCAGAATTCTGGAAAAGTTAACTGCCCCTGAAATTACATAACCTGTACAGTTTACTTTGCATATCACAGCTCACGCATGAGAGTCGCAAACCATTCCCATGGCTGGAGGATGTCTGATCAAAATGTAAAAGGGGAGTTTTTGAAAGGGTCTGGGTCCAAGGGAAGCGACTATGGTGCAGTGGAAAGAACACCAGCTTGAGTCAGAAAGCTCGCCTTCTTACGCTGAGTGACCTTGGCAATGACTGGGGTTCATGAGGGAAGGGTGGGGACATGACTGGGGTTCGGGAGACTGGGTTGGCTGTGCCCGGTGGGGTCCTGGGGGCTGTAGGGGCAGGTAGGTGCTCCTGCTCCATTGGCTTTGCACTTCGGATGTGGTGAAGTTAACCCCCTGACCCCAGTGAACCGGCATTAGACTCAACATACTTTGGGGCTATCTTCATCCTCTTGTCTTCCCACTGAAGAGACTCTGCTCTTTTTAACTCTCCTACAGCCACCTACTGACTCCTGTCCCCATCCACTCATCCTCCTCTGGAGTTTCTCCAACTGCCACCTTCTCTTGAGTGATTAGAACGGCACACATGTTTCCAAAGTAGATACGTGGTATTTTTGTTAAAAAGTAGGACAATGTTTTCCTCAAATCCTCATTCCTCACGATGATTGGAATTTTGTTTCCTCTCCTGGCCCTATTTCTGTCTTCTGGGGAACAGTCCACCTACAGTGATTCCTAACTTTTATTCTTGGACAAAAGTGGAAGGCTTGTAAGTGTTCACCTCTGCACGCTGTTTCTCGTGCGTGTGTCCCCTCACCGTCTTTGGAAGAGTAAGCCATTTAGCTCAGGAGAGCTCTCACGAGACAAATTCTACTGTAAAAAGTGTTTCTTCAGCAGAAACATCTTTAAGTGGTAAACGACCCTCTGTAAACATGTTTTTGGTTCTTTGAAGGAGTCCTTCTTTTTACATTTTTTCCCAGAGTAAACACTCTCAGGCTGGAATGCCTAGGGAGAAATAACACCCAAACTGGCCCTGTGATTTCGAGACGCAGCAGGGCGTAAAAGGTGGGAGCCTACTTTTACCTCGCAGAGAAATCTGTCTGTCTCTCCATGACCTTGGATAGAAGGGTTCTTCCTGGGACTCTAGGAAGTTCCGAATCGAAACAGAGAACTGAACAGAACACCAGTTTAAGGCTGAGATTACCTCTTGCTACGCCACATAATTCAGTGCCTGGATAGCTCATTAGCCAGCCACTTTTGAGCAACAAAGCCGTCCAACTCTGGGGACAGGAAGAGCGGAGACAGAGTGGGAGTAGCTCTTACGTCATGTTCTGAAAGCTTGGTCGTGGAGCCTCATTTTTCTTTCTGAGGAACTCATGGACGCTGAAACTTCCTCCTCCTCAGCTGTTGGCCAGCAACAGGCCCCAAATTAGTTAAATTTAACTATAATAAACATGCTGCAAATGAATTATATTTAACTCTAACAGCCACCTCAGGGTTTGTCTCGAGATGGAGTAATTTTAGCTCTTGCTACCATACGTCCCCTAACTAAGGCAGAAAGTAATTACCTAAGGATTTACCATAATGAGTTCACTGACACTCATTATTTATTATAGCGCGTGAACATTCAAATTTTTCATATAGTCGGGCCCACACTGAAGGCTGCTCGATGTATAGTCCTGGACAGGCACAACAGGGACACCAAATATAAAAATGTTTCAGGCAAATATAAATTCAGTAAAACCGCCCTATTTCGTCTTCATTAAGAATTAGTAATAATTGGGAAGAGTCCCAGCTGAAACTTTATACTGTTGGTAGAGCAGGGCCTGCTAGGAAAATGAACACTGCAAATCAGATGATAAGCTTTTCTAGAGAACGAGCTTCACGGAAACACTTAAAAATTGTGTTTATCTAAAAAAAAAAAAAACACGAAATTGGGCGTCAGTGCTGTGCATGCTAATGAGAAATCATGTTGATCTATCCATTAAAGCAGGATCTTCCTCAGTAGCATTTGGTTAGGGGAACAGTCTGTGTTTCTGAAAGTACCTACGAGTCATAACAACTTGATCAAACTGCCATTCCTTATAAAATATTCCAATATTCTACACTTCATTTATTCTGAATAATCTCCCCATTTAAAGAATTCTCACTTATCCACTCATCTCTTATGCATTTATTATGCATCGGTTGTGGGCTGAGTACTGTAAATATAAGGAACAATGAGACATGGTCTCTGCTTTCCAGAAGCTAAAAGCTGAGGAGACTCAGCCCTGTAAACAGACAACTTCCTGCAGGAACATCTCTGCGATGATTAGTGAGGTACGCTGCCTGTTCCTTAAAAGTCAATTTGCTTGCTATTGATTTATGTGATTCCAGAAGGAGAACCTAACTATGACTTGACGGATAACCAGACTGCCTGTGGGCGGTGCTGGCCACTGGACACCCTGCTTACATGAGTTCATCTGGGGCACAGTCTATGTTACCCCTATTTCTGTGTGCATGCTATCAACACACCGTGTTTAATTGGTATATGTGATCTCTGAAGCTTCGTGTTTTTCTATCTTGCCTTATTCTACAAAGGACTTCAAGAGGCTCACAAAAGAAAATGTATAATAAAAGCATGCTTGGATACGAATGAAAATGAGGACTGAATACAAGGGGTGGGATGTTGCTGATACCTCTTAGAGCCAGCCTCACTTCTGCCCACCCTGTCCCTGTGTCCTCTCAACGGCGGGGAACCGTGGGGGTGGATGGAGAGCCCTGCAGGTGTGGGTCGAAAAGGAGGCGGAAGTGTGCTTCGGCGAGCTCCGAGCCACTTGGCCTGCATCAGCCCTGGGGGCTGCGGGCACTCGCGGCTAGCGGGGTGTCACTCTGGAAAGCCCCCTGCTCTGTTTTGCTGTCCCCCGTGTGGGACGGACTCCGGAAGTCCAGGATTGCAGCTGAAAGACCGTCCCCCAGCACCACCACCTCCCTCCTCACACAGCACAGTACAGGGAGGGCACATTTGTGGTAGACAGGGAAGTTAACCGTCCGGCATGACTCTTTCTACGCAGGATGGGAATTAACATTCAACATTGGTTTGTTTGTTTCAGGTCTTGCGCCAGGTGCCTTAGATTCAATATTGAAACACAACTCTCTTGAAAATACTATGCAGTGACTGTTAGGATCCCTATTTTTACAAGTGGAAACCCTGAAGCCCAGAGAAGTTCAGTAACTTGGTCAAGGCAGAGAGTACCTAGAAGGTAAAATCAGGATTCGGACTTGGATATGTCTTTGAAGCCATACATTTTTGCTTCAGCTGTTTCTAAATGAAGAATAAAAGATGAAAAGTTTTGTCTGAATCAAGCAGTAAAAGCTACCTCAAAAATCAATTCATTTAGTTCAGTTTTGGGGGTTCTTTTCCCGCTGACATCTCTATCTGCCGGAAACAAATCAATCGACCGGCTGCTTCGGGATCGTACGGACATCTGGGTAAGTCACTCCCAGGCTGAAACTGGTGCAGCGTCATTAACATTAGCTGCCGATGCCCAACAGGATGAGAGCGAGCATAAATTAAATATTTGCTAATGTGGCTGCGTATCAAATTCAAATAAAACAGGAAATAAAGTCCATCTTATATACAAGTCATCACCATTTAGAAGTGAAATTCAACAGAACTGAAGCTACTGAGCCCTACATCATCCCTTGGGGGAAAAAAAGCCAAATTTAAAAAACCTCTCATCTGTTTTCAGACCAACTATTTTTTGTCAGTGTACAGAGACTTCTGAAGGAGTGGGGCCGAGGAACAGTGGAGAGAAACTCTCTGATGGTGGGCATGAAAGCGGCGTGTGCCAGGAAACAATAAAGCAGGGGACTGGAGACAAAGCTCAGCAGCTCAGGAAACTCACACACCACAGGCATAATTCCTCATCAGTGTCAGAAAGAGCTTCTCTTGCTCGAGGAGGTGGTCACCAGCAGCCAACACAGTTGAAGAAGAGAGAGCATCTGTCTTCATCAACCCACAAAAGTTAAGGTGCATTTACCTACTGTAAACACAGACAAAAAGAAAATGCAAACTAAACGTGGCTGATGACTTCGCTTCTCCTCGCTGGGTCTCCATTTCCCCGTTTGGAGAAGAACAGATTCGAACAGATCTAAGGGGTCATCTGGTTCTGACATTCTATTAATTCTATGGATTCAGCTGCGGGCTCTGTGACTGGTACTGACTATTTTTCAGGGGCTATCTTTAAAATCAAAAGATCCCTCCTCCTTCTTCTCCCCAGATTTTGGTTTTGGTGGTCACGATCTTAATTGCAGTTTGATTACTTTTGTCTGTTTTTGTATCTTCAGTGTCTAGCACTGCATATGTATAATACGTGGCAAATCTCCATCACACACTAAATATTGATTAAATTTTTGTCCTTTCCAGCAGCAAGCAGCCTGGAGCTCCTGGTACTGTCCAGAGAAAGACTCAGTACTGTCCTGGCCCACCTGGGCGGGCTGCTCTCTCGTTAGGAAGAGAGGACTCATGGAGCACTTGGACTGGCACATCATCCGACTCAACACGCATTCCAGGACCCGCAGCGGCTGTTAACCAGCAAGTGTTTCCTGAGCACATTCATGTGCTTCGCTCTTCCAACAAATCGGTGCTGCTTAGGATGAACGTGTCAAGTTAGTAGAGAGAGTTATGGGATTCCTCTCTGTATACCTCACCGTGCCTACTTCAGAGCATTACACATGAGAGGTACCCGGGATCTGGGGGTTAACTGAGTTCAATCATCGCCAGAGCCTTTTCAAGTACAGCGTCCTTGACCTTCTATGGCTATGAACCTGCCTTTCCACCTCTGGGTCCTACCAGGGGGCCAGATGCATCGCTCCTTTTTGGGTCTGTTCAATGTCAATGTCTCTACAATTACAGCCACATCTTTCCAGATCCCTCACGACACCCTGCCATGTCACCATCTCCTTCTGTTCTGAAGGGTGGGGCTGCCATAGGCAGAAGCAGGAAGCTCTCTCCTTCTGCTGAGTTGTCACCCTGCAGCTGGCTAGTGACTAGCTTTTCCTTTACCACTTGAATTCTGCCAGGGCCTGTTTTGTGAAAGAATTAAAAAGGCAATACTATATAGTTACACTTCAAAGGAAGTAGTTAAAAGAAAGAAGCACAATTTCCATTATCTTTCCAAATGGCTAAACGCATTTTAGTCCCTTATGTTTCCAAAACTGTTTATAATGTACTTTTCTCTATTCTAGGTCACTAAAATGCCTGTCCAGGGCTGCATGTTTCTGGTTCAGACAACCTAATAGGAGGGGGAAATGAATACAACGGAAACATAAAGCTTAAAGCCTTATTATCAAGCAGACAGAAACCACCACGGACACACAAATCCACGCCCCTGACACTCCCATCTCAAATCCCTCAGGAGTATGTGAGTACTAAGTCTCCAAGAAATTCTTTCCGCTTTGAAGACAAGCTGCATTATGGTCCCAGCATGCCTGCCCAGTCAGCATTCTCTGTGCATTCTCGAAGCTGGGCCCCACGGGCTCAAGCAACACGGCCTCCTATCCTTCTGCCCATCTCCTCCACTGCCATCTGTCAGCTGAGGTGCCAGATAGTATGGCTGGGAGGGTCCTCAAGGTCAGCCATCAGTCAGAAACTTAGCCCACTGAATCTCAGGGTGAGCGTTGTCTTATGTGACCAGCCAGCTTCTGCTTGAACACATTCTTGGTCCTTCATAAACAGCCCCCGTCATTAGAAAGCTGCTTGTATGGAGCTGAGATCAATCTCTCGTACTTTTCTCCTACTGATCTTAGTCCGGTACACTTAGAAGTGTACTCCCTCTTCATTATGGGTTGTCTCTTTAAAACAACATAAATAAAACAAACAGCCAGCATCATCATATACAAAGGGATACAGAAAAGTAGGTTAAGAGAACTGGCAGGACCAAACTGACAGAGATGTGTCTGTGGGAAGCCAGTTAAAAAGCTGTGAAAATGTCCAACTGCCCTTGAACAACAAGGGGACAGACCCTTGGGAATCTCCAGAGATCATAGTTATAAAATTCAACAAGCGTAAATATATTAAGTGTCTGCTCCGAGGAAGGACGCACATTAGTTCCCGTCCTCAACATTTCATGTTCTACTGAGAGAAGCAGACAAGTCGAGAGCTAAACACAATACAGTGTCCCTCATTCAAAGAATCTACAGTCATGGAATTAAGGGTTACTTTGTGATTTTCAGATGATGCTTTTTAGGAATTAATATTCATTTAAAACAGAAGTGGGGGAAATCAGTTTGGGGCTGTGGATATGCCAGGGAAATCACTGGTGGAAGACCCAGGAGACACATGCAGACTCTCGGGCTCACGAATCCATGACTGGGGCTTGGGGGCTCATTTGCCAGGTGAGAGGTGATGCCCTTGGTCCCCCAGTGTGGCCCTCAGTGCAATGCTGGTGGTCTCGAGCACCAGGTCAGCCTAGACAACCTTTTCTCAGTGGGATTGAGTTGAAGGAGCCTACTTGGCTCTTAGCCACTCTGGTATCTTTGATTTCCAGCCCTTTCTCTCCTCTTCCAGTGCAGGAGAGTTTCTATTTTCAGTATGAAATTAGCATAGAGATGAAGCCATTTCAGGGGACATACAGTGACTTGACATAGCAGACATTACGTTTTTCATTTCTAAAATGAAAAAGTTTCCCTTTTTCTTTAGAATCCCAAGACTGCCACTTAATTTGTGTTCGGTCTGCACTTCCACGGCTGAGCTGTCAGCAGTGGGTCCCGCTGAGGAAGGCTGAGGAAGGTGGAGGAAGACAGCAGCTCTGGGCTGGGAACAAAGCCATGTTCCCGCAGGGACATGTGAGCACCTGCAGGGCATATGGTGCCGGCAGCACGTGGACAGCTCATCCTGTGTGCCCCCAGCAGACACACTGACATGGCCTGGGAGCAAACAACAGCAGTGCTGGGGTCATCTTTTTTCAAGATCTATAGGGCAGGACCTGGTCCAAATTCACTCCAGATCTGTCTCTGGCTTCCCTCACATCATGTCCGAGACATCTTCACCGTCCTTTACGACAAATTTTCTGAGTCACTGGGCTGGGACAAATGACAAATTTGCCATGGAACTAGCCCCGCCCCTTCTTCCACACTAGGTTTTGTCTTTTTTTAGGTTTTCTCACATCCCTCTTGTCTGCTCTTTTAAGCTCTTAAGTCCTCTCCACTTTTTCGTTAGTGGGTTGCTTCTGATCTCATTGGAAAACATTCTCTGAATCATTAACAATACAAGACGCTATAGAAAGCTGTCTGCTGGTGGGCCCAAAGGCAATCTCTCTTCAATGTCAATGTCAGAGCTTTTCAATTAAGGGAGCAGAGTGGCTCTGAATATCACTGGATCTTTACAGCAAATGATTCCATCCAAACAGACTTAGGAAGAACGTTTTCTAGAAAGTTCAATCATCTGATTCCTCTGCCACATAATTTAAGAGCTGAAAAGGAATGTTTCTTATCTGTACCAGGCTGGCTGGAGCTATTCCCTGTCTCTGAGAGCCATGTGGGGCCCCCTGGGAGGGTGTCTTTAAAACAAAGGGAATAAATACTGCAGGTTGCATATATGAGCAATGATAAATTAAGATTGATAATACACAATCTTATTACTAGAGGTCATATTAATTGAGACACTGAAAAACTGGGCCTACAGTAACCTAATTTCAAAGCTGCATGTGATGAAAACGAAGTGTCTCCTACACAGAACCGCCAACAAGAGGAGGCGGTAGAAGATAAGAGACTTCGGAAGCACATTCTAGTATCTACAATAACAGCTAGACTCTGGTTTTTAAGAAGGCTTTATTTATTTATTCGAGAGAAGACAGAACATGTGAGCATGAGTCGGTGGTGGGGAGGGACAGAGGGAAAGGAGGAGGCGTGGAGGAGAGGGAGAGGCAGACTCTCCACTGAGCAGGGAGCCTAATGCAGGACTTGATCCCAGGACCCGAGGCTCATGACCTGAGCTGAAGGTAGATGCCTAACTACTGAGCCACCCAGGCGCCCCACAGCTAGAGTCTATTAAGTGCTTATGATGTGTCAGGCATTGTTTTAGGTGAATTAACTCTTTCAGTCCTTATAATAATCACACGAGATGAGTAGTATTAGGTTTCTTTTATACAGCAGTAAAAAGGGAGCACAAAGAAGTTATAACCTGCCCAGGGGCACACGTGGCCAACATTCAGACTTAGCCTCTCCCCTGAGAATCTCCCCTTTTGACCACTGCCATGCCAGTTACACATTGCTAGCTTCTCATGAAAGAACCTGGAAAGTTAACTAATTAGCATTCCTTTATTAGAATCATAATTTTGACTAATAACTAAAAGTAGAATTATGTGTCTTGACACATGTTTCAACTAACCTAAATACACTTGCTCCTAAATCAGTTCAAACAGTAAAGGCCAGAGGGGGCAGCACAAAGTTCTGGAAGCTGGCAGTGTAGGTAACTACCTCCACGTGGCTGCCGGCGTGCGGTTAACACAGAGCGCACAGGTGTTACGACGATGATTGTCATATTTCATAAATTACATTCTGCTATTCACAGGGAAGTCCCTGCAAAACTAAAGTAATAATATGCATATAGAACAGCAGCAATAATACTGTAAGCAATGGGGACACGTAACAAATGAAAAATACGGTCTGTAATAAAGAGCCAGGAGAAGAAGAGAATATTGAGGGGGAAAAATGTTGTGAATTTAAAAACATCTTGAGGCAGGATAACCCGTGGTAAGAAGTTTGTAAAAAATTACAGTGGCCTGGGTCCATGTCAAACGTAAGCCCAACTAGGAAATCTAAGCAGAACAATAAAAACGTTTTTCCTTTCTTCAGTGTAAAATAGCTTTCTGTCCAGTTGAACACGCTAACTTCAAGAGATCAGTTTGGCGAAAGGCTTCCCAAAGAAGGAAGGAGGCTGGGTTGGCGTGTGTCGGCAATGTGAGACCCATAGGAAGGCTCTGGAGAGCAGGCTCACTCACCCCCGTTCACGGCACCCGGCATACACAGCCTGGCTTCTCCACTCCGCCAGGCTATTTCAAATGTTCTCCATTATCCTCAAACCATCCTGACCTGACCACTTCCTCACTCATCTTCAAGAAAGCCCTCCCACTTACTGCACAGAGCAAAGAGAAGCCACTCAGGTGGGAACTCCAGCAATTTCTAATTGCTGAATTGAGAAGTCTGTGGTATCTTTCTCTCCTTTCCAAGGTCAACTCTGTTCACCTCCTTCACTCAGCTTTGGGTACCAGGAGGTCCTGCCTTTTCTCAAGAACAATGCACAACTCGGTATCCCCTTTTTCTCTTCTTCCTGCATTTATAACCATTCTCTCCTTCTCTACTGGATCTTTCTATTGACTTTCTAATAGACTTTCTTAGAGGAGTTTTGGGTTCACAGTAAAATGGAGAGGTAGACGCAGAGATTTCCCATATACTCCCTGCTCCCCAGAATCAGCGCCCCCTGACAGAGGCTACATTTGTTACAACAGAGCAACCTACACTGACACATCCTTCTCACCTAAGTCCATACTTTATATTGGGGTTCAACCCTGGTGTTTTTCTGTTAACTTCTGAACACACTGAAGTTTACTACTTTCTTCCAGAACTTTCCTTGACCTGTGCAACCCCTCCAACTACAACCTTGCCTCTCTGCTTCCCTCTTGAGTTGTCTCTACTCACCGTTTCCGTTTCCTCTCATCCTACCTTTTCCTCAATCCACCTTAACTTTGCCTCTACCTCCCCAGAGTGCTCATTTTCACTAACTTCACCAAAGACTCCTGTGTAAGCCTAAATACAATGACCTTTTGTTAGTCATTAGTCTTCTGATGTGTTGCGGTATGTTGGCTACCCTCATTACCTTGAAATGTACACATCCCTTGGCTTCCACAACTCACATGCCCTGGCTCTCTCACTTCTCCAGCTCTGCCTATTCCTCTTCAGGTTTGTTAACTTATACCTGGTCACTGAATGCCTGAGTTCCCTCCAGATTCACCCGAAGTCCCTTGTTATCCTCACTCCATTCTTCTAGTCAATCTTCTCCATACCCTCAGTTTCAATTATATCCTAAATGAAGATGATACCCACAAATGTACATTCTAGTCCCCATGTCTCCTGGGTCCAGACTATTTCAAACTACCTGTGCAACATGTTTACCTCAGCATCTCAGGTGAACTTCAAGGTCGATGTGTTCAAACCTAAATCTTGACGGCTGATGTCCATTTTATCAACAAATGGCAACACTGTCTATCCAGTTCCATAAGTCAGACACTTGGTGTCATCTATTATGTGTCCTCATAGTCAATAAAGTAGCAAATTCTGGAAATTTTAGTATTCATGTTGGGCTCTGTTCACTTCCCTCACCCCCTTGGCCATAACCACAGTCCCAGCTACCATCACCTCTAGTGTAGCTCTGGCAATAACCTTATCTTGGTCCGGTGGTCCCACTTTCCCCTTCCAATCTATTCTCCATAGAGTGGCCAGAAAACGTCTTTTTTGCAAAGCAAATCAAATAATGTAAAATGGCTTTGTTTAAAACATTTTGGGGCTTCCTGTCGCTCTTGATAACATGAGACATCTCTACACAGCCAATAAGGCTTAGCATGGTCTGGCTGTACCTACTTCCACTGCCTCATTACCACATTTCCCCTTTTGTTCAGCTATACTGGCCTTCTTACTGGGTCCCTGATGCATCATGTTTTTCCTGCCAGAGCCTTGCCGGCACTGTTCCTCAGCTTTGAATGTTCTTTTCTTTCCCACCTCACACACAACCTTGATCCCAGTGTTTAGCTATTCTTAAAACACCACATTCTTAAAACATTACATTGATAACACTTAACCCAGTTGTCATTTCACATTTGCATGTAATTTTTATTAAGATTTTATTTATTTATTTGACAGGGAGAGACACAGGGAGAGAGGGAACACAAGCAGGGGGAGTGGGAGAGGAAGAAGCAGGCTTCCCGATGAGCAGGGCTCAATCCCAGGACCCTGGGATCATGACCTGAGCTGAAGGCAGATGCTTAACAACCGAGTCAACCAGGCATCCACATTTATATGTAATTTTATAATTTAGTTTCTCCATCTAGTCTCAACTGGAAGCTCTTCACAAATATCAGGCCTGTTTATTTTTGCTTTCTACTGTAACTACAGTGCCTGGCACACAGTAGACATTTAGGTGAATGATATTTAGGTGAAATACATAATGAAGGAACGGACACTGAATGAAGGTGGTAACCACACGGTGACGGAGAGAGTGCAGGATTGGTAAGTGGCATTCTCTTTGTAGAGTGGGGTGAAGAAGGAAGGTGGCTGCTTCATTCTGGAGCAAGAGAGAGGTCTACCAGCAAGACCTCTTTCAGAAATGACACATTCTGGACACGTTCCTCAACCTAAGAGGAAGGAAAGGGAAAGAAGGAAGAGAGAGAAGATAGGAAAGCAAGGTTTCCAACCCATTTTAAAAATGTAATTGCCCCTGAGAAGATACATTTTAAAGTTCATTCTAGTAACTAACACATGAAATATCTGTGAAAGCCTTAGGAGGATTTAGCAGGACTGAAACGGTCTTCAGTGTACCTTGTCATATTTGTGTCACAGTTCTTTTAACATATCTTTGTACGTTATTCTTTATATGCCTGTCTCCTTCAACTGGATTAGAAATTACTGGAAGCCAAGGACCATGATTTTCTTTCCCAATTATGTAGCCCTGAAGTGACCCTGGTATCCGGCCTAGCTTGGGCACTCATGAGTGTGCGTGTGTGTTTTAAGGTTTTATTTATTTATTCATTGAGAGAGAGAGACAGCACAAGTGAGAGCAAGCATAGGGGAAGGGCAGAGGGAGAGAGAGAATCTCAAGCAGGCTCTTTGCTGGGCCTGGAGCCTGACTTGGGGCTTGATTTCACAACCTTGAGATCATGACATAGGCCGAAACCAAGAGCCAGATGCTCAACCAGCTGAGCCATCCAGGTGCCTCTCCTTTTTTGATGGAGGATTCAGATAGAAAAAGAAGGAATTGGATAAATGTAAAGATAGGCATCAAAAGCAAAGCTCCCTGGTTTACAACTGTGTAGATGGGCTAAAACAGTATCTGCCAAACAAGTACATCACCCTGACATGGGGCACTGCAGTGTAGGGGAATGAGCAGTGGGCTGGAAACCAGAAGATAATTCTGTAATTATCTATTCACCTGACCGTCACCTCTCTAAATTGTGAGTTCGTCAAGAGATGGCAGGTCTTTTGGTCTTTGTGTAGAGTAAATGTGATTCCATTCTCAATCCCCTTAATTTAGTTACCAGATGAATAAAAATCAAGTCGCAGCTCTCTAACTAGCAGATTAGTCTTGGCTAGAAAAGTCTTGTCTCTCTGGGTTTAGGAATCTCCACAGTAAAATGACACAGTAGGAGAATATGCTCTTCAAGATCCTTCTCTCAGGTCTCACATTTGATAAATATATAATTAAACACCCAAACAGGCAGAGAAAAGCTGGGGAAAGCCAAGGACTAAGCAATCGTACTAAGTACAATAAGTCACATGTGACTATGGAAATCTCCCACAATGCTAATCGTAACAGGTATTGCTAACAAGGATCACAATAAAGGAGCAACTGTAGTCCAATATTGGCAATTTGCATAAAAATCGCTCAATATATTGCAAAATATTATAGGGAACAATTATAAAACAGAGGTGAACAGCAGTGCCAAGTAACCTGGTCACTCAGGAGGCAGTAATTCAAATAAAAAATAACCCAAATCTGAAATAGGATATGAGCATACAGGAACTCTTTTTACAAGCAGCATCTACGGAAAAGATGATCAAGCAATCTGACAAGCGGTTAAAATGATCTAACAACTTGGTTTTATCTTGAAGAAGAAAATGCTTAATTTCTCCTAAAATGCATCTCCCCCCAAAATTTCTGACAAACATCCCAGTCACATATTTTGCTAACAATGTATCTATCTCATTCTGGAAAAATTTAGTTCATTAATGGAAAATTCTTGGCAACTTCCCTCCAGTTTACACAATGTAAATGCCACCACAGCTATGACAATAAAGTGCTAGGCGATGTATTATTTCTTAAAGAAACAAGTGTATGAGGAGATAATTACTGTAGATAAATGTAGTTAAATGACGGTCTCAGACCCCAGAAGGATACATTTGCATAGCTCAGTGTTCACTTCCTTGAAGCACTTACATGTTATATTTGGCTGTAACTATTGCGGATGAAAATCTTGTAAAAATGTGTACATGCTTCCAATCTCTGCAGAGTAATAACAATAACTTAGTAATAACCACCAATGTTTACTAACTTTGTGCCAGACAGTCCTAAGTGCCTTTATACATTCATTTATATAATCTTAACGGCAACCCCAAGGAAGGCACTGTTTCTTATATTCCCCCATCTCACAGATGTGGAAATGGAGGCACAGAGAAGCTAAACAATTTGCCTAGGGCAACATGGCAAGTAAGTGGTGAAGCCAAGATCTGAACCCAGGCAGCCGGCCTCCAAGCCCATGCTCTTAACCACAAAGTGATACTGGGTCTTTACAAACTACTGACCATACAGAATGTTCACTTTTATCGAAAACAGAGTTACAAACTGGACATCAGTTTTTGAAGATGACTCTGTGTTCCCTTTCAGTATTCTCTGCTTTTAAAAACCATTAATGCAATTTAGGCTTCATGGAGCTAAATGCATATAAATCCCGATGGAGCACTAATAACCAAAATTGCTTCGAAGCCAGAACCTCATTTACGCGGGCAGAGAACTCTACAACAACCCACCGCCAGAACCAGTGCTACCGTTGCCACCTTCCCACCTCTTGCTGGTTAAAACCTCTGTGTGGCAAATGGAGTGGACTTCAGTGATCTAAAAGGAGGGCAAATATTTAAGTGATTTCCCACATCTGATCTTCCATGTCATTTCCTCTCCTAAGCTTGACTGGACAATCTGATCAGCGCAGCAGAGTGGAAAAGATGCCCTCACGGCACCCAGCGATCCTTCATCTGGGTTCGGCCAGAATGATTTAAGCTCTTCGGCCCCCATTTAGATAAAGTCTTCTCCCTGAAAAGATACAGGAATCAGACTTCTAAGCTGAGGGGGAGCTGGTAGCTGAACAGTAATAAAGGGCACTTCCTATTATGTTTTAGTTTTTGGAGATATACACCCACAAAAAGAGGACTCAGGGATAAGAGCTGAAAAGAATTTTCAAGGCTTTTACATATTTTTATATATATTTTAAATATTATTATATGCATATTATACAAAATACCTGTACATATAATGCAATGTACATATATAATATACAATCTGTACATATAATATAATGTACATATGATACATGTAAAATACATGCAAATAAAATGTGTAATGTGTACATACTACTTATGTTACAGAATTATATGTGAAATGTGTAATGTTTTAGTGCCTGTATTGTATCTATAAAGTATCTATCAAAAGGCAGTCAGGTGACATTTGCTGGGTGACCAAAGACTACAATATGGGTAACCATTCGCAGGCTTTCCATTCTCACTGGAAAACACCACCCGGATGCTTAAAACATCTATAGCAGAGAACAAGCTCAAGGAGAAACACGCTCGTGGTCTAGGCTTTGTTTACAAGTTCACTGCTCCGGCCGGTGGGCAAGAATTAAATGAAAGACAAAGCAGATAGCTGAAGCACGTTATTCTCTCAGTACTTCCTCTTGTTCAGGGGCAGGAGAAAGAATGGTCCCCCACAGATGTCTGCGTCCTCGTCCCTGGAACCTGTGAGTATGTTTGCTTCCAAGCAGAGGGGACTCTGCAACTGGGATTAAGTTGAGGGTCGTGAGGTGGGGAGTGTGAGTGATGGGGTGGGCTCAATGTGATCACAAGGAATCCTGACTGACAGCGGCAGGAGCGTCAGAGTCAGAGGAGATGAGAGGCAAGAGGCAGAAATCTGGGTGATGGGAGGAAGGGGCGACGAGTCAAGGGAGGCAGGTGGCCTCTGGAAGCCAGAAGACGGAGGGAATTTTCCTATCAGGGCCTCCAGAGGGAACCAGCCCTGCTGACCTCTTGACCTCAGCCCAGTTAAACTGGTTTCAGTCCGTGACCTCCACAGTTGTAAGCTAATAAAGCCGTACTGTCTTAAGCCATGAAGTCTGTGGCAATTTGTTACGCATATAGCTACTACAGAGTGAAAGGCAGGATTCTGGGCACAAAAATAAATGAAAAAAAAATCAAGTTGAAAGGAATATTACTCAAATGGTAAGGAAAGAGGGTTTTCTCAGCTCCTATGGTAGAAACTCAAGCTTTATTAGGTTTAAGGAAGACAAAATTTGGCTAGGAAGACATAGTGAGAGAAAAGCATATAATTAGGACAGGTGCGGGAAGACAGCCACTGCCCAGGCTCCAGCACGGGGGTGGGTGGGAGGCTTCTGACACACGGAGGAGCGCAGGAAACACGTAAATGTGTTCGGCACAGTCTTTACAACGGCTGGGTTCCACCCTCATGAGTTTCAGGTCTTCGGGTCTTAAAAGTTTTTTGGTCTTACGATTCTCCTTACCAAGCCTTTCACTAATCCTAAGAAGAAACACACTCCCCCAAGCCGAGGGGCAACCAATGCTGCCCAAGCTATTATTCACAAAGGATGCATCCGTCAGGCAACATCCTTGTTTGAATGATAAATATTTTAAACAGCAACTCCAAGAAAAAATTTTAAAATTCTGATTTTATCTTCCTGAAATGATCAGCTACCACTGAAGAGAAGGACTGGGAAAGGCTGGGATGACCTAGGATCTGCCAAGAGGAAACACACGGACATGGTGCAGTTCAGGAAAGGTTGTGATGACCCATCAAAGATCCTTCTTCTTGCATGACCAAGCTGGGCTGGGGCAGCCCGGCTTTTCTCAGGGAGCCTGTTCCTCCTCTCCCAGAAGGCCTGAGGGCCCTCGTTGGACTCTGAGTCTATGGCCAAAGGGCCAGCTGACGGGCACTGCTCATTTTCTTAGTGATGTAATGGGTGCTCGCTACCAAAGAACTCAGGGCACCGTTGACACCGTACTTATACACAGCACCCTTGTCAGTCAAAGCCTGGGACAGTCAAGAACAGCCCTGCTGAAGGCTAAACATCACGTGCACATTACACAGGAAACTTCTGGTCAAAGAACACAAATCAGAGTCAGAACAGAGGAGATACAACCTACCCTTTTCAAATTTCTGCCTAAGCAGCTGCTGTGAGGGAAGAGGTGCCAGCTGGGCTAGATACTCTACGAAGGGGACTCTGTTTTATTCACTGAAGGCACACTCAGTGCCCAGAGAGCCACCTGACATAGGGCAGGCACTCACATTTGTGGAATGAGCAAGGGAATGAGTGAAAGGAGGCTGGAATTTGTTTGTTTTATAACTACAATACGGCAAATCTTTAAGACAACTCACTGGAACTCTTCCTGGTCGTGGAAATGAGATCTCTGCCCTCTGAACCCCCACAACGAGGGCCTGTTTGATGCTCTCATATGCTATTCTCCTCAGACTTGGGCTGCCGTTACTCAGTTCTTAATGAGTTTCCTCTCCAAAACAAACTATGAAAGGCTAAGTGTTGAACCTGTCATGTCTGTCATGTATCTGTGGCAGACAGTCCCATGTTTCCCACGAACTAGGTGCTCAATAAATACTAATGGATATGAATCGGCAAAGCATCTTCAATTCTTCTGGAGAGGTGGGGTCACTTGGATCATGGTAGAACACAGTAGATCAATATACTCTTTTTATTCAAACTCATAATTATCCTATACAAGAACTAATGTAAAATAAGAAGTGATCCCCCAATAGGAAGAAGGATTCTCTAATATCCTAGTGATAAATCAATATCCTAGGCTTTTCCAGAAGCAAAAAGCATTTTTAAGTCAATTTTTTATTTTTAAGTCAATTTTAAGTCCATTTAAAATTTTTAAGTCAATTTATCAATACAAAATCCTTGATACTAATACAGATTTATACACATATATATAGGACTAGATTTACTAATAGGCTTTCCCTATCTTTGAAGTAAGAAGAGATAAAAATAAAATGCAGATTGCATTGAACAAATAGCATATGGCATGCTTTATAAATATATACATTTTTGTCTCTCTCTACCTCACACACACAAACCCCAAACTCAGTCTTTCAAGATACTGGCCCCTTGCCCTACTTTGAGGTGTCCAAACAGAAACCTTCGGGATCTCTGACGCTGTCATTTCCTTACAGACTGTCTGGAGGGAAGCTTGTCCATTCCCACCAGTCAGGAAATGTGCTGGATGCTCAGGGCTCAGAACACAGTGAGATGCTTTTAATGCCCCTTCCCATGAAGGCTGGAGGTTTCTCTCAGCACATTAGGTCCAGCTTAGAACTGGCCATTTGCTGTGCCTGCATCCAGGGGCCCAACAGGGGCTGGAGATGCTAACAAGCACTGATCAAAAGTCTCCGTCAATAGAATTCCCTACTTTTCTCTTCTTCACTGAACATTAATGACTGAGAAATGAAAGGGCCGAAGGGTAGCTGCGCGATGGAAAGTGGGCAGGCAAGAGAGCCACATGCCAATCTTTTGATTTCTGCATGTGCTAGGAACTCGGTGCCTTGGAAGAACAAGGGAGGACAATTAACATTTACTGAGTTTGTAGGAAGATCAAACAAATTTATTTTTTTTTTTAACAGTCCTGCCTGCCAGGTATTCCTTTCTAAAATTTAGTTTTCATTTTTATCAAAGTTATATTTGCACATATTTGAAGAGCCAAGAATTCTAAGGGCTTATTCCCAAACGCTGCAGGCCCCAACCCAATCCTGCTGCAGTCTGCTCTGTGGAGGCAACCTGCTCTCACCTCCTCTAGTAGGATGGCTCGCTATCTCTCTCTGTATCTTTAAATAAGATACTGGTATGGCTGTGTGTCTTGGAGTTTTGTGTGCTTTTTCATTTTAGGTATTATATATTAACTCTGCATTGCAGAAGAAAAACACTCAGCTCTTTCACACCTCATTCCTCCCACACCGCCATTCTGCGCAGGCATATGGCCCACCGTCGTCCCAGTAAAGGTAGGTTGAGACATTCATTGGCTCTCCCTATTATGTGTGAATGCAGAGACGGTGATTACTTTTCTTCTCCTGTGCAAATTTTTGCTTTTCCTGGCTTTAATAGCTGTGTTGACTTTTCATCTGTGTTGTTGCTACACATGTGTACATTCCCACACTCTCCTCCTGTTGTGAGGGAGGTGGAAGGCATGTGGCAGTGGTCATGAGTGTGCACTGCCTGGGTTCAAATCTCAGCTTTGCCACTTACTGGCTATGTAACTTTAGACTAATTATTTAAGCACACGGTGCCTCAATTCCCTCATTTGTATACGGAAGATAATAATGGTCAACTGTCTAATGGCCACTCTTAGGATGTAACTGTGAATACATGTCTGCTTAGAAGTGTATCTGATACATGCTGGCTTTGCAATAAATGTAACTGATCATGATGGCTATTGTTAAGGATTCAATTATTATATCCTGCTAAAGTCTCCCCTGGAGCCTTCTGATCTGCTCCAATCTGGATGGATCAGCTTCGGGAAGATTGCAGCATAACTGGGCTGGCTTTGGGATGGTCATTCTCTGGCACCCTGGGGACACCCTGCCTCTCTCTGATGTTAGGTCTCCTGCCTCATCTCCTACCTTGTCTTGGCTTACTTCTCATTTTGGTGGAATGTCCTCTACTAGCTGAAGGCATCATTCTTCTACCATGAGGTTTGATGGATGGTATGGCCAAACATCAGATTCTAGGTTGCAAATTATTTTTGTTCAAGCTTTTGAAGGCATTGCTCTTCTGGTTTCTAGAGCTACTGCCAAAATATATGATGTCATTCTAACTCCTGATTCATACTGTGTCTCTCTGAGCTTTGAGGATCTTCTCTTGTCTCCATCTCTCTGTCAGGCCCTGAGAGTCTTGGTATGACTCTAATTTTGTTCATTGCCCTGGGTACTTAGTGAGTCTTTGCAATGTGGAAATGCACATTTTCTTACGTTTTTCTCCGAAATTTTCTTTTTTATTTTAGGAGGACTCAACTTTAGTTTTCAATTCTCCTACTGACTTCTACATTTCTGCTATCACATTTCTAATTTTTAAGAGCTCCTTTTGTTCTCTGAATATTCCATTTTTAAGCGAGTCTTTGTTTTTGTTCCAAAAGCATTAGCATCTTTTACTTCTCTGAGGATGTTAGAGGCAAGTTCTTTTTGTCATATTTTTTTCTCCCTCCACACTCTAAAGTTCCTTCAAGCTGCATCCATTGTTTTTGTTTTTGCTTTGGCCCTGCTTTGCAAATGCCTGGTACTTCTTGGATGTGTGCTGGTATTTCAGGAAGAGCTGCTGAGAGCCCTGTGTGTTTGTGCATGCCCCTTGTGGAAGGCTAGGGCTTTACCTCACTGTCACTGTAAAACTGTGCTGTTAGTACAATAGCATTTTGACAGGTAACTGAGCTTAATGCTTGTTAATAGGCTACCTTTAATCAAAAGTCTATTAACTGTACTTCTTAGGTATGGTAACAGAGGTACCAGGAGAGGGGCTCACTGGAGAGTGACTTATGTGCTCTGTTTCTTGGGGAACCTCTGTCAGTCTATTAAGCTCTTTCCTCACGGGCTGGTAAGTTCCCCACAGTGGCTATTCCCATCATCCCACAAGGATGGGGGTGGTAACTCAAATGGCTAGGATTCAGGGAGGCAAGTAGTTGAAGAAGGTGGGGGTCCTCAGTACCCAGCTAGTAAACTTCCCCTTCATCCCCAAAACTAGAGATCTTCTGCTTTATCTTCCTGAGAGAGATCTTTAGCCTTTTCTCAAGATGAAGGCTTGTTGGTTACTGGGTTATAGCAGTACATGCTACACAGAAACTGGGGAGAAAATCTGGAGTTCTGCTTCCTGTCTTTACCACTCATCCCCCACTCGCCACTCCAAAGGGAACTGGTACAACTGAGGCCCAAACACTGTAGTTTAGGTTGGGTTGCTTCTTGGCTTTCTCCACTGCCAACTTGAATTTCAGCTTTCTGGGGTCTGCTTAAAGTAGCTACCACTTCCCCAACTGCTTCTTGGCTTCCAAAGGTATGTCTCCTCTCCCACTCATTTAGTCCTTAATTAATTTATGCCACAATAAATAAACAAACACAACTTTATCAGGACTATAATGGCATCTTGAGAGGTGACTGAGATTAATGCTTGTGTTGAATCTGCCATCTTTAATCAGAAGTCTGTTAACCTTACTTCTTAGGCACCTTACCTTTGATTAAAGGTAGCCTATTAACTTTTTAGGCAAGATAGTGTGAAGTACCAGGAGAAAGTGTGTAATGTGTTGAAGCTCACAAAACCAGTAAGAAATGAAATCAGAACCTGAACTCAGGTGGGCCTGATCCTAAAGTCCTGCCCTTTTCATGAGAGCGTACTCCTTTCCAAAGGAGTGTGGGGCCTCTTCCAATGGGGCCATCTATTAGAATGTGTTCCACTTTGGGATCTGTGCCCGGATAAATACCATCAGACCTTGAAGATTCAGGTGACCCCTCTCAGCCTACTGTGGTCACCACACCCCATTCCACCCCTTGTTCCAAATGTCTCACTTTTGCTCCATGAATCCTACCCACAGCTCTTGCTCAGCCCTCTGACCTTGTTTGAAAGCATCCCTGACATGGAAGGGAAAGGCTCCAATAGAGGGGTCCTTTGTCCAGTAACATGAATGCCAACTGTTACCTTTTCCAGTGATCAAAATACTCCGAGGAAATAAAAATAAAAAATAAAAAGAAACCCTTCTCAGAAAATGTCCGAGGTCTTTTAAGTCAAAGAGAGGGATATTTTTAGGTCTCTAACCAACAGTCATGGCCTTTTCCTCATGACCAACCCTAGACCCCACAAGACAAACCTGTCCTAAGGATTCTGACCAGCTTCACTCAGTCTATGCTGTATCGCTAGCGGATCAGTGCACAGGCTCTAGAGACACAAGCCTTGGGTTTGAATCCAGATTTGTCACTTTAGTATGTGTGTGCACTTTGGGAAAGCCACACAAGTTCTCTAAGCCTTGATTTCCTCTTCCATAAAAGGACAAGCATCATAGGAGTCATGTTATCGAGCTATTAGTTTAAGTGAGATATTGATGTTAAGCATTAAGCATAGTACCTAGTAGTACATAGTTAATAAATGCTAAGTCCTATTTTATTTTTCTTATTATCATCACATTCAAGAAATGTTTATACACACACAAAAAAGAACTTTGTAACCGTATGCTGATCATTTTGCAACACATCCACATACCAAATCATTATGTTGCACCCTTGAAACTAATATCATGCTTTATGTCAACTGTATCTCAATTAAAAAGAAAAAATGTTTACATGACAAATTCACGAGAGATTTATTGAAATATCTACTATGTTCAAGACGTTGGGTTATACTTTGTGGAGGACAGAAAAAGAACAACGATCAGCTCTACCTGTAAAGGGCCCGTGGTCTGGTGCCAGGCAGGGCAACACCCAGGTACCCTACAGGATGTTGCTGGGATGGATTACCCGGCAGCCAGCGCGCATGGTTCCGGGGCCTTGCAACAAGCCTCGGGGCTCACTAGAACCTCACCTCAGTGTCTCGAGGGTTGCTCCCAGCCACCAAGATGTATTCTGGGCATAGAAACTTCAGTTATGTAAAAGTTTAAAAAAGTGAGATGATGCAAGCTACTTGAAGGATACCGGAGATAAACGATCTATTTATATTTTCATGGTGAAGACATAAATAGAAAAAAACACAGCATCAAAGAAGTGTTTCTTAAAATATACATACAGCATGGATGAGAGATATATGCACAGCATAAACAGATGCTAACTATATACCTTTTCACATCAGCCATAATTCTGCAAGACTCATCAAGGAGATTTACCAACTACACTATAGTTACAGAAATTAACCCTCTGACAAATTGGGGCATGGTGTGCTTGGGTGATATTTTTTTTAAGACATTTTGTAATAGGACTGTCAAAACAATAATGAGAAGCTCCTAAATCCCAGCCTTGGCTATTAGCCCACAGACATTATACACACAGAGGACAATGTTGTTTTAGATAGCATTTATTCATTCAACAATTTATTGAGTACCTACTAAGCGCCGGGGATTGTCTGAGACCTGAGGATACAGCACAAGCAATACAAAATTCTTGTCTCCAAGGGGGTATGTTTGCCGGCAAACACTAAACATACTAATAAATAATATTTTTATAGCACTAAAAACATGTATAAAGAAAAGTAAAAAAGAGTAATGGACTTGAATGATACACTTCAAATAAGGGGAGCTGAGTTTTAAAAAAAACAACTCGCTTTAGGATTTGAATTTTTTGAAGGATGAAAACAAACAGATAGGAAAACAAAACAAAACAGGAAAAGGCAAAGCTTACAAAAGCAAGCATTAGAAAGGAGGGTAAGGAGTTTGGGAACTTATAAAATAGGATCAATGAAGGATATTCAACAGAAATCTTGGTTCTAAAAAACCTTGTTTCTTTTCTCCCTCACTCCCTCCAGAAACAGCGAGGGAGGTCCCTGGGTGCAGGGAGAGGGAGGCCCCCAGTGCCTGATAGATAGCACCCAGTCAGGGAGAGGAACAGGCTGCCCTGGGAGGGCTTGAGCACACATGGGACTAGAAGCTCAGACTGGCACACAGGTGGCCAGGAGATCTGGGGACGGCTCATGTTCTTGCCGGCGAAGGGGAGCAGGGACCGAGGTTGACACTGAGGGTCCCATTTCCGAGTCGGAATGAGGCACAGATCTTACTGAGCTGGCAAAAGAAGGTGCTAAGAAATTTCAGGTTTGGCCTTTAACTTAATGAATCCATCCCGGTTCAACATCCATGACTTTATCAAGGAGCATTGAATTTATTCCAGGTCGCTCAGACTACTTAAAACCAAAGTTTTGTTTTTGTTTGTTTTCAGTGAGATACAGAGCTGTCCCTGAGCCCAGGAGGCGGCATGGCAGGCAATTTACACACATGAATTCAGTCCTCACCACACTCCGAATGTAGCTGGGATTAGTATTACCCCCATTTCATAGATCAGGAAACTGAGGCAGGACGAGTAAAATGACAGCCAGTGAGTGCAGAGCTGTAATTCCGACCCAGGCAGCCTGGCTCCAGATTTCTATGCCCAGAATACATCTTAGTGGCTGGGAGCAAGCCTAGAGACACTGAGGTGAGCTTCTAGTGAGCTTACAAGCCAACTGCAGGAGCTGCAAAAAAGAGGGACAGTCTAGAAGGTTCTTTGGGGTTACCAGATGTGTGGTGGTATCATTCATTGACTGTTCTGTGGGAGTTAAAGCACATGACTGCATTTCACCTGCTTTTAATCCAGTAATTTCACCATCTGACTCTTCCCCAGGAAATGTCCTCCTTTATTTGGAACCTGTTTTTGTCCGATTGTTTGTGGTGCTTGAAGTACAAGGGACGAGCTGCTCTAACTTTCTGAATGAAGAAAGCAGAGATCGGAGTACGTCTGATAGAGCAAGTTGCACATTTTCTAAGACGGTACAGAAATCAGAGGTGATCGATCCATCTCCAAAGCATTTTTGGTAACTCTAGCCCACATTTTGAATGTGGCCTCCCTCTTTGAATGAAGTGTCAGCCAATCAATCGCTACATAGCCGTACAGACTGTGGGGCCGAGGACGCTCCTGGTTTACTTCTCCTCCAGCCTCTGTGCAATTAGCGTTCATTATTTCTCACATGCCGATTTTGAGAAGCACCAAGCTGGCAAGTGTGTGCATGCTCGATCTTTCCTTATAATGTTCGTTCCATTTTATTTTTAGGACACGGTTGGTTACATTAAGTTCCAGTTTTAATTCCAAGTATTCCTTCTCATGTTCTTGGTCCACTTTTCGAACCCAGGCAGGGAACAAATACCTTCTGATTATCTATCGTGTGCCAAAGACTGTGCTCAGGGTATAAAGATAAGACGTGGGTGTCTACCAGGAGGGAAGGGAAGGAGGAGGTGGGGGAAGGGGGCAGCCACAACGTCTAACTCCCCGCTCCGGATGGGATGAGTCAGGAAGGGTGGCTGATCACGGGGAAGCGCCCTGCCTTTCCTAACTGTGGGGGAGGAACGTCGCCAACAAAACGAAGCCGAAGATGCACCTGGGCCACTGTTGTCTTCCTCCTGCTCTTAAATCTCAAGGTCCTCAGTACTAAGAAACAGTAAAGGAGATGTGATGGGTCTCACCTCCCCGCCCTAGGTATCCTCTGATATAAATACCTATAAGGAGCTAGGGAAACCACAACGGTTTTAACAGATTGTGAATCCAAACCCCATTAGGCATTCTTTTGAAAACCTTTCCTCTTCTCCAGAGCAGAGGAGCCACAGACCAGAACCCAAGGCCAAGGGAGGCGGAATGCTGGTGGGCAACGCCGGAGCGGACAGAGAGAGGACGTGACCCCACTTCCTCATCTCACAGGTGGGGAATAGGTTCTCAGAGATGAGTGATTCTTCCAAGGTCACGTTGATTCGAGTGGCACAGGCACCGCAGCCTGGATATATCCTTCTCTAATTCTCATGGTAATCCTATAGCCTTGGTATCAAGGGCAGCCTTAGATATATCCCAAAACTGTGAGAGCCCATGGGAATAAGAACATTGAGAGCGAAAGTAACCCCCTAGAAAACCTCAACGTTCTCCTCTGTGTTTCCCTGCCCCTCCCTCTCCATCCTCGGTTCCAACTTCCTATTCTACTCGAAAACTCAACACCGTCTCAATCTGCTGAAGCATGAAAGACTTCTATTTAAAAACACCACTTGGATCCTGAATGCAGGATGGCCTCCTTGGCATCATCCTATTCCTGTGCCTCGGTTAAACTGTGAGTAAAAAACATGGGAAAAAACGCCTCTCTCTTTGAATGAAGGGTCAGCCAACCAATCGCTACACAGCGGTAGAGACCGTGGGGCCGAGGACGCTTCTGGTTTACTTCTCCTCCAGCCTCTGTGCAATTAGCGTTCATTATTTCTCACGTGCTGATTTTGAGAAGCACCAGGTCAACTGAATGCGGCCGACAGTGCCAGACAACACAAATGCCAAGACAAAGGCACAATTCAACTGGCGCAAATGCTCCCCTTCCTCAGAAGCCCCCTTCCTCAATTTGAAAGCGTCCCCACATGCCAGCTT
This sequence comes from Neogale vison, assembly GCF_020171115.1. Lineage (NCBI taxonomy): Eukaryota > Metazoa > Chordata > Mammalia > Carnivora > Mustelidae > Neogale > Neogale vison. Next base: position 129,018,497 of record NC_058091.1, on the reverse strand, counting down.
TATGTCTGCTGTGGTTCACGCACACGGAGGACATTTCGGAGGCCAGGAAAGCAGGAAAAGCACCACCTTGCATGGAACAAAAGGCACGTCTGCTGTTCTGCTCTGATTCTGGTCCTTCACAAATGAGCCTGGAATGCTCCGCAGGAGGGTGGGGACAGAAGGAGGAGCCTGGCACGCTTCTACACTCGTCCCCTAGGGTTTGTTAATCTCTTTATGCTCTCTTCCAAGGTAATATTCAAATCCGCCACACAGCTCAATTTACTTCGCTTGGGACGCTAATTGAATAAATCTAAAATAACAACAGACACACTGGCCCGGAGCCTTGGCCAAATTTTTCACAGACACTTAAGACACACTCGGGCTGTTTTCCTTCTGCCTGCGAGCAGGGAAAGGCCCTCTGGTCCAGTCCCCAGTTCCACACCAGTGGCAGGATGACTGCCCTTCATTGTTTCAGAGGTGGCTAATAGTTACTGCTGGGTGAAAGGTTTCCAGGATAACCTAGGAAGACTTTAAGTATTCTTGAAGGTGGAAAGGATGTCTTGCCCCAGGCAACTAGTGAAGTGTTTAAAGCAAAGGTATTTGGTAAAAATCTCCTTTTGTGCCTCATGTCACTTTCTTCAGAAATCATAAGATCTGGGTCAATGCGAGTTCACTTGGTCTACATTAAGGTGAGCCCTTGATCGTCTTGGAGCTCTTCCCGTTTGTAAACATATGCAGAGAATGACACCACAGTCAACCTGCCACTCATTCGAGATTCTCTCAGTCCTTTTGCAAAGGATAAGAATTTTAAAAAACTATAGTATTGTCTACGGGGATGAGGAATGCAGGGTGAAGCCTTAGGAATATCGTAAGATAAAACGAACCACTGATAATGAGTTTAAAACTGGTAGATCAAACCTTGGCCCTCCAAGCTTTTCTCTGGGGAGGGTATCACCTACGGATGCTTTTAAGGAAATCACATGCTATGCATGCTGAGAAGCTTTTAAAGATCACATGTGTAGAAATGCAGACATTCTTTCAGCAATTTGAAGATGAGGGTTAAAAGGAATCAGTGCACACAACGGGCACCTGTCAAGGAAAGGAAGGAGCAGGCCCAACGGTGGCTAAATGGTGATCGCGTTGTGGAGGGATCCTGTCTTACTGACAAACATAAGGAACCTTCTCCCCCTGAGTGCTGCCCTATGGCAGGATGGTCACCAGAATGAACATTACTGCTTCTCAGTGTGCGGGTGTTTTCATTATAAGTTCACCATATATTCTTAAGAGTTCAGAAACCCTTCATCATGGGTTCAGTTTATGCCCAGCAAATACTTTGGGCCAAAGACCTCTTCTCTCCTCGACAGACCAAGGGGCCTTCAGATTCTCAGTGATACTACCAGGCACTTGACCCTAGCCTCCTCTAAGCTTTTCTTTCACTGGTAGAACTATTCCGAGTGTCTGATTCCCTTTTCCAGGCCCCTGCACCTGGCGTTGGACTAATAAGGCCCAGGTTCCACAACTGCTCAGGCTGCAGACTGTGCCAAGCAGGCCATGCTGAAAACGGGCTCCTAACACGGGGAAATGTGCACGTGCAGGTGCCCAAATCCCGCAGCAGAACACCTGGGAACTAAGGCTCACACTTCAGCAGGAGCCAGCTGGTCGCCTTGTCTTTGTAGGTAAGGGCAACACGTGCCAAGTTACCGCAACAGGTTACCCGCTGCTATCCTCAGCATAGCCGGGAAACGTCACCCAGAAGAATGAATGTGGGTATCTCTACCTGCATCAAGCCTCCATGCGCCTTAAATATCCCACAGCCCGTGCATTTCAGCTCCTATGTGAGATTTTCCCTTCCTCTATTCGTCTTATGCCCCTCTGATCTCACATCTTGTTTCTAATCACAGCTCAGAGTGAAACACATGTAAGGTAATTACTCCTTGGTGCTCTGTGGTAGCACTCATTGATTAGAAATCATTTTCAGAGGGAACACTATAACAAGGAGTTTTGATCAAAGCTGGATTATTATTTCAGCTCCTCGTCTCACCCACATCCATTTGCTCCCTCTTCCAGGAAGAAAATTTGTGTGCGTGTTGTGTGTGTGAAGCCAGATCATAAGGGAGGTAAGAGTTTTTCTTAGAGTAGAACGATTTATTTCCTTCATCTGAAAGAACTCTTTCTTTAAAAAGCTGCCAATCAAGCTTCTTCCTGAATCTCATGTTCCAAGCTTTTCATTCCCTTCTGTCCCATCTCTCTGGGGATGGGGGCCATGTTTATGGTGCCATGGTGAGTGTGGTGGGGTCGGGCCCAGCCGGGGCCAGGGGAAGTGCACTGGGTCTACATGGGCATGGTGCTGGAGTGTCAGGAGGATCCAGAGGGAGCTCGGAAAGCCAGCACTGGGCTGTGGAAGGTTTGCTGCGCCTGTGAGCTCCCCACACAGCCCCCATCCTTCTGTGCCCATCCTACTGGCCCAATGGACTCCAATCGTGAGCACCGACATGGCACCGTGTGTTCCAAATCCACCCTTCTTTGGAGTTGTTTACAGCTGTGTAAATTACTTTCTTATCTAATCCTAGAAAGCAGGCATCCGAGGTCTGCCACAGAAGCTGGAGTGAGAGGCACAGGAGGAAGTTCTATTTTTATTTTTTGACATTTAAAAAACCTTCCATTCTTCTTCCTGAGGTGCTGGGTTAGATTCTACACGCGGGGCAGAGACAGGAAACGCCGGAATATCAGCTCTCAATTACTGTTTTAAAGGGGAAGGAATAACTTGAGATATTCCCAAAGGGTTTAAAATTAAGAGTTTTATTTTTTTCAGCCTAAATTCTATCTCAGAGTAAACCACCATTAGCCCTTCATGCACACGGTCGGAAAGCTTAAACAATGGTCAAGTGACTTTAAAAAAAAAAAGACACATGTGGGATTGAGAATATTCCCAAGAGCAATATAGCTGGATTGTCTTGGATCAGCACAGCTCACGTGCAAGCCTCTACTGTTCTACGTTTATAGTTCTCTGCAGTAGTGAACTTGTCCTCCGACAATGGGAAACTACTGCTTCTCGTGTGTGTGTGTGTATGTATATATATATGTATATATATGTAGGACACGTTACCCGTGGACGTGTTGGAGTCCACACACACACACACACACGTCCACATACATGGGCACGTACGTAGACCTGCATACGGTCGTCCCCGCGCTCTGTCTGCAGTTTTGCTTCCTGTGGTCCCCAGCTATCTGTGCTCAGCCGCGGTTGGAAGCAGACAGTCCCCCTTCTGGTGTATCCTTGGCCAGTCAGTCGTAGCCTAACACTACGTCACAGCACCATGTCGCTCACCACACGTCTCGTTGTGTGCGCATTTTGTCAAGCCACATCATGACAAGGGTGAGTGCAGTACGGTAAGGTGTTTTGAGAGACGAAGACAGAACTTTTAGTACAGGATATTATTATAATTGTTCCACTTGATTACTGTTGCTAATCTCATTCTGTACCTCATTCATAAAGCTTTATCACAGGTGTGCACATTTGGAAAACCAGAGTATATATAGGGTTTGGTATTATCCACGGTTTCAGGCATTCCCTGGGGGTCCTGGAACATTCCCCCTGTGGATAAGGGGGGACTCCTGTAAGTCCATGGCTAAGACGATTTTATTCATTCAACGAATATCTACTAACTATCCAATCTAATGATTGGTAAGTACTGAGGGTAATCGATCAGTAAGACAACATTCCTACCCTCGAGTTTACAGTCTCGCAGGAAACACATGAAAACAGAAAGTACAATAAAATGCTAGTGGCTTTTTGATGGACGTACATGTAGGCAGAGTAGCCATCAATATGAACAGCTATCCCTGGAGGACGGGGTGTCGTGAAAGGTTTCCTGACCAAGGGAGCCTTGAGTTTACTGTTCAGGTTGCCTGGTGGCCTCTGGACTTGAACTCTTTGATACCTGGTAACCCACGCTCAGTACATGTAGTCACTCACGGATAACCATTTTGGATAAGCAAGCATATTCTGAGTGAGTTCCCTGGGGCTAACATTAATCCCGACTTTCGTTACCGGCCCTTGGCATTGAGGGCATGCAGCCTGGGAGTGTCCTTAGAACCGCTGACACATAGAATACAATGGACAGTGAGTGCAGCAGGCGAGAAGCCTGCTGAATGGCATCAGCTGGTCTGCCTCCCCTCTCTGTGATTCTGGGATGACACACCACTGTGAGTAAGAAGAGCCCCAAGGGAAATGAATGGTGTTTTGAAAATAAGGACAATCTTCCAAAACAGCTGTTCACTCCCCTCCTAGCACTCCTCCCAACAGGAAGAGAAGCTGGCCTGTCTCCAGCCTGCACCGGGAGCAGGGCAGTGGGGGCTTCGTCGTGAAACCTGGGCCGTTGGCAACTTCGGCACAAAACCTCTGCTGTTCCTTATGTGAGCAGGTCAGACCTCAAGTCTGCTACACTGACCTGGAAATGTACAATTCTGGTACTCCAAGGAGGAGGCCTGGCCAACTGTCAGGTTTAATCTGGCTGCTCTGCATGTGAAGCAGAGTCTGAGCTGCTGAGACCCCTTTAAGGCCTGCCATGACTACCCAAGAGCTGTGCGAGCTCAGGCCAGTGAATCAGACTCTCTGAGCCTCAGTCCTCCCCCCGTATCAGTACATAATATCGTCTGTCATAGGAGCTGGTGCATGATAGCACACGCATACGCACACACACACACCCTAAGAAAAGTACCCACAGGGTACCTGGGCAGCTTAGTCCATTAAGTGCCTTTGGCTCAGGTCATGATCCTGGGGTCCTAGGATCGAGCCCCACTCAAGGCTCCCTGCTCAGCAAGGAGTCTGCTTCTTCCTCTGTCCCTCACCCCACTCATGCTCTCTCTTGCTCTCTCTCTTCAAATAAATAAGTAAAAATCTTAAGGAAGGAGGGAAGGAAGGAAAGAACAAAGAAAGAAAGAAAGAAAATAAATTACCCTCAGAGGGCTACGGGAAAAAGAGACCTCAAAGGCACACCCTCACAAAAAAGTTAAATAGTCCTAGAGTGAAGCAGATTATTAGCAAATGGGGCATGATTAAAAAAAAATTATTCAGAAACCCACCACTTGATTGGGAGTTGATTAGAGAGACACCATACCTTTGGGAAAGCATGGGACCCTTGGGCACTACAGCTCTGAAGCAAGGGGAGGAAAGCAGGTGACCCTTCAAAGAACCCCATGTCCTAGCCAGCTGCCCAGGACCTAAAGCAGCAGACCGGCAGCAGATCCCCCCAAGGAGGGCAACAGGCCACATCTCTAATGGGGAGTGACGGACTGGTTGTGAAGGGGCCCTTACCTGCCAGTCAGTGGAATGTTCCAAGGACCTCGTGTACCATCCTTAGGCCCTACACCTCCAGAGAGAGCCCTCACTGGCTCTGTCCTCACAGACCCATTTGCGAAGAGAGAGACAAACGCTGATTAAAGAAGAGAGAAAGATCCGTCTGATTCCCCAGTTCACAAAATGTGGCCTTTCCCAGGCACGACGGTTCCCTACAGGCTATCTGTGCAAATGGCCCACTGAAGTGGGAACCTTATTGAAGCAAGAAGCAGCTACTTCTCATTCCTGAAAATTCCTCCAAATACCCCAAATATGTCTGACATGATTCCCGGATGAGCGCAAATCTTTAGAAGTTCTTTAAGAGCAGGGAATAAACAGTATAACATTTCATATGCAAATTTCAAATAATCACCGAGGCCACCAGTCTGGCTTCTGATGAAATAACTCCCACGACAGGACCGGAGGTACAAAGGTACAGTAACAGGCACTGGGACTGAAGGCTGAAGAAACACATGTTAAAATTAAAAATTCAATCACCTTGCTTTAAACTATTTGGATGTACTTTAAGGAACTTCAACTCCTTTTTGACTTAGAATGCTGCTTTTAAGGGAGGGTAATTACATCAGTTTTTTAGATGATGAAACCAGTGGCTCAGAGAGCCTGGGTGACCTGTCCAAACAGAGAGGCTGGCCTTAGAATGGAGGTCTCTTTCTTCTGTGTCAATAGACCTAATTGCACATGCTCTTAAGAAGTAGATTTGATCTTGCTGTGGGCTTGGCTGCCAGTTATGTGTGGCATGATGGGAGGCCTCAAATGCCTACCGCCCTTGCTGCCCCATAAGTGTATGTGCTGGGGCCCCATGAGCAGGCCTCTGAAGACTGGACCAAGGATGGGGGTTGGCCATGCAGCAACTAGTGGCTTGAGCTCTACCAAGCAGAGGCTTCCCAACTACCACTCTCCACCATCATGGCAGTGACTCTACAGACCAATCAGATCCTCTCTCCTGAGAAAGTCAGATATGCCACAAGAGAAACAGAATCATGAGGAACCAGTGAGGGAGGTACTATCATGGTCTAGCCCTGTGCAGAGAACACAGAACAGAGGCATGAAATGAGCTTCCTAGGTGCCAGCTAGAAAACTACCCATCCCGAGAGAGGTCGGGACGCGTGGTCTGGGAAGACTGGGTTGGGGTCATGTCTCCCTTACCAGTCGTATATTCTTGCAGCAAGTTTCAGTCCCTGAACTAGCTCTTTTCATTATAACCCCCAAAAGGAAAGTGTATGATTCTCTTCCAGTCCTGTGCTAGACTATGGCCTCAGAGAGCGACCACACAGGACCCTCTCCCTGTATATGGTGCAGCATCCCCATGCAGAAGTCACTGCTCCAAAGGGCACTCCTTGTTATCATGGCCCACCTTAGGTATCAGACCGGGACCAAAATCAAGAGCTATCCATAAAATTCCTCTATGGAGCTGTTGTGAGCTGAATTTGTCCCCCAAAATTCATCTGTTGAAGTCCTCACTTCTAGCACCTCACAATATGGCCTTATTTAGAGATAGGGTCTTTATGGAGGTGATTAAGGTAAAATAAGGTCATGGGGTGGGCCCTAATCTGACTGGTGCCTTATAACAGGAGGAGATTAGGACCAGACACACACAGAAGGTAGACCTTGTGAGGACACACAAGCCAAGGAGAGAGGCCACAGAAGGAGCCAATCCTGCTGACAGCTTGATCTCGAACTTCTAGCCTCCAGAGCGGTGAAAGAATAAAATTCTGTTATTTAAAACACCCCGTCTGTGGTATTAGAGCAGTCCTAGCAAGGTAATGTGGAAGCCTTCATGTTGGGTCTCTAGAAAGACACCAAAGAGGCCGGCAAGCGATTTAAAGCCATACGCTGGAAGCAATATGGCGGTCTGGTAGGAACAAGTCCTGGGCTCAGGCTGCTGGGGTGGAATGCCAGCTCTGCCACTTAGAGGCTCTGTCTCCTTGGGTGAGATGCTCTACCCCTGCTGCCTGGTGTCTGAGTCTGAAAGGGAGCCCACCACAGTGCCCGTCCCAAGGTGGGTAGCAAAGGTGTAATGAGGTCAGTTGAGTAAAGACAGTGCTGGGCTGGAGCCACTGACACCGCCCTCAACCAGTTTGTGTTCAGACACCATCAAACAACTGACCGGATGGGATATATCGAGCCGGGGGACACTGGTACCTTCCTAGTCCTCCTCATCAGGAACAGCTTAGTCTGACCCGGCCACCTGATGCTTCTCCTTCTGTTCTGGATTCTTCTCCTTCCTCTGTGAGTTTGCCATACTCCTGGGAGTGTCTCTTTGGCCACTGTGTGCCGGGATGGAGGGTTGCATGTGTCTATCTGTCTCCCCGTACACTTGACTGAAGCTCGCTTTAACCGAGAGGGTTTATGGAAAGTATTCATAAAGAGGCTTCGCTTCTTATTGATATGTTTTGCGAAATTCTCCGTGCCATCTGGTGCCTGGCATGGCTCTTCTTGATTTGGGAGGCACTCTGGGCTCTCTCTGATGTGGAAGCTTCTTGTGCCAACGCAGTGGGTCAGAAAGTGTAACTCACAGATTGAAGGAGACATTTAGGCAGCAAAGTTCCTAAGTGCCAGAGAAAGTACTCTGGCACTAAGGCTAACAAAGAGGCTCTCAAGGGACAGAAACAGGAAACCGCTGGACTTCCTGGGTACCTCTGTTGGGCTCTGGGGCAAGAAAAGGAAATCTACTCCCAGAGTCCTGCTGGCTCCTCAGGGATGGGGAATTTGTTTCAGGAGCCAGACGGCCAGGGAGAGGCAGGCCTTCCGGCCCCAGGAAACCACAGGAATAAGGGACCTGACTGGCCTCTAGACTCCATCTTGGCACCCTGTCTCCACTTCTGTCTGTATATCTGCCTGGCTCTCTTCTCTGTAGACTGCCATTCTGAGCCTCTTTGCTTCTCAAGGCAAACAGAAGTGGAAGATAGTTCTGTCAAAAAAATGACTGAATCCCTGTCATCCCCAACTGTAAATTCTCGTAGTGGGTCAAGCATCTGTCTGGGTCCAATCAGCTGAGACTAGGGTCTAGGGACAGGGTGTAGAGAGGAAGCCCCACTACACAACATGGATGCTAGGGCCCACTGCTCTGGATTGGGAGAGAGGAATGGCTCACAGACATTTTTACTTCTACCTATTTATTTATATTATTTAAAAAAAAAATTTTTTTTCCCCCAAGAAAGTGGGTAGGTGGAGGAGAGAGGCAAAGGGAGAGGGAGAGAGAGAATGCCAAGCAGGCTCCACACTCAGTGCAGAGCGTGACCTGGGGCTCGATCTCACAATCCTGAGATCATGACCTGATAAAGAGTTGGACACTCAACTGACTGAGACACCCCGGTGCTCAGTTTAGACTATAGTTTAGAAATTGTATAGTATAAACTATGTATAGTTTAGATATTTACATTTCTTTGTATTTAATTTTAGTATATGTGCTGCCGAAGCGAGCACATTTCTTTGTATTTAATGATGGGCATGCTAAAGTATGTCTATCATGTGAAGTATACATACTCATGTGATAAAGTTAATGATATGTACACTGAAGTATTGGGGGGGGAAGTATACTAATGTCTGCAACTTTGTTTTGTTTTTAATTTTTAAGTAGGTTCCACATCCAGTGCAGAGCCCAATACAGTCCTTAATATCACCATCCTGATATGGGATTTGATCTCACGACCTTGAGATCATGGCCTGAGCTGAAACCAAGAGCTGCATGCTTAGCTGACTGGGCCACCCAGGCACCCCAGAGGTTTTTACTTTTAGTCTTCCATATAAGTGTTGCCATTTTCGGAGCTACACCCAGTATAATTTATATATGACTTCAAATTCTGGAATGCTATTAGATATCTCCGAACAGAAATGCTGATAAAAACAAACACAAAACACCCAAACAAACCTATCACATGTCTTTAAAACTCAAAAAGAAATGTAATTGCTTTTTATAAATTAATATCACTACATTATCTAAAAAGAGATGTCTAGTAGTTGATGTGCTTTGAAAATTATTTTGCCGTGAAACAGATCTAGAAACACCAACAGATGATGGCACAATGGTGGTATTTCCTAAAAATGGTTGATATCTCTTGTCTGATGAACACGGACAGTAACTAGCTGGTGTTCACTTACATCAGCACACGAACTGCTTGCCGAATTCCGAATCAGAATACAGGGTGCGGTCTATCTTGTGCAGGATCCCTCTGGTATTTAGACTCCCTGGTGTAAACTTCAGGCCTGACTCAAAATCCTGAGACACTGAGACACAGGGCCTGTCCACGGCGGACGTCTGTCTGTCTCATCAAATCCTGCCCTGGAACAGATGTACTGGCTGCGTAGCCCAATTCTGTCATTTCCTACCACGGGGCATCCTTCTCATTTCCTCTGTTGTACTTTTCTACCAGCAACGATGTGGTGCTCACACTGCCCCTACAGTGCTCACACTGCCCCCCCTCCCCAATTTATTACATCTTAACCTCCCTATGCTTTTCTTCCCTTGTCATATCCTCAACCTTCTTGCTCCCTCTTCATATCCAAAATAAGACCTTGAGAAAGCAATTTTATTGTATGGAATAAATTTTCATTGAGAAACTGGATGCTTATTTTGAGTATGAGCTTAACTACAGTAAGTACAACTCACTAAGCTTTTTAACCTAGATGCTTTGCTGTTCTTGGTGTGTATTTAATGCTTGCATTTAATTACTATTAGTTTCTCCCAGAAGAAATTCACCTCTAGGGTATTATCACCACCATCAACAACACTTACTATATACTTATGCACCAGGCACTGCAAAATAACCTTTTAAAGTAGTTCCTAATGTTAGACCCATTTTAAAGATAAGAAAATGAGGTTTAGAAAGATAAAGCAAGTTGCTCGAAGTCCCACAGGCCAACAAAGAAAAGAACTAAACTGAGGGCGACCTCCAAAGCCCAAGCTATAGCCACTGGCCCACGAAGGCTTCCCAGCCCTGAGCAATGACCTTCCATTCCTTCTGGGACATAAGATGGAATAAGACAGAATGTGGCAACAACTACATTGTATAGCCCTGCAGGTCAACTGAACCATAGAAACCATGCCCCAATCTCAGGAACCTCATCAATCTGACATAAAAACATTTACCCAGGACAAAGGACACGCGGAAGCTTTGCTTCCTCATACCTGCGGACTATAACATAGCCTCCAGAAGAGGGACTAAGGATTGCCACGTGGCTACTCTGGTCTGACATGAGATGGTGGCTTCTCATTTAATAAGAATAGGAATTCATGTAAACCAAGGCATAGATAACCCAGTTCATCTAAAAGCCTGTGTTTAAATGTCTTTTAAAAAAACTTGAGTAAGACAATTGGTTTCATGTCTTTGGTAACAGATTCATTTATTGCAAATTATTAATCTTATGAACGGTATCAGGAAAGATAGTTAGCTGTTTAGGAAAATGGAAGTGTGGTCCTCTCATCTCACAACACCATGGTAAGTTCCAGACAGAGCCAGGAATACAATTTAAATAATAAACAACTTAAGAGAAAATGTAAGCAAATATTTACATAATCCTTTACCGGACAGACAAGGACTTCTTACATGGAAAAACAATTGAAGGAATCAATGAAAAAAATGTTAGACATGACAATATGAAAGAAGATAAAATATCCCTCTGTCCCAAACACCACACAGAATAATAAAAGGCAGATACAGTCTGAAAAAAGCTTCATAACAACCAAGAGAGAAAATGGACTAGTATTCTGGGGATATAAATAGCTTATACCAAGTTGATCTGAGATGTTTTATTGTTTATAAAACCCCAACAGAAAAGGTGAACAAAGCCCTTGAACACTTAAGCAAGGTATCTGAAATAATAAACAAATTCATGAAAGAGTCTATGTCACTAGTCATTAAAACAACAAAGTGCTCTGCTAATTATATGTAAATAAATATACCTTCTCCACATCAAAGCATTAAAAAATTAATAGTTTGCAACAAAGGCAGAATTCTCTGAATATATATGTATGCATGCTTATCCTATATATTGAAAAAAAAAAAGGAATGGAAAAGGGTATAAAAATGAAAACAGTGCTTACCTGTGGGTTGTTGAATTATAAGAAATTTAACTATCTTCCTTATACCTTTCTTTTCTTAAAGAGCCATTATATCTAACACCCAAATTTAATATTTTCAGCATGTAAGAAAGCAAAGGAGGAGGAGGAAGAAAGGAAAGAAGGAAGGAGAAAGAAGGAAATAATTTTTAACTTTCAAGAGATTAAGAAGCAATAAAAAGTTTGGCATCCAGTATCCAGAACACATAAAGAACCCTTACAACTCCAAAAACAGGGGAGAAACAACCCAATGAAAAAGATGGCAAAGGATTTGAATAGACATTTCTCCTAAGATTTACAGATGGCCAACAAGCAGATGAAAAAATCATTTAGTCTTTAAGGAAGTATAAATTGAAACCAAATGGATGGTTGATTGGATGGAAGGATGGATGGATGAAGGGAGGGAGAAACAAGTGTCGGAGAGGATGCAAACTGAAACCTGTGTATACGGCTGGTGGGAACGTAAAGTGATTTACCACCAAAGCCATCAGTCGGGCGGTTCCTCAGAAAGTTACACAGAATCACCAAATGACTCAGTGACTCTACTCCTAGGTATATTCCCAAAACAATGGAGAACAGGGTATAATACTTCTGAGTACGTGTTCCTACCAGCGTTATTCACAGTAGCCAAAATACGGAAACAACCCAAATGTCCACTGAGGGAGGAATGGGTAAACTGTAGTTTATATGTAGAATAGAAAATTATTCAGCCATAAAAAGGAATGAAGATTACTACATGCTGAACGGTAGAAGAACCTCACAAACATGCTAAGTGAAAGAGGTCAGACACACACAATGGATCACACGGATCATACACAGTGTGAGTTCCTTTTCTATGATGTAGGCGAAATGCAGATTGGTGGCAGCCTGGGCTGGGGGAAGGAAGGATGGGGAATGGGAAGCAGCCCTGCAATGGGTGTGGGGTTTCTTTAGGGTGATGAAAATGTCTTGGATCTAGATAACCAGATAGATGTGGTGGTCACACAATACCGTGAATGTGCTAAATACCACTGAATTGCTTACTCAAACATGCCTCATTTTGTCGTGTGAATTTCACCTCATTAAAAAAACGAAGCCAACAGAAAATTAAGTTTAGGGTAGCCCTTCCAAGGGGACACCATCTACATGGATACCAATTTAAAACAGATTTGTCAGACATCCTTGAATCTGAGACTTTGGGTTCAGGGGTAAAGTGCAACAGAGGAGATCTTCTCCTCACATCCACTATGGATTATATAGATCTATTTTCCACAGAATATACTCAGCAGATATTTCATCAGAATTTCTTTGGGGGTAGGGTGGGAAGCAGGTTTTTAAAACATAATGCCAAGGCCCAACTTACACACAAATATAAAGTTTTGCAATTATTGCTGCTGTTTTATTCTAACTTTATTTTTCATGTTTACTGACAATAAGGAACTAAAAACACCATCCAACTAAAATTATTAGCTACTCAAAGCAGCATACCAACAGATCATAGTAGCTATTTTTCACAGTTGCTTGAAAGTATGTCAGAATGACTGAATGTAATTTCAATTAAACAAATTTGCAATTAGGAGTACAATAGCTGCCTTGCCATATTCCTATTACAGCACGAGCTGGAAGAACAAAAATCCTCCTGGTAGTACTCTAAGCAGGAAACCTAGCTATAAGTACTATTTATAATAATTAAACGGTGTGATTACAATGTATAAAGTTGGTCATATGTTATAGGATCCAATTTCAATCTCCACCTAGTCTGGCCATTGGTCAAGCAAAGCTGTGAGGGACAGGACAGGTGGGACACAAGATTACATGATCTAAAGAAGGAAGGAAGGAAGGAAAGATGTGGAAGATCCTCCAGGACATGAAGATGTGGAAGGGCCCCTGGCTAAAATCTCTAAGACACATTTGTTTTCTTTTTTTTCTTTCTTGCTTTCTTTCTTTCTTTCTTTCTTTTTTTTGATTTTATTTATTTATTTGACAGAGAGATCACTAGTAGGCAGAGCAGGAGGCAGAGAAAGAGGGGGAAGCAGGCTCTCTGCTGAGCCGAGAGCCCAGTGTGGGGCTTGATCCCAGGACCCTGAGATCATGACCTGAGCCGAAGGCAGAGGCATAACCCACTGAGCCACCCAGGTGCTGAGACACATTTGTTTTCTGAGAAGCACTTGAAACAGCTCTGCTCTGAAGGTTGGAGGGACCTTGAGTTTTGGTTTTCTATTAACTATTAGGATTTTTCCATCTTGAATATCTGTATTGATCTCCTTTACTTTAACTATGCCAAGAATAGCTTCAATTCAGACTAGTCTTCCCAAGAATTTGATCTGTTTAATATTGCCAGATATATTCCTGTATCAGATGTGATATCACATTATTTGGGATTCATATTTAAATAGGCTTTCTGGCAGTAGGAATCCTGCAATGAAGAAGTTCAACGTACAGGTATTCCTTGATTCAGTCTAGGTTAAAAAAAAATAACATTCTAAATATAATCGAAATCTACTCCTCTCTGTTTCCCTTATGATATATGCCTCACAACTTCTTTTCCTAGCTTTATTTCTCTCATTTTGAGGAGGCTGTTTTTGCCTTGAGAGGTGAGCGGAGGTCAAGCCTAATTTTTTTTTTTTTTTTTTTTTTTGGTACTTGGTTGCACTTCTGTCCCCCGGGGTGGCTTCCTCCTTTGAAGCAGGAGGCTGTGTGGAGCCGAAGGGAAGTATACGTCACCTTAAGGAGTCTTCTCCCCCCACACCCCCATACCATTTTAAGAAGTGCTGATCAAAGTATTGTTGAAATTCCAAATTCCATTATATTTTCAGGTCTTAATTGGCATGCCATGTCCTTTCTTAAGTTCAATACACTGGGCTATCTCCTCTGAAGTGCATTTAATGAGGCTTATCTTAAGTGGGCCACCCGAGTGCGGGAGCCTAATCTCAAAGCCTTGTTCCTGTATAATTCCTGCTTCTCAGAGAGGGCTCCCCTGCCCTACCACCCTTTAAATGAGCTAGAGCGGAAGGGAACATACAAACAGGTAAGTGACTGGAAAGTGAAACTTCCCCACAACATTATTCCAAACCAACATCACCAAACACATAGCCATGAAGACCCAGGTCTAGGTGCCAGAGTTAGGACATTTTGTTTGCTCCCTAACACATCAACCCTCTGTATGTATCCATTATATCAAGTATTCTCTAATTACTAACATTTGTGGAATAAATATCTGTGAAGCCAAAACAAGGGGGAAAGGAGAAGAAATATGATTCACCAAAGTAATTCCTGTCCTTGAACCTGCTCCTGAAGGCTTCGGACTGGCCAAATCCATGTGGTCTTGGCAGGTCACCTGACTGCACTCTCTAATCTTGCTCGTGTAAAATGGACCTTCCATGCTTTCATGCCCCAGCCTCTGCTCCTCTACCTGGACCTTCTGGGTCACCCTTCTGAATTCCTTCAACTCACTCGTTTTCTCTTCCATCCCTTTAAGCCTTTCCTGGAGTTCAGTCTTCCTTCGCCTTCCCCTTCTCCTGTTCCAGACATACCCTGGGCATCTCAGTTCTGACCAGAGTGCCAACTGCCAACAGTATACTCTAATCTGGTCCTGTCTCTCATGAGCTCTTGGGCCGGCATTCCCAGGCAGCCCACCTAAAACTCAAGAGGACCGAAAGTTACCAAATAATCTCCACCAAAGCACTGCTCCCCATACTTAATCCTTTACCTCAAGGTCAGCCCTCTCGTCCTCTCAGTCATACCACTCAGGACTGGGGAGGTTATATTGGATTCCTTCATCTCCATGCTCACTTCTTCAATGGGCTCCACCATTCTTGTGGATTTCAACTGCCAAATATCCTTCCCATTGGTCAGCTTCTCCCATAAAGCCCTGGCCACTGTCTCAGCTCAGACTCATCTCCTCCATACAGATAAGCTATTGAGATGTGCTTCTCCATCTTTCCTACCTCTGGCTTGAGCCAGGGCCAATAGAGTCTCAAGACAGATAATCACTTCCAAATTCGAAAACAGCTAAATTAGCACAATGACTCCCTACATGTTCTACCAGAAAAGTCCACATGTGTATAAGGAAATGCAAGGCCTTTAAGCTCCTCCCGAACCCTCCAGCTTCATTTCCGCCCACTCCGCCATGCTTCCTGTATGCTGGGCACAGTAAAGTATTTTCACCTCTCTCTCTTCCTGTCTTTGGGCATGTGGCCTTCTCTGCCTGGAATATCTTGGCCCATTCCATAGCTAATCTTACCTGTTAGCTGGACCATGACGTGTAAACACTTCTTGATCATTTAGGGCAAGAGAGGTGTTACTCTTCTTTGAAATCATGGTGGTGCCATCCGTTATCTAAGACATTTCTCATATTAAATTGCAGATATCTATGTGCACTGACCCTATCAGACTGTGAGCTCCTTGAGGACAAGAGCTCATTTTAACAGTCATTTTTATATCTTCTGACCATAAGCATCACAGATAGCATTGTGCCGCACCCACGGGAAGTGTTCATATTCATGGTCGCTAGGATGAAGGAATCATAACTTGAGATACATTAAGTTTTAGCTACTCTAGCTAAGAGGAAAAGAACCATTCAGAACCAGAATCAGAACAGAAACATCTGGAACTCAAGGGCCCCTGCAGCCTCAACTCTCTGGTGCTCCAGAGTTCTCTGGAAAAGAAGCTGATGACTTCGGCCTATCACCGTCTTCCTTCCTGCCCTCTTCCAACACCCTAAGTCTGTAATTACATGTCTTAGAACTCATTTGATCTCAAATAATGGAAACCCACGTGAAACCAACTTAAACAGAGGATTACACTTGCTTAGGGAATCTGAGCAAGGAGTGGACAACTGAACTGTGGGAAGGGTGGAATGTAGCTGGTCCCAGAAGAGAATGGAACCGAGGACTCAACCACACCAGTTCTTCTCTCCATGTCATATCTCTGTTCTGCCATTTCCTTCTCCTTCTCTGCTCACCACATTCACTGAAATGTGGCCAGAGATGGCTCCTAGATCTGTCATTCGCAGCCTAAGCTCTTTTTTGTCTTTCATCCAGACATTATGGAGAAAAGGCCTACTGGCCCAGCTTTACAAGGTGCCCACTCCTGAAGCAATCACTTAGGTCTGGAGACAGAGTCCCACTGGACCAGTGTGGAAGCTGTCCTATGAGCCAGGCACATGAGGGAAGAAGCTGCTGCTGGAAAAGGATGTTGGCAGCCATGTCAGGGATCCACTACTCCTATGACTTTAAATAACATGGCATAGGTATATAGTGGTTTGGAAAGCCCACGTTCAAGAGAGCTAAGGCTTCTCTGCCCTCCTTGTACAGATAGCTTTTTTCTTCCTTTCATGTTACCTTCCTTCACAATTTTCCCTTGTTCTTCACCTGTGGCAAACAAACATACACACAAACACGTTATAATTTGACTCCTTGAATTTCTCTTCAGCCCTGTGATTTCTGCTCTTCCAATCAAGGAAAGGGTTTCTTAGGTAATCATGAAAAATTTGCATACTTCTAACATTTTCTGATCCTGGGAGCTCAGAGTATTAAAATATATTTTACATAGGATACAACCAATCTTCTTCAAAGGTACTTTTTTTTCCTCTTCCCTTTCTTCCTTTCTCCATGTGAACACTAGTCTCAAAAACACTATTTTTAAACCAGCAGTTTACTCAGAATCCAACTTGCTATAATCCAATTCCTGTTCCTGAGGAGCCGTCCCCATCCCCTACTCTGTTTCTCCTCAGTAAGAAATCGTCATGACTGATAGTAAAGGGTTCTGGTCACTCATCTGCAAAATGTGACCCAATGGGGTCTCTTTCTGGTCTACAGAGAAATGGATGTCAGTTATATCTGGAGAAAACATGATGTCGGTATGTTGTTCCTGGGTTTTCGTTCTTTTTATCATTCATTCATCATATGTTTATTGAGTGGCTGCTATATTTTATTCCTCAGATAGAGTAGAAAGTTAAAGTCCCAATGGCTGGCCATAAATCACAGTGCAGGGGTGGGAACTGTATGAATACAATGCAACGTGGAAATTGCCAGAACAGATGTGTTAGAAATGCTCATTCCACCGTCACCAATATCATGTGTGTTGCCAGACAGATGACCAGCTAGGAGAGATTACTATATTTAATAAATGCTGGGATAAGCAATTATTCCAGTAAAATTCTGTGTAAATGCATAGACAACAGCTGTCATCTCTTGCACAAATATTTCACCTGCTTCATTTTCACTGAGGGTTTCCTCTCTTCTCATCTTACTATCGTCACTTCCTGTCAGGAGGAAGTGGATAATAAGAAAAGTGGCCGGATCTGTCAAATATATAATCTAAAAACTTTCATGGGGTATTCTTTCTCCTCTGAGAAATATTCAGACATCTTGCAAAAATAGTTCTGTTCACAAAAGAGAAGAAGGTGACTGGCATTTTGTTGATTTTGTCCTCATTTCTGAACTTTGCTTCTGAGGAAGAGATTCTGGTCTGAACTCAGCGGGAGTCAGGTCTGCACTGGAATCCCGGAGACTTTTTTGGCAGGGGTTTGCTTGGAGGGGAAAGCCTCGAGGGAAGGTCTCTGCAGAGTAGGAAGGGACATGGGGCTCAAAGCAGAGCTGTGTGACAGGTGCCACACCAGCAAAGGAAGGTACAGCTCTGCCCAAACCTGAAACAGTGCAAGACCCCATGAAGACCCCCCAAAGTCTCATGGGTGTGCCGGCTGGGGCAGCAGCAGGGCTGGCAATATCCAGGAGGAAATCAGGGTCCCCCATGAATCCCTGGCATGTTCAGGGGAAGTCTGCATAAGCAAATGTGGGACACCCTTAAGGGCCTCCAGAAATACTTGATAGGAACTCTGCAGGAGGCTGAGGCCTCCGTGAGCAGGTGGCAGTGATATGCTGGGGAGATCTGAACTTCTGTTCCTCAATTCATTTCCTAAGCGTCTGACTAACTAGCCCTCTCTTGACCACAGCAGCCCCACTGGAACAGGATGCCCTGACTGGCACTACATTGCCTTGAGATATCCTTCTCTTCCTCAGTAAATCTTCCAGAACATTCTACCTTGCTCTGTCCTCACTAGACACCTGATTAAATTCTGATCATAGTCCTGCTTTCTGTGGCTCCAAACGACACTTGAGTAAGGAGCTTCCCCCTTGGAGCTATAGGCTGTTAAAACAAACCAAACCAACAAAAAAACCAAATCGAAGTTCCTGTTGGTCACCCGGCTTTCCCACCTTAAGTATCCCTTACACTCCACCCCCACATCTGGACTCCAGATCCACCCGACCTCTAAGGGGGGCAAAGAGCCCTGGGGCGGCAGCTAGCCAGTGGAGCTCCCAGGCAGACTGTGTGCAGCCCCTAAGCCTGGCTTCTCTGTGACTGCTCATCTGCTCTGCCACCCACTTCCACCGGGCCCGCTGACCGCATGGCGCCCTCCCAAATGTCCCCAATAAGAAAGGGGCCCTAGATCTAGGATGCGATTTGGACCAACTGTATACACCACTGGTCCTTTCCCTTGGAGCTGACCCCTCATCCCTAGAGGTCTCTGCTTGCTTTTGCACACCAGCAGCTTGAGTCTCAGTTATGACCAAGCTAAGAAAGGTAACTAACCCAGGGGACACTTGGACACCAATCCGGCCCGTGCACTGTGTATCCCAGCTGCAGCCTGGCTAGAGCTGGAGCTGGAGGAATCAGCAGGTCTGCTGAGCCCATCTCTGCTGCTCAGAAATTCAAATAGGTCTCAGAAACTTTCTTATAAATCTCATCTTTAAAGACTCGACTCCGAGATCTATAATCAGGATAACCGTTAGGTTATCCTGCGTAAGACTCTGAGGCTGCGCAATGCCAGGCCGTATTTGGAGTCCTAAATTTCTTGGTTACTAAGACATCCTCAGTAACTGTGAGAGTCACGGTACAGTCAAGGCTAAGCCTCTGTGTGGTATGAAGGGCAAGGTTGCTGACCCCGTATGGACGGTGCAGTTGGGAGTGGGAGGCAGGCTCCCACTGCAGCTCTGGGGTTCACGTTTGGGTGGTAGCTAGTTGAAAGAAGTGACCTTGTGACCTGGATAACAGATTCAAAGATCCAGAATGATGCAGAGCATTACTCCTGGCTGCCCAAAATGAGGGGCTGGGGCTGCCCCTCCCCATCACATTTCTGCCAATTCTGTGGCTGAGATTCCCCTCACAGGTTGTCCTTGGTGTGCATTTTAACTCTCATCTGATCGATTCTGTCGGGGGTGGGACAGGGAAACATCAAGGGAAGTGGGTTACTTCTGCCTTGCATCTTAGAAAGAGAGCATTCAGACTCCACGCTGCAAAAAGGTGCACGGGATGCCAAGTGAAGATTATAGCCAAAGAATTCCCTGAAAACCGCTAATTGAAAGTTAAAGAGGGAAGAGCGGCTTCATGGTTAATTTTCATGAAGGTGTGCATGCACACAGCAGATCACTGACGATCCAGCTCATTAAACGTCTGGCCCCTCTCCTTGCCTGGCTGTCAACGAGCAGTCTCTCCACTCCTTCTCTGCTCTGTGCCGAGACGCTGCTCCCAGGGCGCTGCTAGGTCAATGCTGAAGGTAATGTCAAAGGCTCCTACAGCAAATGGTGAAGTGCTAGGGGACAGGGCACGTTCGGGGACTGAGCTAATTGTGTTTTAATTTGTCTAACGCTGGTGGCAAGCAGGGCTTCTGTGTGACCCCGAGAAAATGCAACCCTCCTGGGCCGCTTTAAAAAGAAGGCTTTTAGGGAAGGAGGTAAAGGGAGGAAGGTAGGGAAAAACAAGTACCCAGGCTAAAAATAGTGTTCTTAGAATTGCTTTCTGGGCTGTCTGAACCACAGCAATAAAAGTTCTTAGACTCACGCCACCAGCATGGCAATAAAAGTGAAGAAAGGGAAAGAAGCCAGGAGTGTTCTAAAGCAGGCCTGGCTGCCCCGAGCCAGCTCCCTGGTACCGCATACTGTCAGTTTCAAGGGGACACAACTTCTGACAAGCTCTCTCAAGATAAGCTGTTGCTGGCTTTTCATTGCTGGCCAAGCTTTAAGTTCAGATAACTGCCCTTCTTTGGCTCTGTCACAAGAAACAGGACCAGGGAGTGATCTGTAAACCGGAGATGTCACCGCACCTGCCACCAGCCATGGCATTTTCCCAGTACAGAACCCAGAGAACAGCCATATTGACGACGCGGCTCTGCTGACCAGCATCTATGCCACTTTACGAAGTATTTTTATTTTTTTATGATTGAACATGTACTCCTTAAGCTGCAGGAAGAACATGGATTATTTCAGAATGATAGTTTTATATGAAGTCTCACTCTGCTTCCCATGATGACCAGAACTTCCTAGTTGTATGTATTTGGCGGCCAAATCCAAGACTCCTGGCTGTGCCGAGGTTACTCTTTAATAAGCAAGATGGGCTGACTGTGAAAGTTACTGGTTTTTCCTGTGATAGCTATTAAATTCTTTTTTTTTTTTTTTTTTTTTGGAACCAACTCTGTGCTGTTTTCAAAGCATTTCACACCTATAGGCTCACCTAATTTTTGCAGCTGCCATTTCTGGCTGATGTTAACACCCTTGGTTGGCAGATGAGGAACTGAGGTCAGAGAATCCCTTTATGGGACTTCTAAGACGTGAAGGGCCAAGACTCCACTGATGGCCTCTGCCTCTAAATTCTGAGCTCTTTCCACTGGCCTACATTGCCTCTACTTTTTAGGTCATAAAATACTTCCAGCCATTTAATAAAAGCTCCTCTAAGGAACGAAGAAGGATCAATAAGCCATCCACCAAGCATCACGCAGGCAGCCAGCCTCCTTCCAATTTAAACACTGTAGGAAGACAGAAGTGAGAGACTATGCCATAGTGCCCTACGGAGTTTCCATCAAGTGGAATAGCCTGGAAAAGTTTAAGTGCACATAAGGAACACACGATATGAATGAGTCAACATCAGGAGCAGTTACACAGAGCTCTGAGGAGCAGACTGGTGGGGGATGGGGGAAGGAGGTCCACACCTACAAGGCTAGTTCTGAAAAAATGTCCCATGAACCCTTCTGGTTGTAAATGTTCAGACTGTGGTTCTGTGTTCTGGAAAGTGGGGCTGAGCTGTTTCAGGAGTGGTCCCTGGCTGAGAGGAGCAAGCGGAGGGATAGAGCCAGAGATGCCTGGTTTCAAAAAATCTCTAGCCCTTAGACCTGCCTTGGTTCCAAATGGGTTTCCTGTTCTGATTCAGGCGTTTTCTTAAATAAATCCCGTCTGTCTTAAAGTGGCCGCCCTGAGTGAATCTGCCCCAGAAACAAAAGAACATAACAACCCAGGGTTCTTTTCACAGGAACTGAAGGTTTCTACTCAGAGGCACTCACTGAGAATGAGCTGTGTACACCTCATTCACAAGGTAGCAGAAGGGAGACAGACATGCAGAGTTCGCTGTCTCATCTCCTGGGAAATCTTCCCAGACCAATGGCTGCCCTGCTCTGAACCTATAGCCCTGGACATTGCCCCTCAGACGGGGAAGGCTTGTGGGGCATCAGACACATGCGAGAAACTGTGCAGGCCACACACGAGGCTTAACCTACCTATTACCACCTTCTGGATTTTTTTTTTTCCAAGATTCATTTTATATGTACCACACCCAGTGCTCCATAAAATATGTGCCCTCCATAATACCTACCACCAGCTCACCTACCCCCCACCTCCACCCCCTCCACCCCTTCAGATTCTTTCTCAGAGTCCACAGTCTCTCATGGTTTGTCTCCCTCTCTGATTTCCCCCAACTCAATTATCTTCTCCATCTCCCAGTGTCTTCCATGTTATTCCTTATGTTCCACAAGTAAGTGAAACTGTATGATAATTGACTCTCTCTGCTTGACTAATTTCACTCAGCATAACCTCCTCCAGTCCCGTCCATATTGATACAAAAGCTGGGTATGTTGGTGCAGCCACTTTGGAAAACAGTGCGGAGGTTCCTTAAGAAATTAAAAATAAGAGCTACCCTATGACCCTGCAATTGCTCTACTGGGTATTTACCCCAAAGATACGAATGTAGTGAAAAGAAGGGCCATCTGTACCCCAATGTTCATAGCAGCAATGGCCACAGTCGCCAAACTGTGGAAAGAGCCGAGATGCCCTTCAACGGATGAATGGATAAAGATATGGTCCATATATACAACGGAATATTATGCCTCCATCACCTTCTGTTTTTTATTGCTAGTTCACTTTTCTTGCATTATTTAGCCCCACAAAAATTGGGATCTCTTTCCTTACTATCCACATGGTCCCAATGAGCCCTATGTGTCCTATAACATAGGAACTCGAGAAGCGATTGGTTAACATTCTTACAACAGGCCTCTGCTTGAAGTTCAAGACAGTCTGTCTGAAAATGGCAGTGCCTGAGTCGGAAGCTATTGAGTTCAGGCTACAGAGAAAACAAAGAGAGCTCCATATAGACAGTAAACCTCCCGACCTATAAAACAAGGTCAGAGGCCTGTCCCTTTGACTCATGTGGCTAATTAGAGCGAGGGCAGACACCTGATTCCAGGAGAACCTGTCCTCCAGCTGGTCAGTGACCTCTGACTTGGCCAGAAAATCTCAGGCCGGTGAGACTCCTTTGTCGGGAATGTCAGAATTGGGCAAAGTGCTAGCAAATGGTGCTGAGCACTGACACCTGAAGGTCATTTAGACTTGGGGGCTGGGCAGGGTATTCTGAGCTCCGCCAAATACAGAGAGAGCACAAACTATATGGTGGAAAGCAGGAAGCAGGGGAGAGCCGGAGAGGGCATGAGGAAATAAAACATGACAGAGAAGCAGAAATTGGTAGACAAACCCCAGAAAGAGCAATGGAGACAGAAAGGTCAGACCCTGCCCTAGCTCCTGCTCTTTCTGAAGCCTAGCTGGGGTGCCCAGCTTTTCTGATGTTTTGTCATGTGTGTTTCTTGGAACCACAAGAACTCCTGCTGGAACACCTCCCTCTTTTAAGGTCCTTCTGTCCCTTCTACCTGCTGGTCAGAACACAAAAGTAAAGCATGGTTTTAAGAAATAATATTTTTTAGAAGATATAAGAAATTCTCCACTAACTAATATCCCAGTGGTTCTCAACTGAGGGCAATTTTGCCTGATAGGGGATATCTGGCAATGTCAGGAGG
Source organism: Neogale vison (assembly GCF_020171115.1). Taxonomy (NCBI): domain Eukaryota; kingdom Metazoa; phylum Chordata; class Mammalia; order Carnivora; family Mustelidae; genus Neogale; species Neogale vison. Next base: position 128,995,007 of record NC_058091.1, on the reverse strand, counting down.
CATTTTTGGTCATCATAAGGTGCTGGGAGGGGCTGAGACTGGTCAGAGGTACTGCTGACATCTTGGGGTGCACAGAACAGCCCCCCCAACAAAGAATTATCTGGCCCCAAATATCAGTAGTGAAGAGGCTGAAGAACCCCACTCTAGACCAGAAGGCTGATAATACATAGCATACATCATTCCGGGATCAAATGTCATCTGGCGCATACACATGACAAAAGTCAAGAAGGAAAATGTAACAATATGAAGAAATGTGGTGATAGGGTGTTGACGTGATGGGTGAATCTCCACCTTTTCATTTCTAAACTTTTATGTTTTTATTGGATGCAATTGGATAAAGCAAAATCAAACACACCAAAGAAAGAAAGAAAAGAGAAGAGAAAAGATTAAGGAGGGAAAAACAAGAGGAAGGGAAGAAGGAAGGAGAAGTCACCCCCATTGCCTTATCCACAGGGACACCTGCCCCCAGGTTGTAGCCAATTAGGAGCAGGTAATACCCGCGATTCAAATCCACTGAGAAGGGGGGCCAGCCACACGGAGAAAGTGCCTCTCTTGGTGAAGTCCCTCTTCGGCACACCATGAAAAACTGCCGACAAGTGCTCTGGTACCAACCTATGCTAAATTTGTTCCAATTCAAGGGGTTAGTCAGGAAGAACAGAACCATTAACTGGATCAAGGAGGCCTGAACAGAGCTGGGACTCGCCTTCGGTGCCGATGGCTCAGGATGCTTACCTCTAGCATCTCAGCCCCAACTAGACTCTGGCTTGGGTTCATGGATTCAGGAAAGCATGTCCATGACTGAGCAGAATGCATGGAGTGAGCAGCAGCCCCAGAAACATGGAGGAGGTCTATGAGAAGCACTGATCTGGGGACATGGCCAGGGAGCACCTGCTATAGACACCTGGGGCATTCTCCCCACCACCCATTTCTTGTAGTCCAGTCAAGTAAGTCTTTTAAATCCCCCAATTCTAACTTCTGAAAGCCTCTACCTTGAGCTCAACCTAAATCTGTCCTATCTGAGCCGCAAGGGCTAGAACAAAAAGTCATCTTCTTCTAACCTGAACAGCTGTTATCTGTGACCATTCAGGACAGACTATTATCTGTAACCCAGAAAAATGTGCCCATTTGTCTATCATTATGAAATTAGGTTCCTATTCAGCTGTTGTGTCTCCCTGAGGCATCTTGGGATCTGCTCTTATTCACAAGACATGGCACCTAATCTGTTAAAAAAGAAAAAAAGGCATAATTTGTTCAACTACTTGTTTATTTCGAAGAGTCTTCCACACACTACTAGCATTTCTCAGTTCTTGATGTTAGGCAAAGAAAGGGTCAGAGCTCTTTGGACTACCTAACAATATTTAATCTAGTATTTAATTTATGCATTTAGAAAATAAGTAAGTCCTAAACTCCAGATAGGCACTGATGAGTATAAGATCAGGTGATCCTCCACTTGCCACCACCCAAGTCAGGAACTCTTACTGGGAGGAGAAGAGGAGGGTGCAGGGTGCTCGAGAAAAAAAGACCTCCGACAGGAGAATTTTAGAATATATGAGCAGGGGTCAGTTAAAGAATTGTATGTGGCTCCCTCCTGTATATCAGGGGTCAGCAAACTATGGACCAAACCTAGCCCATTACCTGTTTTTGTAATTAAGGCTTTGCTGGAACACAGCCATGTTTGGTTCATTTTGTCCATGGCTTTTACAATAGCAGAGTAGGGCACAGGTGTTGCAGAGACCCTATGGCCCTCAAAGTCAAAACTATCTACTAACTGGCCCTCAACAGAAACGGTTTGCCACCCTTCTACCCTAGATATTTCCTGAGGATCTTTAGTCAGTGAGTCACTATTACTAAATGTGTCCCTTTCTGTAAGTCTATCCTTTCCCTCAGGGCTGTAATAGCAAAGTTTACCTTTGGTTGTCAGTAACAAAGATCTAAAAACCAGTAGCTTCAACAAGATACTTGTCTCTCACATAAAAGTCCAGGGCTGAACTGACACTCCAGTGCCAGAGACCAAGGTTGTACTCGACACAACTTCCATTGCCAAGGTCATACCATGGCCAAAATGGGTGCTGAAGTACCAGCCATTACATTCACGTCCAAATGGCAGGAAAGAAAAGGACAGCCTCAACCCAACTTTTCAGGGAAACTTTCAGAAATACCTAAACACCTCTACTTATGGGTAATTAGCTAGACTTGGCCACAAAGATACACCTAGTTATAGTGGAGGCTTACAAGTGTAGGCTTTTAGTTAGCTGGCAAGCTGCTTAGACAAAAAAAATCAATGCTACATTATTTTTTAAATGGGGGATACTGAGCGATAATTAGCAACCTCTGCCTCAGAAACCTTACTCCAACCACCAAGACCCTTATTGAGACAGGTGTGCACTCTGGGCAGGCTAATCATTTGGCATAGCTTCAGAATAACTGACCTTAAATATTTGTTTAACATTCACTTAAAAGATGGTAAGGTCAGTGCCAATAAAAAGTATTTTTTTGGTTGGTTGGTTGTTTTCAAGTTTCCAATCAAAAGTACTGTGGTACTGTGTCCACAGTGGAAGCAACTGGACAGATCCTCCTTTCATAAACTAGAATATGGTTGTGTGTATAGACCTGCACCAGTAGAGCATTCCTATACAGTCCAGTGATTTCTTTCTTTCTTCTTTTTTTTTTTTTAAATGGAATATCTGCCTGCCCGGTGCGTCCATGGTCAAAGGACTCCAACGTTACCTCACTCTCACAGCAATTTCTCCAATTAGCATGCCCATTCAGCATTTACTCTCACCAACACAAATCACCTCCCAGTCAGAAAATCCCAGTATTTACCTGAACCCAAAACCACACTTATTCCCACATCCTGGCCATTACAACTCTCTCCAACCTTGAAGATCTGATCATCTCCAGCCAGAAAGGGCTACTCCTCTAACTTTTGAAACTGATGATATGAGAGTAGAGGCAGGGCTCAGGCAATGGCAGGTGGCAAAAGCTTGAGAAGTACAAAATTAGGAATGGATTCTGAATCCTTAATTCCCATGGGTTTTTTACATATTAAACAACAATGGGGAAAAGATAACAAGTCATGTCCTTTTGGTATCTCAGTTACTATTGAATAATCAGTCTTGGTCCTACACTTTCCCTCTTCTTCAATAGTAAGTAACTGAAATTTCACTATCAACATGCAAATTCCTAGAAATTTCTCTCACAAAAAAGACCCAGATTGAATGGGTATTCCATCGTGTCAAAAACCCAAGCTGCTCCATATATACTGTTTTCTGTAAAGTTAGGGAAGAGACATCATCTGCAAACTCTAAAATATATTTAAAGGCTGCCAAAAGCAGCTGAAAGCAAGTAGAAGCTAATGAGATGTGAAGGAAGGAAACACGCAGTGGCATTTCTCAGAAAATACCAGCAAAGACACATTTCTCAAACCTGAGGGTTATAATCTGAAGTTCAAAGTCTTTATCACCAATAAGTGCTGAAACTGAAGTAAACAAAGGCGGATCTTCTGTTTGTAAGAAGAGAGGATTTGGGGCGGGAGGCAGAACTACAAAAGGAATCAATGAGATGAATGAGCCGTATTCAAAGAAAGAGTTATTTCTTGGCACTGGGGAGGATAATAGCCATAGAGTGGTGAGGACGGTTAACATGAACGATCACCCTGGCCCCTCCCTGCCGTGTCAACACCCACACTCATACCTCAACTTTGTGCCCATAGCTGGTTCAGAAAACCCAATGCCATTCAAATACAAGTAACAAAAAGGCAAATCATATGCATACCACGGGTACATCAATTTAAAAACTGGGGAAAAAATAAGGAAGATGAAAGAAAAACTTATTAACAAAGAAGTCATAGAAAAAAATGTTGCCACTGGATCGTAAGAAATTGCTGGGCAAATACCTTGCAATAAATTTTAAAAACCAAATGAAGCAATTCCTCTATGAAGTAAAACTACAAATCAGAAATGATTCAGAGAGGAAAACAGAAGAAACTGAAATGTGAGCTCGCCGAGCTCATTAAAGGGGGAAAAACAACGTAATCGAAGATGCAGATGGGACATGAGCCAGGAGGAAGAGACTGCAGGAAACAGTAAGGGACAGACAAGACAGCAATGAGAAAAGCATTCAAAATGAAGTGGAAATGAGTTTTAAAACATTAGAGAGAAAGTAATAGGTAGAGAAGTCACATACAGGAGAGCCTTCTTCTGCAGAATTGGAATTCCGGAAGAATGAAACAGAGTAGCACAATGGATCAGAACAAATCCTTAATGATACAAGTCAAGTAAATTTTTCTAAAACCAAAGTAGAATCAAATCTGATTAGTGTAAGACTATAGGGTGCATGTGCACACACACACACACACACACACACATGCACACACACACACGCCCCAGGGGAAAACAGGCCAACACCGAGATGGGTCCTGATTAAGTTACTAAACTTCATCCTAGGACCTAATACAGTTTTTGGCATGCGGCAAGTGGTTAATAAATATTCACTGAGAGACTGACAGAACAGCTTTTTCTCCACAAACCCCTGTTTCTGACACATCTCCTCTGTTCCTGGGATGTGATAATGGTAAGAAATCACTTCTAAAAACAATACTGAAAAACTCCAAGATCTTTAAAACATTCTGTTTCACATATTTACTAAGGCAGGAAAGACTAAAATTGCATTTTAGAAAGATTTTCAGAAAGGACTGATATAAAAGTCTTTTCTAATAAACTATATATTCACAATAAATTCTGGAGACATTCTGTCTCATATGCACTGAGTTTCAGCAAAATTTTATTATATATTTCCATACGCCATTTGCCACGTAGAGACAAGAAAGGGATAAAATCAGAAAGTTTTTTTACTTACTTTGGATGTTTAAACTTGTCTATCAGATCAACTCTTTCCACCAGGTCTCCTCCAATTGTCCGTACCAAGTCATAGAAATCGTTTTCTATATAATTCTCAGAGGGCAACCAGAATGAGATGTCATTTATCACAGCGGGGTATTTGCTAAAAGGCTAACAAAACAAGAGAAGAAAAGATAGATTGATTTGTTAGTTGCCTGAGAATGTTTAAATTTTTCATAGACAGTTATACTTGGCTAATTAGGAAATGCTGGTAAAACATTATTTCAGCACTTGAATTTTCAGGAACAAAATAAAAGATAAACCAATATTCAAAATTAGCAAATTCCATTATGAATGTTACAGATTCTTATCACATTCATGTGTAACATTACCATATATTATATTTATATAACCGTTAATGTTCAATTTAGTATAAAACAGTTTGAATATATCATATTTCAGTTTTTTCATTTGAATACTAGAGGAGAAAATTTCAAATTTAATTAACAAGCGATTCATTAACTTCCTGTGATATTTTCAGGAAGTCATTTTAATAGAGAAATAAGTAAAGGCTTGTCAAAATTGATATTTCAATTAGTAATGTCATTATTTGTTAGTATTTCTAATTATTAGAATAAAGGACTGGGTTGATAAGTAGTCACTTTGGGAGTTATTTTTCAAATAATGGCTCTAAAGATGGATAAACACAAATGTAGCCATTTCCCCCATTCTATCCTATTTGTCCCAGTTTATTCAAGCTCATCATTATTTTGGATAGACAGTTAAAATTAGATACTTTTAAAAGTTATTGCCTTTGTTTACATGGCTTATACACACACACACACATAAAAAATAGGTGTTGGTCTGTAAGTTACTGCTACAATAAAAAGTGTTCTTTATATAACTATGAAGTCCTCAGGGGAGATGTGCTAAAGTATAAATAAATCTGTTAGAAAAGCAAATTTATAAACTGGTTTACACCAAGTCTGATACCATTATAAACCCTTTGGTGAATCACTGATCAGAAAAAATATAACTTTTTAAAAGGCAAAAACCTCTGAAGAACCAAATACTCACACAAAAAATGATTATTCAACTTGAAATATCAATAAAGTTGTCAGACAAATGCATCAGTTCAGAACATACATTTCAAATGAACATAATAAAGCTACTATCTAGGTGCTTTTGACAAAATACCGTGGCCTCTGAAAAACATCCTTGGTTTTCTCTCCTCCTGCAAAATCAAAATCCTGTAGTAAATCACCCATGGGTCAATGTAACAATATAGGAGCATGGTGATTGCACCAGTTGCTTTTCCCTTGGACAACATCTTCTGCCACTTCAGGAACATGGAAATTTAGGGAGTTTGGATAAAAGACTGGGATTGCCAACAATTAGCATGTAATGCCCTCTTTAGCTGACCCAAGCTGAGGTACCATTGAGCTCTGAAGACAGACATGGCAGCTGTGTCAGCAACCCACTGACAACAATACGGTAATAACAAAATAAGGCTGTCAGCCAGACTAGAGGTCCCCGAGACATAAAAAGATACATTTTACAGTAAAATAGAGTTTTAAAAACCAAGGAGAAAAGCCCAGACTGCTGTACTGCAAACTAGTTCAAGTTAACGAATTATATATAACAAGTTTAAAGGAATGGATTACCTAAAGGAAGCATTCACTACACTAATTGGTATATGTCAGATATGGGATACCTCCTAGTGGCTTCAACTCCTTTGAAGGGGAAAATAAAAGTCTGTTTTGAAAATAAGATAACTACAGACCTATGGCTATTGGAATGTAGGCTTCCTGATGCTTAGCCAGAGGTGGTGTTAAAAACTTCTAGTGGCTTCCCACTATTTTAGGATAAAGTCCCCAATTCTTGAAAAGTGCTAGCTCTCTCTGTTGTTCTCCAGGCTCACACCAGCCTGGCTTATTTGGTTCTTGAACACACTAAGCTCCTTCCTCCAGACACTGATTCTCGCCCTCCCTATCCTCCTTCTGCTCCTCAGTTAACACGTTCGCCTCCAGCCCCCACAGCTTCAGCAGTCCCTTGCTCCGGCAGCCTGGACTTCTCTTACATAGTAGCTTTCGTTCTTGTAATTATTTGTGTCGTTACTTAATGTCTGTCTTCCCAGTATATTTCAGTTTTTAGGGTGGGGTGTGTATCTTCTTTTTACTCAAACCTCTCTTACCCTGCACAGGTCCCATGGCACCCCAGGCACTCCTCCAGGGCACATGACATGGCTACCTTGTGTGAGCGATGGCCGTGTTACAGTGAATCAACTTAGCTGTTCTTTCTTCTCCAACCCGCCCAGCTAATGGACATGGCAGGGAAATAACGCATAGAGACTTGCCCCTATCCCTGGCTATGCTGTGATAAGGAGAGAGTGACCACATGCAATGACAAAGAAGAGGCGGACAGGCAAAGTGATTTGGTAGGAACTTGATAATCCACAATCTTAGAACCAGATAATTTTAGAACTGGGAAAAAAAAAACCAACTGTTAACCTAAACGAAGAGGTAAGCTGAGGCAAGCTCGAATTGCCAGAAACTGAGTTTATTCAGGAAGAGCAGAGGAGTTGCAATTCAGAAAATGCATGCTGGGGCACCTGGGTGGCTCAGTGAGTTAAAAAGCCTCTGCCTTCGGCTCAGGTCATGATCCCAGGGTGCTGGGATTGAGCCCTGCATTGGGCTCTCTGCTCAGCAGGGAGTCTGCTTCCCTCCTGCTTGCCTCTCTGCCTACTTGTGATCTCTGTCTCTCAAATAAATAAATAAAATCCTTAAAAAAAAAAATGCATGCTGCATGTGAGTCCGCTGAGGGCTGGGGCAGCTGTATTAATGGGAAGGAGTGCCCAGAGAAGGCAGGCCAGCAGGAGTCCAAGCAGGGAGTTCAGTGGCTGGAGGATGGTGAAAGGTTCTTGGCAGATGTTCACTGGTCAGGAGATGAATCTCAGTCCTCTGTAAATCAGGCATTTACAGGGAATCAGTCTCTTCATTCTCAAGTTCCATTCTTCTGAGGGAGCATGTGTGGGATTCTCCATATCATATCTTCTGGTTCCAGTTTAGACTGAAATCCTTTCACAGGTCTTAAATAGCATCTAGTATTACTTTTGTTTTCTCATTTCTTTTCTTGATCTAGATGAGCAATGTCTATATTATTAGTTTTATCAGATAACCATGAATTGATTTATTCTTTTGAGATTGTCTCTATAATTCTCATGGCAGTTGTTTTTTGTTGCTGTTGTCATTTGTTGGTTTTTTTTGGAATTGAAAAGGTGATCAAAACTACAGTTATCATAGAGACTTTAAAAGTCACAAGTCAATATTATGAACTACTTAAGAACAATGAGCTTGAAAACTTGGATTAAATGATAATTTTCACTCAAGACGGAAAATTTAAACTGATTGATAATGTACCAAATTGAATTATCAGTCAAATCTCAAAAGAAAATTGTTAGACTCAGATGGTTCATAGTATAACTATCAAATATTTCAGGTGAAGCAGTCTCTTTAACACCCAAACTATTTCACAAAATAGAAAAGGAGGGAAAAATCAACTAATCTCATTGAGTTTATAAACTTTAAGCCAAAGCTGGATAATCACAGAATAACTGAAAAAAAATTATAGACCAATTCCACCTTATGATCCACATAAAAAATCCTAAATATAACTTCAGCAAATATAATTAAACAGCATATTAACATAAGAACACAAAATGACCAAGTAGGGTTTATTCTGGAATAATGGGAATGCTCTGAAACCAAAAACAATCTACTAATCAACATGTAAGGAAAAAAAAATGCTGATTTTTTTTTCAGAGAGAGGAAGCATTTGATAAATATAATACTTATTCATAAATAAGAAAAAAAGAGTTTTTTGGCAAACTATAAATAGAAGGCAACTTCCTTCCTTCCAAGATATTTATTGAAAACCTACAGCAAACATATTAATGTTAAAATTTTTTAGAAAGCATTCAAAATACAGTCAGGAGCAACAGAAGGATACCCTCTCTCGCCCTTGCTCTGTCACGTTATAAATCCTAACCCAAGGGAGGAAACAGGAACAGCTATTGGAATGGCACAAGGCAAAATTTGTGATCCTCATTTGAATCTTCCTTACTAACTATATAACTTGAACAAACTGCTTATCTCTGTTTTCAGTTCTCTCACCTGAAAAACAGAGGATTATTTGTACTTATCTCATATAATAATTACTATTTTATTTATATCATTAGATATGCAATATCCAAGAGTTAAAGTGAATGAACTGGAGGTACATATATCACTATGGCTAAAATATAAAAAAGTATATGTGGAGTTTCCCAAAAAAGTAAGTTGTATTGAGATGTAGTCACTATTATATCTATAAGGAGTTTTAAAACGGGCATGGCAATAATAAATACATACAGATAAATTGTACAAGTTGTATTATAATAGATGTGGGAAGGCTATACTGGACTTCAAAACAATGATTAGCTCTGGGGAAGAAAGGAGAGCATTTGAGCAGGGATTTTGCCTTTATCTTTAAGATGCTCTGTAGCAAATGCACTGAGTGAGCTCTGCATGCTTGTGGCGTTGGCCTGACCTCACACCCGTTAGTGTGGTCAGCCAAACTCAGTCTTTATTCCCTTCATGAATACTGATGCTAAACACCTCTGTAACCCCCCTTCTTATCAGAGAGTAGCAAAAAATGCCACCTGCAAACATGTCACATTGGTATAAGGTTTACTTTGAGCTCAAAGCAACTGAAAGGAAGCTGATACAAGAAAAGCTCTCAGCTCAGGGGGCCAACAAAACACAGGCACACAATTTGCCTAAGAGCAGGACAAAAAATTTGCAAAGGTGCCCCATCTCCCCTTACTGATCACCTGGAGACAACTCTAGACCCTGATCAGCCCAGAGATAACACCAGAAAGCTCTACACCAAATTTGACTAAGAGGCCCTTACCTTCCGTTAGTTTCCCATATATTTACCTTTTCACAACTGGCCACCTCTAGAGACTCAAGATCCTTTTCTTTGCCTTGTTACTTTCTCTAAAAATTCATTGCTCTTTTGCTAAGCTGCTATATAAGCCCAATTACCAACCAAGCCTTTGAGTTACTCCTCTCTGATACTCCTCTATGTTCCATGCATGATGCAAATGTTAATAAACCTGTTTGTTCTAATCTGTCTTTTGTTGCAGAGCATGAGCAGACACCTAGAAGGGTAGGAAGAAAACTGTTGTTCTCCCTCCCCCGCATTATCGTTACATTTATTGCATTTTGGCTACCTCTAATGGTGTTGGAATAATATCCTTACTTTGTAATCCTGGGACTCTATAAATGTTTTTCACAGTTTGCCCTTTTTAAAACCTCTCATCTTTGCCAACTATTGACCATTCCAACCCAAGAACTGTTTTATTTCCTGTTTGGGGTTGGGGGACAGAGTAATCATAGAGTTATGTGCCACCTTATCTTCAAGTCCTCCAACTCTATCGAGTGTCCCTACTAGGTTCATGTCCCCGTCATTGTCTTCCAGAACCAGAATTAATGTCTGGTTTACCTGTGTAGCCCAGCCCCACCCACTACAGCGCCTAGCTAATGCCAGCTGAACTCACGTTGGACTGACTACTTTACGCGGTCTGTGTCCATACTTCCCAAATTTTCCAGCATAGCTTAGATTTTTAAAATAATAATTATGATTCCAAAAAGGACAATTCTCCATGCCATCTGGGTCACATGAATTTGGTTTTTGAAGTTGTTTTCTTCCTTTTTTCTTTCTCAGTTGAGATACTTTTGCTTGTTAAGTTTTACACCCATAACCCTTTACTCTCCCCACTGGCCCCTACTTCCCTTTAAAAGGCTCACTCATGTCTTCAGACCCAAGTCTCTAGACTTGCAGGTAAGTACGCTAGCAGCTGAAGTGCCAGAGGCCAGGTACTTAAAAAGAGACAGATAAAAGTGGGTTGCATTTCTCCCCTGCTCCAATTAATTCCTTTTATCTTCATTATTTTTCTTCTTACTTAATTGGTTTTATTCTGTTCTTCCTCCAGCTTAATTAGGTGAAAAAAATAACTCAGGTATTTTGGGACTTTCTTAGTTTTGAGTAAAAGCATTTAAGGCTATAAATGTTCCTCTAAATACCTCTTTAGATATATCCCACAAACTATGTCTTTTCCTAGTTTTTCTACTTTCTTGTATTCTATTGGTCAATTTTTAAAAATATTCTAATATTTTTCTCTCTTGATATAAAAAGCTGTAAATTGTATGCCTATTTTTTTTTTTAAGATTTTATTTGAGAGAGAGATGGCATGAGTGAGGGGGCAAGGGCAGAGGGAGAGGGAGGAGCAGACTCCTGGCTGAGCAGGGAGTTCAACTTGGGGCCCAATCCCAGGACCAGGGATCACGACCTGAGCTGGAGGCAGATTCTTAACTGACTGAGCCACCCAGGCTCCCCTATATGTCTGTTCTTTATGAAATAATAGACATAATAGACATAATACACACACACACATGCGCACACACAAATATCCTTTTATAAACTGATCCAAATCCTAAATTTATTTAGGATCTCTATTCTGTCTTAAATAAGACATAAACCTTAGTTTTTGTATTTTTTTTTAACAGCTCTTCTCCCCAACTATTGGATTTGTATTCTTTAAATTAATAAGCGATTTAAGACAATGATTAGTTCAAGCTAAAAGTTGTATTTAATTTTATATTCACCCTCTTTGTTGGAAGGCAATTGTCCATGGAATTTCCACACAACCTATAAACCACTTGCATCAACAAACACCCTTGGAAGACAGAGGCAGTCTCTTCCGGGGGCAGAAAGCAGATTTGCTCTTTTCCCCGGGATAATAAAGACAATGTCTCCCTCAGGGGCAAAGCTAGGGCAGGCTGGCTCACAGCCTCTTTGAAAGAATGGAAGGGAAGCAAGCAAACAAACATAGTCCAAGAATGAAACGATGGTAGAGCTTGATGGTTTTCAGCTGCGCTCTAAGCCCAGCCTGGGAGCAGCAGTGACCTGGGCTGCTCTGCATCGCCCCTTGGGGGTTGGGGGTATAGGAGAAGCAATGTGAACAGGAAGCTCATGCTGCCTTAATAGTCCTCTGTCTCTGACCCAGGAGTCTCTCGTGTCTTCTGCCAGCAGCCAGGAGACTGTGGCAGACACCTTGTGACCTTGCAAGCAGGGGGAAACCATAGGCCTTTCATAGCTTTTGACAGCCTTCCTTCCCGCGCACTTTTGTATTTATACATGAAGATCCTTTAATCGTCTCTTCAGTGAAAGTATGTGGGAGGCAAACTCTCAGTATTTACATGTCTGAATCCCCTCATACAAATAATTTAGTGGAGCACAAAATAGCAGGTTTATAATTGTCTCTCCTTGGCACTTTGAAAATATTTTTCTAGACTCATTATGCCGATGACAAGTCTGCTGTCAGTCAGCGCCGTTTCTTCCTAGGGAAGCTGTCTTTTCTTCCTGGCAGATGTGAAGAGTTTTATCTTTATCCTAGATGCTCTGCAGTTCGATTCGAATTAGGAATGGTCGGCATTTATCTCCATTCATTCTGCTCAGCATTCAGAACGTGCCCGCAATTGAAGGGCTCATGTTTTGTCCCACTTCAGAAAAATTCCAGCCACTCCCTCTGTGCCACTCTTTTCATTCTCTTCTGGAACTGCAGTAACACATACTGTGGAAATTCTTAATCTATCTTCTCTTAACTCAATTCATGTTTTTAATCTGTATCAATTTCAGATTTTTAATCTTCACATACTTGTGCTGTATTCTCGGTGAGTTCTTTAGTAATACCTTAATTTCCTAATTCTCTTCTCAACTGAACCTCGTCTCATCTGTTTTTTCTTCTTTATTTCAATGAATCTGTTACTCATTGCTGATATTTCTAATTGTTTCTTTTTCATATCTATTTACTCTCCATTTCTGCCTGGTTTTGCCCCTTACTCAGAATTTCCTGTTCTTTTCCTTTTGTATTTTTTTAATGTGTATTATTCTCCATTGATCTCTCTAAGCATGTTAGACATCCTTTTTTTTAAAGAACACTTCTTGATTTCACTTTACTCTCTAGTGAATTCAGATTCAAGTTGTTGAGCTCTTTATGTGGTTTGGAATTTATGTGTGCAGACCAATTTTATATGAGAGACAACCACTAATGTCTTCTCCCTAATCACCCCTCCTTGGTTAGAGATTTTTGTGATTCCCGTATTGTATGCCTAGCCCAGAATCAAGTTGGTAGTCCTGTCTGGGTTTCCACCCAATGGTGAGATGGCTGCTGATGCCATAGGGGTAACTTATCTCAGTTCCTGATAAAGAGGCCATGCCTCAAAATAGACACATAGATCAATGGAACAGAACAGAAAGCACAAACACAATCTCATGATTATATGGCCAATTAATTTTTGGCAAAGGAGGTAAGAATACGCAGTGGGGAAAAGACGATCTCTTCAATGAATGGCGATGGAAAACTGGACAGCTACATGCAAAAGAATGAAAATGCACCACTGTCTTAAATCATACACAAAAACAAACTCAAAATGGATTAAGGATCTTGGAGACCTAATTGGAGGTCAGGAGCACTGGAGAACTGAAACCATAAAAATCCTAAAAGAAAGAACAGGCAGTAATTTCTCTGACATCAGCCACTGCGAGATCTTTCTAGATATGTCCCCTAAGGCAAGGGAAAAAAATAAAAAATAAACTATTGGGACTCTACCAAAATAAAAAGCTTCTGCACAGTAGAGGAAACAATCAACAAAAGTAAAAGATAACCTACAGCATGAAAGAAGATATTTGCAAATGATATACCTGATAAAGGGTTAGTATTTAAAATATATAAAGAACTTATATAACTCAGTACCCCAAAACCAAATAATCCAATTTAAAAAGGGGAAGAAGACTGATGGCTAACAGATACATGAAATGATGCTCAACACCACTCATCATCGGGAAATGCAAATCAAAGGCCCACCTATCAGAATGGCTAAAATAAAAAATTCAAGAAACAAGAGGTATTGGTGAGAATGTGGAGAAAAAGGAGGCCTCACACACTGTTGGTGGGAATGCAAACTGGTACAGCCACTATGGAAAACAGTATGGAGATTCCTCAAAAAATTAAAAATTACCATATGATCCGGTAATTGCACTACTTGGTATTTGCCCCAAACATGAAAACACTAATTCAAAACGATATATGCCCCGCCTATGTTTACTGCAGCATTATTTACAAGAGCCAAGATATGGAAGCAACCACGTCCATCAACTGATGAATGAACAAAGAAGTGGTATATATACAATGAAATATTACTCAGCCCTAAAGAGTCTGAAATCCTGCCATTTGCAACAGCATGGATGGATCTAGAGAGTATAATGCTGAGTGAAATAAGTCAAAGAAAGACTAATATCTTATGATTTCACTCATGTGTGGAATTTAAGAAACAAACATAAAAAGATACAGAAGCCCAGACTCTTAACCCTAGAGAGAAAACTGATGATTACCAGAGGGGAGGCGGGTACTGAGATGGGTGCAAAAGGGGATGGGGATGAAGAGTGCACTCAACCTGATGAGCACTGCGCAATGTACAGCATCAAAACTAGCGTAACTCTGCATGTTAACTATACTGGAATTAAAATTAAAATAAAAGAGGCCATGTCTCTGTCCTGCTCTCTCCCTGGGATCAAAGCTCTACTCAAGCTACAGGGCTCCAGGTCATAGTGGTGGCAATTTGTGGCAGTGATAACTGCCTCCTTTCTAGAGCAGGAGAGCACAACCAGCACCTGACCCTATTTTTTCAGCAGCGTGTACACTCTAGCCCAGCATGTTATGCAGCGCTCTTTTAGTCCCGACGCTCCGCCAGAGCCAAACCACTGGTTTCCCTTCCCTGCTTATGAACCTGGAGCGCACAGTGTCTTCATTCTCACTTCCCACTTTGTCTTCGTCTCTTGTCCACAGATATATCCCTTTTGTAGGGGGAAAAGGCAAAGGCATGATCCTGCCTTTTTCATGTTCTCTTTTTAGACTGTCATCTGTCACAGCTGTGTGTGTGAAGCAGGGTACAGAGCAGCCTACAAAGCAAGACCAGGTTGACTCTGTATTTCTTTACACAATGGTTCTTCACTCTGTATGGGAGAGACACCACACCCCTCTGAGAAGATGAAGATTCAAATCTTTGTCTCCAGAACATATTTTCCCAAACGCAGATTTCTGCAGGGTTCACAAACCCAGTAAAAGTCATTCAAGGCATCAGATAAGGACCCTACCTTTGACCCATACTCAAAATCGTGTCCTGAGTTCAAATACAGACAACTAAAATTATTATATGAAGGGAACTGAGAAATACCAAAATTGTTCTTTACTTCCATGTGATATATATACACATAAGTATGTATAATTTGCATTCAAATGTGTTGTAAGGAATGCATACTTAATAATAAAGCCACACATGAAGTCATCATTGTCTTGTAGTGGCTACTAGGGATGTAGTCATATTTGTAGAAATAAGAAAAGTCTGCTTTTTACAGGCTGGACTAAGAAACTCCTTACTACAACTCAGGACAACGCTGAAGGGCCACCCTCATCTCAGAGCTGCCTGTGGGTGGGCTGAGGCCTTTGCTGTCAATGCATCATAGCCCAACTTCTCCCCTTGTCCAGTCCTGCTTCTACCCCTTCCCTTGAAGGCCACAGGGATTGATCCTGACAGAACCTGGTAAGAAGCTTCCAGCTTGCAAACCTCCATCTTAGAGGACGCTTTCTGGGGGAACCTGACTCATGACTCCTAGACACCAACAAACCCAGTTGACAAGAGAATTTGGTGTGTCTAGGGGGACAGCAAGCATCAGGGAGCATACACACAGAAGGGAGGCAGATCTGGATGAAATTTGGGTCCCTACACTCAGCTATATCCTGGAGAGAATGGCTCCATGAGGATGCCCTGCCAAACCTGTGTGTTAGGCCCCACAAAGCCAGGAACCATAGCCCCACATACATCTTGGCAGGGTGCTTCATGATCCTCCCAGAGAGGACCACTAGGAGGCTGTCTCCTACTCACCCCTTCATCCCCCTTGGGAGGCTCTCACGAGGCAGCTTCTCATCACCTGGGTTCTGAAGAGGTATGAAGCTTCCTGCCCTGCCCTCCTCACAAAAGAATCACAGGCTATACAACCTCTTAAGTCAGTCTAGAATCAGCTCCTCAGAACGGGGTCCTTCACAACTTGTGTTATGATCATCCACTCTGTTACAGACTGAATTAGGTTGGAGTCCTAAACCCCATACCTCAGAATGTAACCTTACTTGGAGAAAGAGTCTTTACAGAGATAATCAAGTTAAAATGAGGACATTAGGGTGGGCCCTAATCCAGTATGACTGGTGTCCTTACATAAAGGGGAATTGGGACACAGTGACAGACACAGGGAGATCACCATGTGAAGATGACTCCAGACACAGGGGTGACGCTTCTATGAGACAAGGAATGCCCATGATGGCCACCACAGAAGCTAGGGGGAGACTGGAGCAGATTTTTTTCTCACAGTCTTTAGAAGGAACCAATCCTTCTGGCACCATAATCTCAGACTTCCAGGCTCCAGGAGCCTGAGACAACAGAAGTCCCCCACTCTGTGGTACCTTGTTGTATCACCTCCAGGAAACCAACAGAACCCCTTCTGTATCCACGTCATCCTTTTCTGACATGTGGAAGAACAACCACAGGGAGCGGGCTACATTTATGTGAGTAGCGAACCGTCTAAATCTAGAAGTGGCTCCCTGCAGTGAACCAGCCAGATCAGCAGGCCCGGGCCTCACCTGGTGTCTTCACAGGCCTGAGAGAACTTACAACACAGTTTCTCTATCTAGAGAATGGAGACAGCACCTACCTCAGCAAAATGTAGTGCAAATGATGGGACATAACATTCACAAAGCACATACTTAGTGATTTTCAAGCCAAAACAATGACTTGGATAGTTGAGCAGGTACACAATTTTGACTTATCCACGACACCTGGTTATAAATCATACGCTTGTCAAAGTGACTGGGGTGGGGGCAGGGGTCTAAAAAGTGAGTTTGGATTTCATAGTACTATTCCAACCTAACTGGCCCCTTGCTCTAGGCTCACGTCCATAAATCTAAATGTCCCCGTGTACCTTCCAAGGTTAAGATCCTTAAAGCCTCCCTTCTTACCATCCTATGATAAAATCAAAGTTCTTTAGGCCCTCTGTACCTGTTCATAAATGTTCTCAAGGAAGATAACCTTAACTTCCAGTTGGTAATGCAACATAATACATTTTTTCCAGTTCGTTGTGTTTTTACCTCAGAATCTTCTTCTTAAATGCTCTTCTGTTCAACGATACTAAAGCAGGATAACAGATCATCGTTCCCCACTACTCATGTTTTCTGTACTAGTCAATCCTTATTAACTCAGTCTCTGTCTTCTTGCCTTTAGGCAAAGCTATGACAAATTTTTTTTTCTTTTTCTGGTTTAGAATCATTTTGACAGTTCCTCTAAGAGGGGAGGGTCTGTTTCTTCCAAAGTTCTGGAACTGTCAAGGTGACTTTTAGTCAGCTTTTAACCAGGCTGACTTTAGGCAAAGGATTACTTTGCAGCTTTTTCAGGTACTGCTTCTCTTTCTAGATCAGAACATGCAGTCCCTTGGCTTTTACCGTAATTATACTATTAATGGTTACCACTGGTGGGAGTACTGTGTGCCCGAGACTGTGCATCAGCTCGTTAGCGTACACAATCCCGTGAGATGGACCCTATTCCTCTTCCCGTCCATGTGGGTGGCTTGCCAACTGTGGCTTGCAAACCTTAGCTCCTTTCCCTAAGGTCAAACAGCAGGAAGCGGCAGAGCCAAGATCAAAGGCAGGCAGGTGGTGATCCTAACATGCTCTAAGGCCTCCCATTGAAAACTGTAGGCTCACAGAAAATGCTCAGTTTCTAGTATGGTTTTCAGAAGTAGCCTATCCAGCCTAATTAATAATTATGTAAATAAGAACAAAT
The DNA here is from genome assembly GCF_020171115.1 of Neogale vison. Taxonomy (NCBI): domain Eukaryota; kingdom Metazoa; phylum Chordata; class Mammalia; order Carnivora; family Mustelidae; genus Neogale; species Neogale vison. The sequence goes on along the minus strand of NC_058091.1, from coordinate 128,977,180 downwards.
CTAACATTTATCCCTATGGTGCCTTCCATGACATTTCCTTTTTAAATGATTCATTAAGCTTTCAGATTAATTATCTAGATTTATAAGTACTTCTGGACTGTTTACAGCCCATGTGATTGTGTTCTTATCTAAATTAACTTAAAAATCAGTCTTACCTATAAAAAACAGCGAGCCTTATCAATTGCTTAACATTCCAATGTTTCCCAGGCCTACTTTAATTCCAACTATTCATTTTGTAATTAAAAAAAAACTGTTTATCAAATTTGGCAGGCAGTTTCAGTACTTCACAAATTCAGGTTGTTCTAACTCATGATTCCATGCTGCCTTCATGTTCCAGATTTTCTCACTTTGTTCCAATATTCTGTTTTTCTTCTTACTTAATTCCGCTGAATGCCGGGAGCATAATGCTCTGTTGGCCAGAGGTAAGCACAGTTCCCGTGCAGGCAACTTTTGTTCTGTGACTTCACCCAGAAACCGCATGAGACCTAGCAAGTTTGAAGTCATCTTCCAAACTTCAGTTTCACATATTTGTTCTTGATTTTTTTTTAAGGTTTTATTTATTCATATGACACAGAGAGAGTGAGCGAGCGAGAGAGAGAGAGCACAAGTAGGGGGAGCAGCAGAGGGAAAGGGAGAAGCAGGATCTCCACTGAGCAGGGAGCCCAATAAGGGGCTCAATCCCAGGACCCTGAGATCATGACCTGAGCTGAAGGCAGAGGCTTAACCCACTGAGCCACCCAGGCGCCCCTTATTCTTAATTTTTAACAGAACTTCAGTTCTGGTTGAAGATTCATAGAAAACAAAGAATTTCCATAATGAAATCATGGGGAACCCTCATTTTAGGGTAGCTTTTTATTGAATTAGCTTTCCCTGTATCTATACCACGGTTCCTCTTAACTATCTACTGAACTCCTTCAGAGCAGGAACAGAATTTTGAATCCTTTTGAATCCTCTCAAATCTACTTTAGAGCTCTAGACATCTTCATTACTTAAAACAAATCATTTGCATGTGAAAAACAAAGATGTTTTTGCTACTGCAGTTAAGCAGGGGTGGGGAGTGGACAGCTGGGGCCCAGCATTCTCTTGTGGGACCTTAGGGATGCCAGCAAGGTCTCAAGGCCCTGCCTGAATGTAATGGCTTCTGACTTAAAAGCAACAAAAGAAAAAAGTAAGCCTCAGAAATCTTTGTTCAAATAAAATATCATAGGTGCTTCTAGTGAAAGAAGGAACTATAGGGGGAGTAGGAGCCTGCAGCCCAGACCACCAGCTTAGAGTTCGGGCAGAGAACCAACTGCACACAGAATTCAAACGTGAAAATGTTCCAAAATCGATTGTGGGGAGGGTCACACGTCTCTGCCAACATACTAAAGACCACAGAATCACACAACTTAAATGGGTGAATCGTGGGGCACATGGGTTATATCTCAATAAAGGTATGAAAACAGTAAGTGACTAAATAAACTTATTGATCAAAGAAATAAGGGTTCTATTTTGTAGTTAGCCTCTTTACCTCATCTTCAGAACTTATCAAAGACTTTATCTCTGGCATCCGATTTTCAGGTTAGATAATTAAATCTTGCTGAAGCAGGCATCACTTCTGCACTCTGGGCTTTCCTCTCCCGGGTAAAACATTTGTTAAGGTTTTGCCCAATTGTTTAAATCTCCCATTAAATGCCTGGTCTGGATCTTCACAGCTTTGTACAATTACTGGAGTTTAAGTGAGGTCACATTCAGCTTTAAGATCATAATTTTTCCCAGTAAATCATGGTTACTGGGAGACAGGTATTTCCCTTCCTTACCCTCAAGTAAGTAAACAGAGGCCTCATTTCATCCCATCTCATTTTCCTGACTCCTGGAAAAAAGACAAAATGGGAAACTGGGTTTGTTCACCTCCAACCCCAAATGTAACCTCAATATGGTCCATGCTTAATTAGAACATGGACTCTGTGAGGGGGATCACAGTTTCTTCTGCATTTTATGTCACCTCCGTCTGTACCAGAACCCCACCCTCCAGTCCGCCAGGGACTGTACATGCTAGGGGGTAAAACTGAGGGCCAGCTAGAAAAAGCAACTTGAACTTGCTGGACATCATACAGAGCTGGCCTTCTGACTATTTCCAGGGGAAAACAGGCAAAACAAAAATTAACCTCAAGAACTTTAGACGTTTGATTTCCATGGCTTGCTCGAAACTGGAGTAAAGATCAAACTTGAGACTCACTGACAAAAAGCCTTTTATAGAGCAGACTCTCTTGGATTTGACCTTCCTCCTTTCTTTCTCACCCCAATTTCTTCCCCCACATCCCTGTCTACACATCCTTTCAGGCCAGATCCTTTTGGTGTCTTAGGCCATCAAGATGCCTGGATACTACATATCTTAGTATTTCTTCCTGACTCCCATAATGCCCAAGAATTAGCACTGTCTCAACTGCTGTACAGTGACGGACCCCAACAGATAGCCGTCCTGTGTCTAAAGTTGTGTTCTCATTCCTTTTGGTAACAGAAATGTCTAAGGAAGGTGGGTTAGGCTAATGACTTCTAAAAAAAGCACCTATTGTCATTTCTAGAATAGAATCTAATACCAACTCTCGGCCATAGGATAGAAATGAATAGGGGAATAAAAAGTTGTGACCATCTAAATTTTTAAGAGAAAACATCATAGCTGCTCTGGGCAAGGAGAGGGGTGGCCAGGAAGGAGATGGAAGGAAACAGGGTGGAAAATAGGAGATGCACGTGCTGGCGATTCCACGGCTGGGGTGCTGACTCCAAGGGCATCCACTGTACTATTCTACTTCACAGCTTAAACATATCCATTTTCAAATATCCAAACACTAGATTTAAAAAATTAAAGGAAAAAAGGATATCAATGCTTAGTCATTTACCTAGACAAATTACGTAATGGAGGGAAACATTGGCCATAGGCATTCACAAGTGAAAAAGAAATAGTTTTCCCCACATTTAAAAATAAAATTCCAGCTGTTAGTATTGGACTCTATTTCAACAAAGAAAACAATGAGTTCAGCTTCGTCACATGAGAGACAAATGTGAAGCATTATTTTCTTTTGCACCAAATCCAAATGAGCCTAGCAAAGTCTACAGCAAAGTTCAGAGGGTAGATGTGATACCTTAGTTGAAGGTAAATGGAATGTGAATACGGGGTTCCCATTGAGAGACTCCCCCACTCAGGTGAGAGCAAAAGAATTTACACATAACTGGGGACAGAGAACAAGACAACTTCTCCAGGCTGCTCAGACACTGTCCCTGACACCAAGGAGCTCACAGACATTAGGGGGAAGAAGGCCATCAGAAGTGGGACACACAAAATGTGGTTTGTACAGTGGAGCAGAGGGTAGACTCCCTTGTGGAGCCGGAGACACGGCCATCTTTGTAAATATGACTGAAAGCCTGAAATGGGGATCATTAGATGACCTCTCTCCTCCTGAAAGAAAAACACATTCTTCCATCCATTAAGTAAAAGTCTCATTAAGTTAAGTTCATTGAAGTACTAAAATATGGAGTGCATCTGAAGAAGTTTGGGCCATCTGTCGTGTCAAAAGCCCAAGCTGACAGGGAGAGAAAGCCAATGAGCAACCACCTTCTGGAGAAGATGCCGCCATAACAGGTCATGCAGGGCACCAAGGCAGCAATGTCAGAGTTCTGCTCCTCTCTGACCAGGGAAAAACTGCTAAGCTCTCGGATCCAAATTTCCTCATCTGCAAAAGAAAGCCCTTAGCACCTCCCACACATTGGTCCATCCAGACTGTCCCACAGGAAGTCCCAAGAGACACCCTGAAGAACCTGGGGCCATTGTCAAGTGCCTCTGAGAAATGCTGGGTGTCACCAAGTTTGGCAGGGAAAACTTGCCCTTCTTCCTCTTCAGAGGCCCGGGTCTTCCAAAATTGTGAACCAAAAGGACCAAGTGAGCCCAGATTTTCGAGTCCACTGATCACACACGCCATGCCCAAGAGAAGGGGCACACACATCTATGTTTTTACTTCCGGATGGCTCAGTGTTGCCTCCACCGACATTATAACTTTTGCCACTCAAAATGACTCGGGGTCGCATGCCACTTTAAACAAAACATTAGAGTTGGAAAAATAAGCTTTCCAGACTTGCATCAAATAAATTTTATGCCATGTTGCAGAGGCTACAAGCACGTAAAGCTGTCACTCAAAGAAGTAATATTCCAAACTCATTAATGATTAATTTCCCTTACGCAAAATGAATCAGATTGTTTCCATACACTGGATAGGCCACGACGGCATCTTCTGAGATTTCTCCTTTTCCCCCCCAAACAATTACATCTGCTGGTTTCTTGTCCATGACCCAAGGTTTTCACTTAGGTACCCATCCTCAGAGTGGAGTAAGGCAGACGGGGTTGTCTAGGTTGTACGGATGGGGAAATGGGAGACCAGAGGCTGCACAGGTCATGAGTGAGTGGAGGTGGGGGGTCTGAACACAGATATGCATGGCCCACAAATTGCCAATTCATCCATGAAATCATACCACAGCCAGCAAAGGGACCCTCCTTCTGAGGGCCTCCCTGAACATGGGGGACAATGGTCATGCTGTCTCTCCACTTCTCCTCATGCTTTTCAAGCTTGGGCACATACTTCAGCCCCACTAAACTCCTTGGTAAAATAAGAATGATATCCTTACCTCACTGGATGATTATGAAGATTAAAAAGGTTAATATATATTAAAAACTCTCATAAATTCCAAAACCCCATATAAGGTAAGGTATGATTAACTATCCTTTTCTTTTTGTTTTATAAGCTTTTTTTTTTTAAAATCATCAAATTAACTACATAATAATGGCTACCATTTAGTTAGCTCCTACCACATACCAGGCACCATTACCTTACCTCCTCTTCAAACAGAGCCTAGAGGGAGGTCACTCAGCTGGTACAAAGCTCTGCCTCTTACTGGTGTTTGAGACATTGGGCAGTTCCTTTATCTCAATTGCCCATCTGCGAAACAAGGATTCTGCCAGGGGCCCCTCGTCTGGTTGCTGCCAGAATCAAAAGCATCAGTAGGTAAAGCACACAGCAGCTACTCAATGTTTAGCGCCTCATTTCTGGTTCGTTTGCACAAGGCCCAATGGTGACTGAACTCGGATCCCGCCGTTTCTACTACCTCTTCATGCCATGGCACTTCCTATGGTCTGTAACCTGGGAAAAGTCTACATAGCTCTCTGCGTTACTTGATGAAAAGGGTCTCATAGAGCAGGGACCCCATTTTCTCCCTCTATATGTTAAGCATGGTGCCCACGATGGAGGCAACTAACGTGTGTGGGACTGAACTAGAAAGCCTGGTGGCTCTCTTCCATGGTAGCTGGTTTTTCCAGCCTTGAGCTGGCTGTGGTCTCAGCGAGGGGGCTTCTGGGGTGGGGAAGCAGGAAAAGGGGGAAAAGGGCCCTATGAGAAACGCTGACAGAGAAAAGGACAAATGACTGGAGGGTGGGGCTGAGACATCACTTCCCCTACCCCTCAGGTACATGCAACAAAGTTCGGTGGACACACCCCTTTCAGTGGAAGGATGAGGGGGTTACCAGCTGAAAACACAGAAGTACCGAGGGCCTTTTGACACATCTGTTCTGGAGAGCTAAGGGGTCAAACGTGGAGTGGACAGGAACAAACAAAAAGAAAGCGCAAGACGTTTGAGTTTTATTAAGGCTCATAGTGAGGAGGGAGAAAGACCCTCTTAGGCTAATGAAGCAGCTCCCCGGCCTCCCAGGCCAGTTAGGAAGCTCCTACCTCCCAGCTCCAAACCCACCTCCCCACTCTGCTGTGTGAGGACAGGCTGGGCTCTGCAGGCGGAAGAGAGGGGGCATGGGGGAGGAGGAGACCCTGGCTTCCCCTGTGGGCCTCAGAGCAACAGGGTTTGGGCACCCCCAGGACGCCACATTGACCACACAGCAGCCGAACCCACCGTGCGGCCTTTCCAACTCCTGCAGAACCAGCTTCATTGGACCCTGATGGCTTCTCTTCTTCCTCTTCAGAGGTCCAGGTCTTAGCTTTCAGGGACTGTGTTTTAAAATTTTATTAATGCCAACTTCTTTTGTTCTCTCAGCCTAGAAGGGGCACCTGCTCCCTGTGATGGCTACTTCCATGAAACTTTAGTGTTCTCCTTTTGGCTTTTTAGTTACCTCCCTCAAAGGATAATGTTTCGTTACATTAAATTCTTCACAATAAAAAAAACCAGACTGGTTTGGTTTCTGTCTCCTGCCTACAACCTGACTGATAAAACCACATCAGGAAGGGAAAGAGATTTACCAAGAGTCTGTGGTCCCTGATATCACACCAGATTTGCAGTGTAAGTCTAAACAAAGATATGAAAACCAAAATGGGTATTGAAAGTAGCTCGGAGAATAAAAAAATTGCTTCTTGAAGCACAGATCCTCTGCTCATTTGTGGACACGTCAAAGGTACCAACTAGATCTCCTTCCTAATAATCCACAAAGAACCACACTCCACGTACTATACCCTGGACTCAGGTACCTCCATCCCTGCAAAGAAAAAAAGATCACCAGATCCATGATCCTTCAAGCTTCCTCTCATTCCTTTATCTAAATACAACTCAGTGGTGTCAGACGAGAACCAAGCAAGATGGTGGTACGTGCAGCCTGAGGGGTTCAGGTCTTTGGGCCGATGAACAGGGCGGGGGGATATATGAAACTGCAGTCTGGCACGGAGCAAGGACTCCCTTCCAGAACCATTAGTCTGGGGTTTAGCCCCAGCTTGTCCAGCCACCCACTACCCTGAGCGGCCATCCGTAACGGGTTTTCCTTCCAATGGTTTACAAGGCCTTCCTGTTGCCCTCACTTCACAGGTGATATGGAGACAGTCTTTGTTCCTATGGAAAGTGCAAGAACATGAATCTGACAAACCAGATGGGAGGCAATTTCCTCTTGGCAGGGCTTTTCAACGTTTTGAATTTCTTTATCTGTTTATGTTTTGGAGAGAAGGGCTGAGAAAGGTGGGGGAAAGCGAGGAACACCGGCTCCTCGGTTCAGTCGGAGGGCTGTGTCATCCCTGAAATGTGAGAATAACTATGTGGCCGGGCACGAGGGGCTCCCTGGGTCGGGGAGGGTGTTGGCAGAGGCCGGGGAGGGCCAGAGGTGCTACCGTGGTGAACCGTCCAACAGAAATGGCAGAAGAGTGAGCTGTAAAACCTTGAACTTCCCTTGAGCTGATACACTTGTTACTTGCTCACTGTCAGGGGGGATTCTGTCTGTGCTGTCTGCCCCTCCTTGCTTGTTGTCTGTGTGCTGCTAATGAAGCAGAACCATGTCAGTGCTCAGGACGGCTTTGGTCGGCTCCCCCTTTCTCTGGTTGTGACAAGGAGATAAGGCAGACAGCAGAGATGGGAAGAGGGGGAGGGCTGGATGGAGGACTTGAGGGCCAAGGCAGACTAGGAAAGAGCCTGTCATCACTAAAAAGGCTGGGCCATGAGCAGTGCTGTGAGCAGAAGCACTGCACTGCATGTAGGGGGTGAGAGGTAGGGGCTCACTGACGGTCCCTCAGGCTGTTTGCCCCTTCCCTGCCTTGGCTCCTTTCTGGGCTCCTCCCACCTCTGAGCGGATGCTGGCAGGAAGGGAGTGCTGACCCGGAGTGAACAGGAAGTGAAGGAAGACACAAAGCAGGATACGTTGACATTGGGGACATTCTTTTTGGCTGCTGACTGCGGGGAGTTGAAATATGGGATCCCTACAGGTGACTGACAGATGCCCTCTCTGCTCTCCAGCAGAGGCACTAGATCATTCCAATAAGAAAGTGTCTGTGTGGAGGCCGAGTGTCTTTTAGGGCTGGCAGGTTGGTGGATTTCTCACTGTTAGATCTCACCACTGTTTTCAACTGTTTGAAAAATAGTACAACTGATAGTAGAGGTTGGATCTCTTAAAAATGCAAGACAGTCAAAGCACAGATGGCACATTTCGGAAAGGCTAAGGAAGGGACCCAAGAACATGAATGTCTCCAAAATGCAGTCTGCAAACACTCGGGCAGCAATCAACCTACCTTTGTCAGCCTTTCTTTTTTTCTTCTTTCACTCAGTCAAAAATACTTACTGAACACTACATGGAAAGAAACATGAAAGGCACACAAAAGACATTAAGATGAAGAAAATATTCCTTTTCCCAAGACATATGCAAGCTGACAGGGGTGGTCGGTATGGGTTACTAGAAATATTTAACTTAAATCTCTAGTAAGTGAGTTTAAGGACTGAGGTACGAACCCATGGGACGCCAATGAGCCATCATTCTCAGTGGGGATATTCAGAGAGGGAGGGGCTGTCTGAGCCTGACCGGTGGAGAGCGGCAGGAGTGGGGGAGGGTAAGGGGACTTCAGGGCAGGAGAAAAATGTCTTCAGCAAAGATACCCTATTAGCGACATCCAGGAGGTAACAGCTGAGGTTCTTTGGAGTCCCACAGGCTGAGAAACAGCTAACCTACACTTGGTATGTTGAACCTGATTCTCACTCAAGACATCCACGTGGACAAGGCTAGCAGGCCACGAGACTGCCTGTTATGAGGAAGAAGGCAGGCTTCTTGGGAGCAGAAGGCACGTTTTGTGTGTCTGTGGTCTTCCCCCCAGTTTCTAACTGAGTAGTTGCTCAGAGAAGTTGATATCACTTGTAGATGCAATATACGGTTTCTTGTCATGTGCAACCACTCCCTAATATAAAACACTGACCGCTTAGTCTATGGTCACTCAGTCCCTGGGCTTAACCCCTTTCTACCCCTGTGGGGCCATAGCTCTTCCTGTAACTTTTAGATATCTAAATTTCATTTAAGTAGGGCATTTTCCCAAAATTCCAGGAAATTAATGTATAGTTTGGTTTAAATGGAAAAGATGGTGAAGTTTTATCTAAGTTGCAATGGCATTAACATCAGGGTTTCCCTGTCCCTTAAGTTTCACTAAGCAGAAGTCTGGCTCTATTATGAAACTGTAATGTTACATTTGTACTTGTCCTCTTATATCTATATATATTTTTTTAATATGTGGCTGATTTGGATAATTTAATGACCCCAGAATAAATTTTCAAATTTATTTTGATCTTGATGCCTGGTTACTGATTTCTCATGGCTAATCCAATTCCCCAAGGATTTCACTCTATGCCTACAATACACAAGGCAGCTGTTAAGAAATTTAAAATGAGTTAAGACATAGACACTCTTCAAAGGAGCTTAAAATTTAGTGAAAGAGAAAGGTCTAGAAACGTTCATAACAGGCATTCTAGGCTATGTACAAAGTGAAGCTAATCTTTTCTTTTCCCTCTCAAAAAAATCAAAGTGCTGACCAGATCAATACAATTTACAAAGCTACACTTCTACCAATGACTCTCATCTGTTGGGACAGGTGCTACCTGTGTGAGGACTGGGGGTAAAGGAAGAATGTGAGTGGTGTGTCAGCTCCGTTTCCAACCTAAATCCTATCAGCAGACGGCGCACTGGGAATGCCATCTCGGAGGCGGGGCTGCAGTGATGAAGACTGGCACTCCCTGCCGGTCCTTTACCAACCAGTGCACATTTCTATGCTGGGTGACATTGGGGTGCGATCCACGGTGAGGACTGCCCAGGCGGACATTGGCCATGACCCCAAGACCCATGGAGCACATGCTTTTGCCTGAGCCCCTAATCAACAGAATCTACATTTCTCCGGGGCAGGGCCCAGCATGGGTCTCTTCCAGGAGCACTCCCGGAGGGCTCTGATGCAAAGAGAGGGGCCCATTTACTGCCTCTCGCATTCTGTGGAAGGATGCTGGTCACACATGGGCTACTCTTCGCTATCCCATCTGTCCACACTGAGACCCAATTCAGTAGCCCTGTCAACCGTAAACATATGTATTATCCGGCACTGACTGAGCACTTACTATGTTCCGGCACTTGCTGACTGAGCTGAGGACCTCTCATACATTATGACATTTCATCTTCAAAAACAACCTTAGAAGTTAGTACTATTGGCTTCCAAGCTTACAGATGGAGAAACTGTAACTTAGAGAACTTAAGTGACCTGCGGAAAGTCACAGGGCTATTCAGGGTGGAGTCGGCACTCGAATCCGGTCAGCTTGACATCAAAGTTTGTGCATCTGGCCGCTAAGACACACCAGCTCACTTCTATGTCTGAGCTGCTCAGTTTTTAGCATGTATTCTGTTTCAATGTACAAAAGGCTGTTTGATTCATATTCATCCATAAAACAGAGAAAAATAAAGTATCTACTTGGAAGTGATTTACTGAAAAGATATATATTTTGCATCTACTTTCATAAGACACTGTGCTGATTCTGTGTGCCCAGCCTCAGTGTCTGGAAGTTACCAGGATACCACGAGTGTTCCCAGGGCTGGCAGGCTCCCCCTTGCTTCGTGTGACCCCTCAGAACCGTCATAAGAGCACGGCTGTGGCCCTGCCCATCGGTGGGGGTGACCGCAGTCAGCCTACCCACCCAGCAGACTCTGAAAGACGGGACGCTGCCGGGCAAAGCGACAGAACTGCCCCTGTTTTCAAAATAAAAGTTCTGGAGAAGATTACTGTCAAAGCCAAACTAGTCCTGCGGGTTCACTCCTCCAGTAGCACATACTGCATTCTTGCCAGATGCTCCGTAATCCCACTATTAACAAGAGTCAATATTTACGGAGCTCTGACTATGTGCCAGATACTGCCCTTACCCTGGTAGTTTCCACGAATCCTCACACCAACTCCTCAATATGATGAGAAGGCCGAAGCACACAGAGGTTAAGAAGCTGCCTCAGGATTACAATTATAGACCTAGTAAGTAAGCCTACACTATCTAGAACTACCTAACTGGAAGTAGCGAGCAGCAGAGCCGAGATGGGAACCAGACAAGTGGCTCCAGACCTTGGGCTTGTTACCAACCTCTTACTATTATCAGGCACTGTGACAGGCACAGATTATAAAGGTGAGTAAGATTCAACACCTCTGAAAGCAGAGAAACACACCAAACAGAGATAAGATGGTGAGAGCCAGATTTCCAGGTAGGTTTAAAGGACTAACTCTTTGAAGATTAACCTAAAACTGTCAAGAGAAACTATCTGGAAAGGCTCAATCTGATAAGAGTATTAACTCCTAGAAAATGGTCCCCTTATGAGCTGATCAGCTCTGCAGAAGGCGTGAATATGGAGAACGGCAGAGGGCATGAGGCTGACACAGCTCAGACTCCTATCTGGGAGGGCCTTCCCAGGCTGCTGCGGGGCGCACTGTGCAGGAGCTCTCGGAGGAACTATGTGGAAATGAACCTACCGAGCCTGGCATCTAGGGGCAGTTGTGAATGAATGCTGATACTGGGCAGGGAGGTCGCAGAGCAAAGAGGGTCCTGGGACAATAAGGAGTAAGCATGACCATTAGCTTAACTAAAAAAATAAAAAAGTTCCCTTCCTCTTAGCAAGGAGAAGTGCAGACGTCAGGCCGAAGCTAAAAGGCTGGAAAGATGGCAGGGGACGGAGGAGGCAGCACCTGTGGGTTTACTTTTAATGCAGAGGTTGCAAAACCAGCAATTCAAGGACCAAATGTATGTTGTTTTGCATTTTTGATCTGAATACTTTGTCTACATTAAAAAAAAATCAGGAAGTTTTATATCATCTGGATTTCTAACTTATCTCTTACAAATTAAAGATGTGGCAACACCAGGCTTGGACCCCCTTTGGAAGAGGCTGGCATTGCCCTTCTGTCCGCAGGCCCTACCACCTCCCCCTTACCTTGTGCCCAACTCCACCTAGCCCACGTGCACGTGCGAGCTGCTGACTGGCAATCTGGACAGTAAGAACACGCGGTAATAAGACCACTCTGGGAAGAATACAGGGTCACACTTCACAGTCAGGGGAGAACTTAATCATGAAGAGACCTGGCAGTTGTCTCAATGGGGAATAAAAGGTTGGAGAGGACCGCTGGCCAATAAGTGCTTCCAGCCCACCCCCCGCTCAACCATCTCCAAAAGCAGAGTTTTACATGCCTCTAAATGGATTCATTCATAATTCACATGCACTATCTCATCTAACAATAAGTATTAAAAACACATGTTATGTCATTTTAAAAATACTGTTGCCCCTTTTTAAAAATGAGAATATCAAGTAATTAGCTCAAGGTCACATAACTGAGATTTGAACCTGGGCAGTCTGCCCCGTCATATTAGAAGAATGCTAATAGGTGCTTTCCTTGAAAGGGTTCCCCGGTCAAGAGGGCTTGGGAAATGACAGCTTCAGCTTTCTTACTGTAAGACTTCCCAGAACTCTTAAAACACTCCTGGGCTTTGTGACTCTACAGGTAAGGGAAGCCACATTTAGCTAGGAAATCCTCCTGTTTGCAAGGAACATGGTCTGGGATATGTTGTAGTGGACATGACATGTTCTGGAGCCACGTGAGGGAAACCTAATAATAACGTCTCACCTTTTCCTCGCTAACCTGAAATCTCCTTAACTGAGAATACATCCTGTAGCTTTGATTCTATTAATCTGCACCTCTATTAAAAACCATTATAACACATCTATAATGGGAAGATAATAAAAAATAACCTTACACATACAGGATATTTTGACACTGTTTTACTTCAGGTCTGCCTTTGTGAAATAGAAATCCTTGCATTTCCATTTTTTAAAGATTTATTTATTTATTTATGAGTGAGTGAGTGAGAGAGAGAGAGAGCATGTGTGAGACAGCATGTTGGGGAGGGACGGAAGGAGAAGAAGAGAAGCAGACTCCCCACTGACTAAGGACCCCCCACCAACCCCGTGGGGCTGGATCTCAGGACGCTGAGATCATGACTTGAGCCAAAATCAAGAGTCAGATGCTCAACTGACTGAGCCACCCAGACGCCCCCAATGCATTCGCATTTAAAAGATGAAGAAAATGAGGACCAAAGAGGACAAGTGAATTGACAACAGTCAAAAGGGTTATCAAGAAAGTGCCTGTTACCCTGTTCTCCCACTGCAGCGCACCAGAAAGTACTGCCAGATGTTAATGGCCTCATTAAACACTGTTTTTATACTGAATGGATTTTGTTTTCTTATTTAGCAGTCATTTTCACATTAGTCATCTAGTTAAGTCCTACAGCTCCCAGTTAGCCACACATTTTGATTAACCCCATTCCTCACCGTGGTGGTTTACGAGAATATATTCTAACAAGGCTTCTAAATAACGCAGCTTAGTCACGTTATGACTACTAGGTCTTTAATATATCAAGGAGCCAATCCTAAAGACGGGTTGCCTTTAAAAGTGAAATAAGGAAGGTTATTTTTATTCTACAAAAAAAATAAATATTTATTTTCCCCACAAATCTAAAGATCTCCACACCAATGTTTTGCTATGAAAAAGAATATGGGAAGGAGGGTATTACAATAATAAAAATAATGCATTTTTCTTCTCTCTGCTGCCTCTTGTCATTTAGTTTCCATGTAACCTAATTCTTATTCCGATCAGAGAAGAAGGAACTGGAAACCAGGATTTTATTAACACCATCGATATCTACCCACGCTCAGGCACATGCACATGCACAAGCACACTCCTCTGGTTTCTAATTATGCATTTACAGATGAGCTTCACGGGCTGCTCTCCCCACAGATGATGAATAAAGTAGCTTTTGTTTTTAGAGATTTATTTCAAAGACCTCTTCATTAAATGCTATTTGGGGGCACATACATATCTATGGAAGGTTTGGGGGAAAAAAATGCTGACAAAATAACCATCAAGGAAATGTGCCACTGACAGAACCTAAGACAGCCTTTCTCCAAGGGACACACTTAAAATACTACACACACACACACACACACACCAGGGAGGAAGAAGTCTATTACAAAAAGGCCTTTAAAGCCTCTTAAAAATATCTGAAATTCCTATGCAGAGAGTAATAAGCACTTAGAGATATAGCTGGAAAATGGAAGGCTGCTGGTTTTCTTATTTGTTTAGACAGTCAGAGAAGGAGGGAGGAGACACTGATGTTGCAAAAATTGCCCCATTTTTTGGGAAAGTCTGGTGAATCCTGCTATTTCTGTCCTATAGCTTGGATGAAAGGGTTTATGAAACCCTCCAACTTCTCACCTGCACAGGCAGAATCTCAGGGCTGCCCCAGGACCCTCCCTGCACATTCAAGGGGTGGTGTGTGAGGGAGCTGGGGCAGGGGGGTGGCAGGGAGGAGGGGAGGACTATACCTAGCAGCTCTTCCAAAACAGAAATGGAGATGTCTCTTGGAAAAATCCATCTTGCTGCTTCTGAAGTTTTATTTATTTATTCACGAGAGAGAGGGAGGGAGAGAGAGAGAGCACAAGCAGAGGGAGCAGCAGGCAGAGGGAGAAGCCGGTTCGTGGCTGAGCAGGGAGCCAGACTTGGGGCTTAATCCCAGGACCCTGGGACCTAGACCTCAGCCAAAGGCAGATGCTTAACTGACCACCCAGGTGCCCCTAAATCCATCCTGGTGCTTTTGAATTCCAGCACAAATTCGATGAAAAAGTCATTTAACTCTGAGGCAGCAGCAGTAACTTCCTCAAAATGCCTCACATTAGGGACACAAAAGAAAACCCACTGGATATAGGTCTCCCCAGTGAAAAGGGCTACTTGCCTGTGCTAGGGACAGAACAAACTGGGTTATCACACGTATCCCTGATACATTTGAACCAGACTGCCTGCATTCACACCTGGCTTCATTACTTCCTGTCAGTGTGTGAGCCTTTCTGGATCTCAGTTTCTTCATCTGTAAAATGGGGGTATTGATAGTACCCATTTAACAGATGTAAACGTAAGGTGCCTAGAACAGCACCTGAAAGTATGACATAAGGGCCTGCTAAGCAAATAACTAACCCAAACTGTAAATATAGGAGATGGTAAATGAGCTGGTTTCTGTTACTGATCAGTTAGACTTGTTAATTTAAACGACATCCATGTTGCACTGGAAGAGTTTAAGTTGTCATACAAATGAAATCCCCTGGAGGTAGAGCCATCTTCATTCATTTTACAAGTGGGGAAACTGAGGCACCAAGCCGGCAGACCCGAACATCTAGAATTCTTCTGCAAGTCCTGCCAAGTGCTTCTCATCTGGCTGTATCCACAGCAGGTGCTCGATAAACACTGGGGGCCTGAAGTGAAATTTCCTGAGGTCTGAGACCGAATGGGAAACATAACGAGCTAGAAATACCCTTTATTCTAATTTCATTCTGTTTACAGATCTTAATTGTTGAGAAAGAGCAGTGATATATTTGGCATGCTGAACCACTTCATTTTTACCAGGACTTTTTTTTTAAGCATGGGAATGATGTATTGGGTGTGGGGAACATTCATTCATTGGTAAGATGTTTGTGTAAGGGGTGTCACTGGTCTAATGATGAACGAGGGAGGGCTGGAAACACCAGGCAAGCAGCACATTCATTTCCTAAACCCCATCAGGCCTCGGCTGAGCACTCTTTTAATATGCCTCAAACATCTCTATGTGAGCATCTCTAGACACTCTGCTTTGAAAACACTCAAACCCCTGACAGAGAATCTGCAGGGCTGAACACTCCTGCGTCAGTGATGACGTCATAAACGTCATCATTCTGCGACTCACATTTTTAACAGAAAACACCAACCTATTTTGCTGAAAGATAATTGCGAACATTTTTTTTTTTTTTTTAATTGTAACTTCGGTAAAGGTTTTTTTCTTCAGTGGATGAAGCCTAATCAAGTTAGCCCAGCTGTGGGGTTCTCCATCGGTACACGGCCCCAACTCAGAGCCACCTGGCAGCAAAGGCTGTCTGCCACAGAGGACCTTGTTGAGCCCTATGAAACTGATCTCATGAGCGACTGTCTTGACTCCCCCACAAGCAATTTCAGGTAGTTCGATCTGATACTTGTGTTTCTTAGGACAGATTACTACATTCCGGAAATGTCAGTTTCCTTATCTGTAAAATGGGGATACTCCTAGTACTTTCTTTAAGGTGATTTCATAAAGATGCTAGAAAATGTATGAAAAGTACTTAGCATAGTGATGGCGGACACATTAGTGCTTCCTAAAGATTATTTGTTACTCGTATTAGTTGTATTAGCATCTGGTTCTGACGTGGCCTTCCTGGCATCAGTCTGAACTAGGAGTACTTTACTGGACTCACGGTCAAGTGCATTGGGAAGTGAACACTCAGCAACTTCAGGAGAACCACCCACACCCACCCATGCCTGCCTTCCACCCCCCAGGTGCACAGGCAGGACTGCTAATCATGTCCTTCTTTCTTCTCTGTCCCTCGTCCACATTAACAGCAGTGGCAGTCTTCAGAAAGCCGCTGTCAGCTGCAGGAAGGTTCCAGAGCTCCGAGCAAATAAGCAGGTACTCTGGCACACACCTGGTTGTAAACAGGCACACCCCGTGCTGAGAGATGGCGCCCCCTGTGGGACCCTGCTCGGGCTGCAGTGACGGCAGGCTGGACAGAGACTGATTTCTTCTGGGTTTCAACTCAAAAGCCAAATATAACCCATATACAGGCTTTCTGAGATCCACTTCTCTGCCCTACCTTTCTGTTTGCTTGTTCGACCTTCCTTCTGCACTCTTAGTCAAGAGAGGGCTCACATGTTTCTGAAATTGTTTCTCAAGTCTTGGTTTTCTCTCCCTACTACACTGGACGCTTTCTAAAGCAGGAGCTGCCCCCACCTCTGGGGACACACCAGGCTCTCAATGGATCGATGGTGAATAATCAATGTTGCAAAGCTCCTCCCCTCTGTCATCCTACATACTTTCAGGCTGTAAATCTTCAAAACAAAAACCTATGTTGGTGTCTGGCTTCCTATCAACTCCGCCATGCTGCTGTGATTGATTCCAAAGACTTAATAATTTTATGCACACCGACAGACACCTTTCCAGAACCAGTGAATAGACAACTTTCCCAGTGGTTCTGTTCATCCTTCAAACTAAACACATGTGGGTTCTGGCCATCTATGTTCTCCACTAAGTGCTCATATTGACAGATACTTAATGTGCCAACCAGTCCTCTCTTTGGAAGGGAAGAGGATGATCTGGAACCCTAAGGGTGAGGTCCTCTCCCTGGGAACAGCTTTCTCAGTTTTCACATCATACAGAATGGTCTCCAGAAGCTAGTGGTGATTTACATCTCTGTAGCACTGCCCAGGACTATCCCTGTACACAAAGGGATCTCATAGGCAAGCTCTCAACTACTCCTGTCCTGTGAGAGAAGGGGGATATTATGCCCATTTCACAGAGGAAATGGAAGTTTAGAAAGTTTATGTATGTATGGGGTACCTGGGTGGTGCAGTCGGTTAAGCACCTGACTCTTGGTTTCAGCTTAGGTCCTGATCTCAGGGTGGTGAGATGGGGACCCAGGCTCAGCGTGGAGTCTGCTTAAGTTTCTCTCTCCCTCTCCCTCTGCTCCTCCTCCACTCCACTCTCTCCCTATCATTCTAATAAATCAATCTTAGAAAAAAAAAAGCTTATATATGGAGCTGCATTGTGGACAATGCTAATGGCCATTGGAGTACCTGTGCTTTAGATGGGCGGGGCTGTTAGGACAGGGCCTCTGGGTTTCTGTGTGGTTTTCATTCTGGACTACAATATAGATACGCCCTGCAGCTTCAGTTTTGTCAAATGAAAAATGGGGATAATACGATCCAGAAAACCAAACTCTCTTAAATGCCACTGTTTCTTGCTTAGGGCCCTTATGTTCTGGCCAAGAAAAAAATATATGAAACCAAGGGCTGGGAAGAAAAACAAGAAACAAAAATCAAAGGAAGATAGGATGAGTACTTGATTTCAAATGGGAGAGCAATATTCTTAAAAAATGTTTATTTTTTTAAGTAGGTTTGTAGGTATATAAAAGGCTTATTTTTATTAGCAGTGAGGGATGGTGCTGTCTCAGTGATTATGTATCTGTTTCCAGAAAAGAAATAACCACAGAGAGATTGGCGGTGATTTCAACAAGACGTGCATAGTGCCGTTCACAGGCTACAGCAAGGATACACACCCCCTCCACACGGGATGTGAAGATGTTTGAACGGGCAAAAGTAAACATTGGCTTTGGGGAAAAACAACTTGGTCCTTCTGCTGAACTCAGAGAAAAAGCATTACAATCTCATTATTTTTCCATTTTGCGGATGAAGTCATTCTCGTAAAAAGGAAGACCTCTCAAAAAGACTTCTTTTGATACATTGACTCTTACCTTAAAGTGGATACACTAACTACTAACAGGGCCAGAGCAGACAGAAGCACTTAATAAATCCATTTAAATACGTTATTTAATAGACTAACATAGTCATTTATAGCTACAATAGTTAAGATTAATGCAACACTTACTATATGTCAAGTACTGTGCTAAGGATTTACATGTATTAAACTGATTGATCCTTACAACATTACAGCATTTCTATAGGTAGAAATAGATATTCCATTTTACAGTAAGAACAGGTGAGAAAACAAATCCAGAGATTTTTTCTTTTTAAATACCAACCAGTAAGTAGAGGGATTGGGACTTAATCAGGCAGTTTGGCTCCAGAGGTCATGTCTTCCTATTATTTTGTTTACTCTGTATCTCTCTTCTAAATAATTTTTAAGCTTTTAAAAAAGATTTATTTATTTTATTTATTTGAGACAGAGAGCATGGGTAGGAGGGGCGGAGGGAGACAGAAACTCAAACTCTATACTGAGCGTGGGACTCGATCTCATGACCCTGAGATCATGACCTGAGCCAAAGCCAACTTAACCAACTGAGCCAACCCAGGCGCCCCCTAAATAACTTTTATTTATTTTTTTAACAGAAAAGGTAATGAAATTACTTTCTCCCACCCTGTGCATGCAGGCTTCCTTACAGCCATTTGCATGGAGTGAAAGGCAGGAGTTTGAGCACAGTCTTACCACAGTCCAGACTTGCCTCCCCAGGATGGTGGACCCCCTGCCCAGGGATTACACGCCGTTGCCTGGACTGCCATCGGTAGGCTGGGGAGCAGGGGTGCTGGAGTGCTGGCTGAATACCTGTTCCTGGACCTTGGCACCAAACTCACTGAGGAAGAAGATGCTGGGCCACCAGAGGACCTAACCACTATTTATGTCTATAAATGGCATGGAAGTGTTATCAGATTTCAGGAAACAGCAACCAAGATTCACAGCTTCAAGAGGATACAGTGCAATCAAATGTTTTTCTTCTTCCGAAGTTACTGCTAGATACTAGTAGATTCTGCTTTCTGGGTTTATGCTTAACAGAAGCTCCATGGTCTTGCTTTCTTATAGACTTAGGAAACAGTTTAACAGAAAAAGTAAATGTAATTCAATCCTTCAGATGATGGTGAAGAAAAAAATATATAATAAAGTCACATCAAGTTTAATGACATATTCCAGGCTCATTTCATACTCTCCCTGCTCTGACCATTATTCCAGGCTCATTTCATACTCTCCCTGCTCTGACCATGGATTCAGTCTTTTTCTAAAAAGAACCTTGGCTTGCTTCCTTTTAGGGGAGAATGGTATTTAGAAACTCAAATATGGGCAGCAGGTCTGTTCAGTGCTACTGCTGTATTACTGCTTCTAGGTCCTCAAAGTAGGCAGAGCTGGAGATGCAAAACACACACACATGCACACAAGATTTATATTAACTAGCTAAAAAGCCATCAGGTTTCACTAGTTGCTTTTCCTTTCCTCTTATCTATTCTTCCTTTCTTCCACAGTGAGAAACCTGGACCGACTCCCTTGCTTAAACTAGAATAAAAAGAAAAGAGTTCAGAATTACTCAAACATAGCATGATGTGTGTGTGTGTGTGTGTGTGTGTGTGTATGACCCTACTGACTAGAGTTCAATTTTTCTTTTTTTCTTTTTGGTAAAATATACATATAGTGAATTTTACAAATTGTAAAAGCCCAGTCTTAGAACCCAGCTGTCAAGATCTAGGTCACCTCCCATCAGCCCGGTAACACAAAAGTTGTCTAAGAACCATAGAGACACAACAAAAGGACATAGGAGGCAGCTTGAAGGGCCCAATCTGGGAAAACAAGAGGTTCAAAATTTTTTAAAAAATGAGTAAGGGATTGCTCATTGAATGAAATAATAAGCCACAAGTCCTTTTTATATGAATAACCGAACAAATAAATTTAAAAAATGAATGGGTGACATTTTGATGAGACCCAAGATATTCAGAGTATCACCCCATAAATAGATTACTTACTATTTACAAATGGAAAAAGAATGACTTTCTGATAGAGAAACATGGCAGGCATTACCTTAACCTAGTGATCAAAACCATCACCACTAATATGAGGGCAAACGGACATCACACTCCTTCCAATACTACTACACATGGAAAAGAACAAAACATCACTTCTGGGATATTCCTGTGGAAAACACACAATCTGAGTCCAATCAGGAGGAATCTTTGGATGATTCAAACTGAAGCCCATTACTATACAACTTGTTTATACTTTTCAAAGAACATCAAGGTCAAGAAACATAAACCAAGGCTCAGACGTTATACCTAAAGGTGACCAAAGAGAACAACTAACTGTAAATATTAATTGCATTGGGTCCTGAGAAGGGAAGAAAATACAAACAGAAAATATTATTGGGAAGGTTGACAAAATTTGAATATGGGGGGTGGGTTAGATGTTGAATCAACAAGAGATTTTCTGACTTTATTAACTGTATTGTGGTTATATAAGAAAAAGTTCTTTTCTTGGATAATACAGGAGGAAAATTAATTTTCTTAGAAAGTTTAGAAGAAAAGGGAGTGTGTGGGCCACTTATCTCAAACCAGAGGGTGGAGATATATATATACACACACACACATTTAGATATGTGTGTGTGTGTGTGTACACATTTTTATACAGTCTATTCAATCCTCATTTTCTGTCTCATAAAAGATACAACATAAAAAAGATACTACATGTTATACTATGTATTTGTATGTATTATACTATGTGCATATATACACATTTTTATAGTCTATTCAATCCTCATTTCCTGTCTCATAAAAAATACAATATAAAAAGATACTATATATATATACTATATATATATATGTATTATACTGTGTGTGTGTGTATGTGTGTGTTTTCCATCCTCATTATTCAGGCCATGTATTTACCCCCACTCCATAATTGCTGCATTTTCACAAGCATTTGCAGACACGAGTGCAGTGGTGAGACACTAGAGTCGCCCAGTGTGCACGTCCCCAGCGGAGGCTGAACAAAGCCACACTGCTGTCTTGTTTCGGCTCTCATGCTGTAAAGAAGGGTCCTCTTCCAAGACTATTTAGTGCCACTTTTTTTTTGCTACTTTTGTGCTTTTTGTTGGTGGCTTTGCTGTTTAAAATGGCCCCCAAGTGCACGGCTACAATGTTTTCTAGTTCCTAAGTGCAAGAAGGCTGTGATGTGCCTTATGGAGAAAAAACCTGATGTGATGTGCTAGCTCAGCGTTGTTCAGGCGTGAGAACAGCGCTGTTGGTCATGAGCTCAATGTTAAGAAATCAACTCTATATTAAGTCAGGGGTCTTAAGCAGAAATGCACGTACAGCAAGGTTACAACATGGTTAGGCACTGATTGGTTGTGGACAGTGTTGCGACCAGAGGCTGGTACGAATCTGATCCCGTATCTCCCAAGAGATGCATGTTGGTACTCAGTGTTCAAGGCAAGTTTACAGAACAGAATTACTACAAATAATGAGGATCAACTGTATATGCACATATAACCGGCATGCATAAATGCCATCTGAGTGTTCCTTGCACTATTCTTACAACTCTTCCTTAAATTCAAATTATATGACAATTAAAAGTCACCAAAAAATTGGGGCACCTTGGTGGCTCAGTCAGCTTAAGTGTCTGCCTCTGGCTCAGATCACGATCCCAGGGTCCTAGAATCAAGCATTTGGCTCCCTGCTCAGCAAGGAGCTTGAGTCTCCCTCTGCCTGACCCTCCCCCTGCTTGTGCTCTCTCTCTCTGTGTCAACTAAATACATAAAATCTTAAAAAAAAAAGTTACCAAAAAATCACATCAAGTATAAAACAGCCAAAAAATGTAATACATGTACATAGCAATTAAGTCAAACTTTATAGAAGGGTATTTAATAAAAATGATGTCTCCCTCTTCACGTAGAACTTTGGTCCCCTCCTCTCCCCAAATGCAACCACTTCTAAGAGTTTATTTATTCCTCCAAGGCTTTCTGTTAATACTCACATGGTGTATATTTTTATTATTTTTGAAATCCAAGTGGGAGTATGCTATAGCTATTATTTTTCATTTTTATACAGAGCGCTACCTTATTCTTTTTCATGGTGACATTGTATTTCTTTTACAAGCCATCCATAATTTATGCAAACAGTCTCTTCTAAATGGAGGTATAGGTTGTTCTTAGCCTTCTGTTGTTACAAATATTACTGATCTATACATTACACCTATTTCTTGGAAGATACTGTCCTAATGATTTTAATAAGATGCAATCAGCAGAGGCACTACTTAGATACAAACGCAGCTGTTGAAGTATTCCTGG
Source organism: Neogale vison (assembly GCF_020171115.1). Taxonomy (NCBI): domain Eukaryota; kingdom Metazoa; phylum Chordata; class Mammalia; order Carnivora; family Mustelidae; genus Neogale; species Neogale vison. Next base: position 128,954,736 of record NC_058091.1, on the reverse strand, counting down.
GAAAAGTTTGTCAGCCTTTACTGTAGCATTTCTCCTACTGTCACCATGATTTTCGCTGGGAGATACTTTCAGGCACAGATTATGGAAAGCACACTTTAACTGAAAATGCTCTGCTTCCCTTACATCATTCACTGAGCATTACTGAGTGCTTCTGTTGGCCCACAGACTGTGCTAGCCTCACCAAGAAAACCAGGCCAGGTACTGAAGACAAAAGGAAGGAGACGTGACCCATGGCACCTAAGGGTCTCCTAAGCCCAGAGCAGAGAAAAGGCAGAACCAACTGTGGAAAAAGTGGGAAGTGCTATAATGAAGCCCAGTATGGAGAAGGCACTTAAATGTTGTTGAATGGTTACCACATGAACAAAGTGCTTGGTGGAAAACTAAAGTAAAGGAGGGGAGGTAAGGTGTGGGGAAAGGAGGATGACAGAGTGGGTGTCGTGTCTAAGCATGGCCTGGAGGGTGAGCAGCGGAGCCCAGAGAAGGCAAGTTCAAGCTCTGGAGTCAGAAGGTCAGAGAGTCAAATCCAGAGTCCACTCGTATCAGTTCTAAGACTCTCTGAACTTCAGATGCCTTCGCAGCAATATGGGAATATTGAGATAACCGTACCTATGCCACATGGCTGGGTTTAAATAAAATTATACATACAGAGAGACAGATACACAAACACACAGAGGTACATAGGTGAGGAAGGGGGAAAGAGGGAGGGCTGGCTAAAGCACATTGCTTAGTTCATGGTCAGCACTCAATAATTACCTATTGTTTCCAGCAAGAGAAATGAGGAAGATATAAACTTCAGGGCAGGAACTATGTCTTGGTCAGAAATCCCATGGCTGAATGCAGAGCGTGATCACAACAGACTCAACAAGTCGTGGAATCAACGAAACAAAAAATGACTGACTTCAGAGAACAGAAGTCCTATGTAGCCATGAAAGTTGGAAAGTCAAAAAGGGGTCATAAGGGAGGCAGGGGCAGGAGACAGGATAGGGAGGGACAGTTAGTGAACAAACAGCTTGGACATCATGCTTAAAGAGTTCAAGATCCATTCTCTAAGCAATGGGAACTACCTAAAGTGTTAAAACAAGACAGGAACATCAGGATACATGGATGATAGCTGGAAAGCAGAAGAACCTAGGGTCCCGGGAACCAATCTGGTGATTAGACGATGTTTGTACCCTCACAGGGTAAGGCCTGTAAGAATCACTGGGAGCATGGTAAGAAGCAGATTTCTGGATCCCATCTAGAAAGATTCTGACCAAGCAGATCCAGGATGGATAAAGGACAATTGAAAAAAAATCACAAGAGGAGAAGAGGGAAGATGAGGGATCCCATGCGAGATGGCCGTGCTTTTTTCCAGTGGTAAAATGAGATTATTTGTTAAAGGCTGTGGGTGGGGGAGTCTGTGGCATGACTCTAGGACCCCCAATGTTTTACAGAGGAGTCAATCAGTTCTGCCCTGCTAAGGTTTTATAAGGTACATTCAACATGGGAAAAACACGAGGAATCAAGGAAATCTGGGGGTTAACATAGGATAAGGGGGCTGACTATAAAGGTTGGCAGAAATGGGAGAGTGCTGGTTGGGGGCGTGGGGGAGAGTAGAAGCAGCTGACCACAGGCTCATTCTGGGTATGGTGGAGCCACAGTGAGGCCTGGGGGATGCGGGCACACTGGCAGACCAGGCAAGAGATGCAGGGTAAAGGGGAGGCCAAAGGGAGGGCTTGATAGAAATGTAGGAGCCAAGGGGTACCTGGGTGGCACAGTGGGTTAAGCGTTTGACTCCTGGTTTCAGCTCAGGTCATAATCTCAGCATTCTGAGATCGAGCCCCCCTTCAGAAATCCATGCTCAGCGGGGAGTCTGCTGGAGGGTCCTCTCCCTCTACCCTCCCCCGACATGCACATATGCACACGCACACGCTCCTAATAAATCTTAAAAAATATAGTAAAGAAATGTAGCAGTTGGAAGGACAGAAGGACAGAGGACTGTGGTATGATGGGTTAGGCAGCAAAGGTGCAGGGGTTAGATAATCCGGATGTGGCTGAGAAGTAAATCCCTGAGGTGGAAATGCTTTTTGGGCAATTCCTAGAAGGCCAAGGGACTGTGGCATTGCTCCCAGGATGGCGGAGAGAAAATGCCAGCCAGATGTCAGAGGGGCTCGGGGACCAGGGGGGTGGTCGGAAGATGGCGAGGGGAGCAGGAAGGGTGTTACTACCCAAGGGCTCCAGAGCCAGTCATCTCTGAAAATGCCAAATGGGGAATTCGGGTCAGGGTCTCACGGTGCCCTCTTGTTAACTTTCTACATGCTTCTGTGAGACTTTCTTTTTCATAGGGTTCAACAATCTTTTCCATTATATTATCTATTATTATTTAATAGCTAAACCATTTTGAAGTGAAGGTATTATACTCCCATGTCTCAAAACAGGCATGCATTAAGTCAGACTAAAATGAAACGGACACATTTATATTAATGCAGGCCTCCCACTCGTAGTTTCATGTAATTCTATAGGCTCTCCTCTGATTACAATAGAACTAATTAGTCAATAAATAATGTTTGAGGCTCTACCTCATTTGTTCGGTGTCCAAGTTCAATTTACATACTAATGAGTGCATATCTGCCTTTAATAGATACAGTATGTGGAAGTAAGTATAATAAATGAGTAACTATTTAAGTGTAAAGTTACCACATCTTCATGAGAAATCTGAAAATGAAACAGCCAGTGAATCTGTTTATTTATTCTATACTATGAAATCTAGTTCATCACTGGATGTGGTGATAAATGAGAATTATTTCAGAGTGGCGTAATAATGAAGGTGCCCCTTCCATAAAGAAATGGGTAGAAACTGATGGAAAGAAGGGTGTATTCATCGGCCTTGATCTCTGCGGACTGGATTGGGAAAGGAACACATGCAAGTGGCAGTGCAGACGTTCTCCTGGATTCCAGGGACCTGTCAATGGTCTTTCTTGTTCTGGTTCTGGAATCTACTAAATAAGTAGGTTCTCCCCTTTAGCAAGCATGTCAAGGCTCCACACCCAGGGACCACCTTCTCTGAAGCTGAATTAGCCAATTAACAAAGTATATCTTCCACTCTATCTTTTCTCTTTTAAAAGGTTAAATGGCAGAATACAATTTTCTGTGCAGCAGGTGGGCAGCTAACAAAGTGATAATTGGGAAGTTGGGTGAGAAGGAAAAAAAACCGATAAAACTAGAAATCTGCAGTATCTGGAAAGAGGGCAACTGGATTACCTTAAAAATACGCAAAAGCTATGGTAACATGATGCCAAAGAAGCAAGCTGAAGTCCACAAAAGTAAAAAAAGGAGATGTTATGGTTTTAATCATTCCACCGGAATTCAGGGGGCATACCATAATACTCAGGATCACTGAAGCATTAAAGAAATAATGCAAGGCAACTTCCGATAGCCTCTCCTCTTACTTCCTCCCATTTCCAGCAAACAAACACATGAGGAAGATCTTCCAAATATTCAGATGTGGATGGCATTTATTTGGATATTTGATTCTATTTTTTTTTCTTTCAGTTTTTTTCTTTGGTCAAGAGAAGAATATTTTCTGCTTACCACAGAGAAACATTCCAGAAGCAATCTCCAAAAGCTTAAAACAACCCGGATTTTTTTTCGTGTGTGATAATGTAATGTTGGCCTTCCATGATGGTTAGTGTTTCTGTAACTGTCCTTAGGCAAAGGTTCCTGAGCGTGAAGCAGGCACATAGAAGAACTGTACCTCTGCCCTGGCGGTCCCTCTTCTATCCCCACCCCTCTTCTGGTAATGTGGCCCCTTGCCTGGAGGGAGCTTCACGTGCATCACACCTGTTGGTCTTGGCACTCTGTCCTCGGAGCGGCAACTCCCCAGCACCAACCCTGCTGCCGGCTCACCTAATTCACCTCACTTGGTGAATGCATACCTGTCGTCCCCTGCCTCAGTTCTCTCAGAAGACCTCAGCTCTGACTCCCCTATACTGACTTCTATTCTCTACCTCGGCCCAGGGGTCCCTTGGGCACGGCCTCACAAATTCCACTCTCCAAAACAACTGTACCTGAGCAGGGGACTTGCCTGTACCAATTAAAACAAACAGAACAACGATGACAAAGACGACCACAACAAAAAGCAGTGCATGCAAAGGTGACGCCAATAAATCCTAAGCTTAAATTTTTTCCGATCAATTCGGAAAAAATTCCCCCAACCTGTTTTTTTCTCATTTCCCAACCAGCCAGCTACAAAAGCCAGAAACTGGGCTTCTCGCGTGTTTTTCCCCAGTATTTCAGCACCCAGTTTGCCCCAGCCAATACCAGTATGCCTGTGTGCCCGCAGTGTGATTACCGACAGAGGCCCTGTAACTCTCAAAGGGAGCCGAATCTCAACTCGGATAATGGAATGTATGGTCACGGCACTCGTGACGGAGGGGTACGTCCAGGCCTTTGTCCTCAGTGCTGTTCCCCTCATTATTGGCCGGACTGCCTCCCATTCATCCGGACTCCCAAGGCCTAGCTTCATCAAAGCACATATTCATATTACCGTCCTCTCCACTAGTGCATGAGCACGGGGGCAAGGGACTAGACTCTATCCACAGCCCCCAGGCTGGGCCCCATGCCAGGCCCTGTGCCTGGCACAGGATGCTCAAAAAGTTTTCAGAAAGAAAACTTTTGAGGAGGTTCTTATGTTTGGGATAAATCCTGTCGTATTTCATATACATCAACTACAGTCTCAATGAACAGCAGGGAAATAATTCCCTTTGGATTTCATGCAGCCTGGGACAATTTCCTCCTTGCTGTGCTGACAACACAGCACCGCATAATCAAAGAGGGACAGAGAGTAAGAGAAAGTATCACCTAGAAAAAGACAGAGAGAGGAACAGAGATGGAGAGATGGAAGGACAGAGACAGACAAAAGACAGAAGGAATGAGAAAGGCAGAGACAGAGAGAGGCTTACGTTCCACACTGTTAGCAGAAATAATTAGAAGCCAACAGAGGAGGGATTCTTCAATATTCACAGTGTTTACTGATGGCCACTGAGGCCACTGCAGGGACAGGAGCCACACCAAATACCCAGGGGGGGAAGCTATTTCTACTTTCATGCAGAAGGTAGCTGCAAGGACAGAGGGCTGCAATGAGAGGGTGCCCTTGGGGTTCCTCAATAAATAGTGTTTCTGGAGGAAATGATTTAAAAAAAAGATAAAGGCTTGGTTCTCCTTTCCTAATTCCATATCACCTTTTTTCTTTCTTTCTTTCTTTTTTGGATCTTAGAATCCAAAATCAGTTTGGAGGTATTTCTACCATCTGGGAAGACTTTTCTGAGGCATAGGGACCTAGGGCACAGTCATAATATCTTTCTATAACCAACTTTTTTTTTTTTAAAGCTGGTAAAATTAAGTGAAAATGAATGTGAGAAGGAGCAATGTAATCTGAAGTGGGCAGGAGAAGAGACAAGGAAATCCTTCTCCTTTCATAGCATCACAGACTATGGAATGACCTTGGAGAGCATGATGGACTTCCTCCACCAGTGCAGAGACTCAGTGAGATTTTATATATCCCACAACAGTTATTTATAACACATAATATACAGCTACATGTAGATGCATACACAAACTAAAAAGGAGGTTATCACTTGCAGAAAAGCATGTTTTGGCTGTTCAGGAGAAGAAGGATGGAATTACGAATAGCTCAGAGCCCGAGTACATCTCTGGAAATGGGCGTTGCCAAAGGTTTGTCAGGGAGAGGAAAAGGCTGACTGGGAGAAACACATACACATGCGACATGAAGGAGAGAAGCAACTAAAACCTAAATGTTACACAGGTACCCCCATGTTTAGTGAGCATTATCTGCAAGAGCCAAGATATGGAAGCGACAGATGAAAATGGATAAAGAAGATGTGACACAGGGGCACCTGGGTGGCTCAGTGGGTTAAGCTGTTGCCTTCGGCTCAGGTCATGATCCCAGAGTTCTGGGATCGAGCCCCGCATCGGGCTCTCTGCTCGGCCGGGAGCCTGCTTCCTTCTCTCTCTCTCTGCCTGCTTGTGATCTCTCTCTGTCAAATAAATGAATAAAATCTTTAAAAAAAAAAAAAAAAAGAAGATGTGACACATATATAAGTCACCTCTCTCTCTCCACACATACACACACACACACACACACACAAATTTTACGTAGCTGTAAAGAAGGATGAGACCTCACCATTTGTAACAACGCGGATGGACCCAGGGTATTATGTTAAACAAAATAAATCAGATAGAGAAAGACAAATACTGTATGATTTCCCTTATACGTGGAATCTCAAAAACAAAGTGAATAAACAAACAAAAAGCGGAATCAGACCCATAAATACAGAGAACAAATGGATGGTTGCCAGAGGGGTGGGGAAAAGAGGAATGAGTAAAATAAGAGGAGTGGGAGATACAGGCTTCCAGTTATGGAATGAATAAGTCACAAAATTAAAGGCACAGCATAGGGAATACAGTCAATGGTATTGTCATAGCATCGTATGGTGACAGATGGTGGCTGCACTGGTCGTAAGCAGGGCATAGTATATAGAGATCCTGAATCGCTATGCTGTACACTGAAATTAATATAACACTGTAAGTCAACTATACTCTAATAAAAATTAATTTAATTAAAAAAAACCTAAATGTTAGATAAATTATTGCCCCATGGTCTCATTTCAACCTCCTGTCAGAACTCAGAACTGCTCTGAGTTCATGCTTTGACTCACCTCCTCAAAAGGAAACTGTGGGCCTAGGCAAAAAAAGAAAGAAGCAGATACAGTCTTTGAACCAAAGTTCTCACTAACTTGGTGACTATATTATAACCAAGAGGTGGGTACTCTAAAATGCCATTATAAGACCAGCTGTCAAGTGGGACACACTGGGACCAAGTCTAGACCATACAAGGCCAGTAGATAAGGAGGGACGAGTGTATGTGATTTTTAAAAAATGAAGAAAAAATGAACAGGCATATAAAATGAATTTGCAAAGCCAGATCTTTGAAATACTGAAAAATAAACCCAACCAACTAAATCAACAACCAGAGCATAAACTCACTTAAGGAAAAATTAATATTATAGGATAGCTAAATTTGAAGGTATTCAAATTGCTAAACAAAGTAACAACCATTTTAAAAAGCAAGGAATTGCTTTTTACCAAAAAATTAAACCAGGCAGAAATAAAACAAGAAGCTGGAGAAGAAACTTAAGTAGAGATCTTGGAAATAGAAGTTATAAAAAAAAAACTCAGAGGGGCACCTGGGTGGCTCAGTGGGTTAAGCCGCTGCCTTTGGCTCAGGTCATGATCTCAGGGTCCTGGGATCGAGTCTGGCATCGGGCTCTCTGCTCAGCAGGGAGCCTGCTTCCTCCTCTCTCTCTGCCTGCCTCTCTGCCTACTTGTGATCTCTCTCTGTCAAATAAATAAATATACAATCTTTAAAAAAAAAAAAACTTAGAGAAAACTATTGAATTGGTAGAAATTACTGAGAAATTCACGGGCACAGGAGGACAAAGAAATAAAAAGTATCAAAGAATAGTTAAGACACACAGCTGGTAACTTAGAAGTTCCAACATACAACCACATGAAACTCCGCAAGGTAAAAAGCATATGGAGGAGAACCACTACTCAGAGAGATCATAACGCAGATTTTTCTAGAGTTGAATCAAAGTATCCTTCAAGTTCTAAGTGGGATAAATAAAGATAAATCCACACTAACACACAACCTAGTAGAATTGGAGGACATCAAACATAAAGTGAATGCCTTAAACATCACCCAAGAGTGAAGGCATTATTACCTATAAAGAAAAGAATTTGATTAAATCAGACTTAGAAAGGCCAGAAGTACTAGCTTCAGAGTGTTACAGGAGAATGACAGCCCTTTGATGCCCCACTACCTACCTTATCGTTCAAGAATGAGGGCAACAGGAAGACATTTTCAGATATACAGAAACCAAAAGAGTTCACCACTTATGATCCCTCAGAGAAAAAAAACATTCAAAGGACACCGAAAAAATAAAATAAAATTTAAAAAATAAAGAAAAAGAAAAAGAAAAGAAAAACCCAAGAAAAGTCTCATTATGGGAAAAAAAAGATGAGTACTGAATTTGACAGAATGTTAGTAAATTTGCATAACTATTAATTAATTAAAAAGAGTTTTTCTTAAAGATTTTATTTATTTGAGAGAGTGAGAGCACTTGGGAGCATGAGTGGGGGAGGGTAGCGAGCAGGATTGGAAGAGGGAGAAGCAGACTCCCTGCTGAGCTCAATCCCAGGGCCTACGGCAGAAGCTTAACTGACTGAGTCCCACACAGCCACACCAATTAAATATATTTTCTTAAGTCAGGATAATAAGAAAATATTACAAACAACTTTATGCCAATACATCTATTTGAAAGTTAGATGAAACAAATTCCTAGAAAAAATACTATTTCTCAAAGCTGACCTAAAAGAAAACAAAATTTGAATAACCTAATAACTGTTAAGAAATTTAACCTGTGGTTAAAAACTTCTCACAAAGAAAACTCCAGGCCCTGATGACTTCACTGGTAAATTCGATCAGACACTTTAAGAAAGAATGTTGATCTTCAAAATATTGTCTCAGAGAACAGAAAAAAAATCCTTCCAAATTAGTTTTATGAGGATAGCATAATTTTAAAATCAAGACTATAAGAAACAGAAAACTGCAGATCTATTTCATCCTTGAACACAAATTTAAAAATCCTAGACAAATATTTGCAAATCAAATCCAGAAATATATAAAAAAGCCATATATTCCAACCATATTTATTTCAAGAATAGAAGGCTTGAACATGCAAAAAGTAATCATTTTAAGTCACTATATTAATAGCATGAAGCCAAAAAATTATGAGACTGCTTCTAAATATATGGACCAAATATATATTTTATATATAAAATACCTAAATATCAAGTACACAAATATCAAATTTATTGTCAAATTTTTAGTCATTTATGATAAAAGCTCTTAGCAAACTAAAAATGGGGAAACATCTTATTCGATAAAATGCTTTACAAAAAAACTTAGTGACGACTTTATTTTTTTATTTTTTTAAAAAGATTTTATTTATTTATTTGACAGAGAGAAATTACAAGTAGGCAGAGCAGCAGGCAGAGAGAGAGGGGGAAGCAGGCTCCCCGCTGAGGCTGAGCAGAGAGCCTGATGTGGGGCTTGATCCCAGGACCCTGAGACCATGACTTGAGCGGAAGGCAGAGGCTTAACCCACTGAGCCACCCAGGCGCCCCTAGAGTGAGTACTTTAAATAAATATGCATTTCTAAACTTTTAAGATCAGACATCAAAGTAGGTTTTAGTTTTACATTACCATAGTTCATTTAGCTCAATCTCCCCAATTCAATTTACTTCAGTAAGAATCAAAGAATCACTCCTGGTAAAAGGCCTCTTTCAAAGTCAGTAGCTAAAAAATTTCTTTTTGCATTTAGATTTACAAATCCCGTGGAATTCATTTTTGAGTAATTAGGAACCTGGGGTCAAGCTCCATTTTTTCCATATGGACACTCAATTGTCCCTGTTCCACTTGCACAAAAGGCTCCTTCTGTCTGTCTCACAGTGCAGGGCTAGTCACAGGTCTAGTATAGCACAGAGACGTGTTTCTGGGCTCCTCAGGGCATCCTGCCAGCCTCTCTGTCCACGCTGCCTGAACACCACATGCCAGCTTTTATTTTTTTTTAATTTAATTTAATTTTTTATTATGTTATGTTAGTCACCATACAGTACATCATTAGTTTTTGATGTAGTGTTCCAAGATTCATTGTGTATAACACCCAGTGCTCCCTGCAATCCCTGCCCTCCTTAATACCCACCACCAGGCTCACCAACCTCCCCTTCTCCAGTCTAAAACCCCCAGTTTGTTTCCCAGAGTCCCTAGTCTCTCACGGTTCCTCTGCCCTCCAATTTCACATGGTAGCTTTTAAAAATGACATGACATCAGATTAAGGGAATCCTCCCACTTTAGTTACCTGGCCATTCCTGGCCCTCTGTATTTCTACATACATTTTAAAATCTACTCAATTTCCTCATAAAATCTGCCTGAATTTCTATTTTTTTTAACAATTGTGGTCACTTAATATGCATTTTGAAGCAATCCTACAAACTGTTTTTGAATATCTAAAATAACACAAGAATGGCCAATATCAAATTGAAGTCAGGGGTCATGTCTGGGGAGGACAGCAGGAAGAGAAAGAGAATGTCATCAGGAAGGGTTAGGTGTGTCAAATGCACTTCTGGAGCTTTCACTCTCTAGAAGAATCTGACAAAACTGTAGCATATTTGCGAGAGGTAACAGCTTAGCTGGGAAGAAGGCCTATGTTATCAGCAAATCTAATCAAGAAATATATGCTTATATGTTTAGAATATTTATCATTTTGGAAACAAATAAAAATAAATATAAAAGAGCTATCTGGCTCTCAGAGAGCAGTTAACCTGGAGTTCACAATCTGCCAAATGGACTCTACAGGGGTCATGTATTTCTTATTCACTATCTTCGGTAGTGAATTATAGTCCATAATTGTCATTTACAAAGCTCACAGGGAGGCCCTTCAGAAAATAAATTCTTCTCTCATATTGAAAGAAAACATGTGATTCATTACTCAGCCAAGTGATAGAAAGAATAATTAAGCTATCCACTATATAAATTACTGCTTACTTTAACCATTCTTCATTTTCAAGATCACAAGATTACAGATACAGAATACCAACATAACGGTACAAAGCGTGAAAAGCTGTACAATAATGTGATCACAAAGTAATTCTCATTTCTCTATCTAAACATAGGCTGACTTTGAGTCCTAACATTTCAGATGATCCCAAATGCTCCTCTTACCCTTTGAGTGAAGGAGCTGAGCCTGCCTCTCATTGGAACAGGGAAGAGATTTGTTTTTCCTATAGCACAGGATGAGATAAATCAAAGACAGCAATAACCACACTTACCTTTCTAAAGAATTTTGTAAGGTGAATTACGTGGCTTCAACTTGGACCCCAGAACATTAATTAAACCTTTAATTTTCCATTTGAATTGGCTCCAATCAATACTTACTATGTCTTTGACAACTCCCAGGATCTTGCTCCTAGGTTGAATGGCTTTGAGGTTAGTATTTCAGCCCTCTTCCCCTTTGGCCCAGACAGTTAATATAGTTGGACAGGTCATGGTGACCCTGATTTCTATACTCAATTTAAGATAAAGAAAAATTGTTCCATAGGTACATATGCCCGTGAACCCCAACCAGTTACCCTAGGAGAGTAGCCACAGCATGTTCTAGGCAAAAGGAATATTTCACATTTGATGAGGGGTCAAACTCTAAGGGATGATTTCAAGCATTCGCCAGCAGAAGGTAGGTTTTAGGCTGGAATAGCTTTTCTAGCAGCCTCATCATCCCATTCCATAAGTGACAGTTCATTCATAAAATTGCTATCGTAATAAGAGACAGCATTGTCTCGGACCTAATTGTAAGCACCCAGCATTGCTGGTAGTGAAATAATGCAGAAAATAAGCCTTACTGACATGAGCTCAGTATAAATATCAGAAAACAGCAAGCTACCTTCATAGACCATTCCAACTACCTTGGAAAGAGGCAAATAAACCTTTTCCAGAAGTTGAGGACTTCTGGAAAACTTTCCCTCACACTTAAAAAAAAAAGGAAACAAAGGTGTCTGTTTTCTGCTTCTGGATCTTGTATGAGGTGATGCTCAATGCTCCTGCCGCCATCTTTCAGCCCGAGGGGGAAAAGCGTTCAAGGTTCTAGAGCCTGGGATCACTGAGGGATGCTTGCTTTTGTTCTTCTTATTTCAACTATTTTGCATTGGCTTTTTCTTGGTCGAAGACAAAAGCATCCCCTACTGATATCCTGTAACAATAACTTCCCATATTCATACCTGGGGAGAAAACCTACTGACATTCTTGTTTAATTGACCCCTCATTTTCTTTCTTCCTATGACGAGTCCTTCAAAATGGTACTTGTTTCTGGTCTCTATCCTGATGATTTCATTTTGAAACTCTAACTTCTTCTCTCCAGCTTTATGAAGGTATAACTGACAAATCAAAATTGTATATGCTTTTAAGGTGTGCGATGTGATAGTTTGAAACCCATAAGCATTATGAGACCTTTTCTAAAACTTCAACAATTTTAACGTTTAGCATCCAGTTTAGATGATTCTGTATAGTATAAATGTATCCCTCTGCTTCCAGAAGCAGAAATACCAAAACCTCCTCAGGGTGCCTGGGTGGCTCAGTTGATCCATGGTTTCACCTCAGGTCATGATCTCAGGGTCATGGGATCTCAGGGTCATGGGATCACACTGGGCTCCAGGCTCAGTGCAGTCTGCTTTGGATTCTCTCTTTCCCTTTCCATCTGCTCCTCCACAACCCCCCACCCTGCGCATGCCCTCTCCCTCTCTCTCTCTCTAAAATAAATACATAAAATCTTTTTTTAAAAACACCAAAACCTCTAGTCAGATAGATAATTTCTAAAATATACTGCACATAATTTGTCAGATTTTATGGATGTTGCCAAGATTTGAAGTTTAATGTGTTGTCTATAAATAGGAAGTTCTTGTAAATCTCCAAGGTTAATAGCCAAGAAAACGTAATATGGATATTGAATGTGTGTACATATAAAGGTCATATAATAAACAACCTTCTAATCTACACCACAAGAGAGCTGTGGAAGAAGACACTGAAGATCTTATTCTTAATTTTTTTTTAAGCGCCTTAAACAAAAAAGAAATCTGTGGTAGCAGTTTTTGAAATATACAGATGTATCACGAGATATCCTGCCTTAACAAAACCAAAAAACAGTCATAAATCCACAGGCCTCTGAGGATAGAGGTTCCAATACAGATTTCCAATACCGTCTTCTCCAGAGGACTCCACAGATTGCAGGTCAAAGAAATGTCCTAGTATCGTAAGAGTGGGGTTACATACCACCAATGCAGGCAAAGCAAGCTAAAGATGGAGATTACGGGCAGGAAGGGCCAGCAATTATGAGGACTATAGCTTCTGTGCTCAGAAGAGTTATGTTTTGTAGTAGTTATGGTGGTGGTAGTGGTAAAAATATGAATACTAGTTAATCTGGATGAGACACTCACTTTGTGATAGGTTCTAATATAATGCTTTGCATATAAGCACTACAATGCTTCCTAAAACAAACTTGTCCATTATTTAATTCATTGCATCTCTCCTCATTTTGAAGTCAACAATGATTACAGAGCACATACCAAAGGTTCTATAGATGGTCATTTTCCCCACATCTTCCTCTACCTCTTTGTATTACAGGTTCCTAATAAAGCAAATATCAATACAGCAAGTCAAATTAATTTTTTGGTTCCCCAGTGCATATAAAAGTCATGATTATACTATACTGAGGTCTATTAAATGTGCAATAGCATTATGTCTTAAAAAAAAAAAAAGCCAATGCATAGGGGCGACTGGGTGGCTCAGAGAGTTAAGCCTCTGCCTTCGGCTCAGGTCATGATCCTAGGGTCCTGGGATCAAGCCCCTCATCAGGCTCTCTGCTCAGCGGGGAGCCTCCTACCCCCCCACCCCTCTGCCTGCCTCTCTGCCTACTTGTGATCTCTGTCAAATAAATAAATAAAATCTTTTTAAAAAATCGATGTATATACCTTATTGCTATATGTATACCTTTATTGCTAATCATCATCTGAGCTTTCAGCAAACTGTAGTCTTTTTGCTGGTGGAGGGTCTTGCCTTCATGTCAATGACTACTGATCAACAACAAGGTGGTGGTTGCTGAAGGCTGGAGTGTCTGTGGCAATTTCTTAAAATAAGACATCAGTGAAGTTTGCCACACTGATTGACTCTTCCTTTCACAAATGATTTCTCTGTAGCACGTGATGCTATTTGATAGAATTTTACCCACAGTGGAACTTCTTTCAAATTGGAGTCCACCCTCTCACCCCCTTTTACCCCCTCTCACCCTCTCAATTTGCTGCTTGATCAACTAAGTTGTGTCACAGTCTAAATCCTCTGTTGTCATCTCAATGGTCTTCACAGCGTCTTCCCGGGGAGTAGGTGCCGTCTCAGGAAACCACTATCTTTGCTTATCCACGAGAAGCAATTCCTCATCCGTTCGAGTCTACTAGGAGATGACACATCTTCAGGCTCCACTTCTAATTCTAGTTCTCTTGCTGTTTCCACCACATCTAAAGTTCTTTCCTCTACTGGAGTCCTCAGCTCTTAAAGTCATCCATGAGGGTGGGAATGAACTTCTTCCAAACTCCTGTTCATGTTGACTTTTCAATTTTCCACGAATCTTATATGTTCTTAATGGCATTCAGGATGGTGAATCCTTTCCAGAATGTTTTCAATACTGGCCCAGTTTGCCCAGATCCATCAGAGCAATCACCATCAATGGCAGCTACAGCCTTATGAAATGTATTTCTTAAATACTAAGACATGAAAGTTAAAATCACTCCTTGACCCATGAGGTACAGAATGGATGTTATGTTAGCAGGCATAAAGACAACATTCATCTCGTTGTACATATCTATGAGATCCTTCGGGTAACCAGGCACATTGTCAATGAGCAGTCATATTTTGAAAAGGATCTTTCTGAGCAGTACGTCTCAAGATAGAGCTTAAAATATTCAGTAAACCATGATACAAACAGACATGCTGTCATCCAGGCTTTGTTGTTCCATTTATAGAGCACAAGCAGAGTAGATTTAGCATAACTCTTAAAGGCTCTAAGATTTCTGGAATAGTAAATGACCATTGGCTTCAACTTCAAGTCACCAGCTGCATTAGCCACGGACAAGAGAGTCGGCCTGTGCTTTGAGGTCAGGTATTGACTTCTCCTCTCTAGCTATGAAAGTCCTGTATGGCATCTTTTTCCAATAGAAGGCTGTTTGGTCTGCTGTTTAGTGCTGCCACCTTCATTAGTGACCTTAGCGAGATCTTCTGGATGGTTTGCTGCAGCTTCTCAATCAGCCCTTGCTGTTTCACTTTGAGCTCTGATGTCACAGAGATGGCTTCCTGCCTTAAACCTCAGGAACCAACCTCTGCTGGCTTCAGATTTTCCTTCTGCAGCCTCCTCACCTCTCTCAGCCTTCCCAGAATTGAAGAGAGTTAGGGTCATGCCTTAGATTAGGCTTTGGCTTAAGAAAATGTTACAGTGGGCTGTCTTTCTTTTGGATTACTCAAACTTTCTCTCTATCAGCAATCAGACTGTTTTGCTTTCTTACCATTCATGTGTTCACTGGAGGGGCACTTAATTTCCTTAGAGAACATTTCTTTGCACTCACAACTCAGCTAACTATTCGAGGCAAAGGGCCTACTTTTCAGCCTGTGCTGCCATTCGACATGCCTTCCTCACTGAGTTTAATAATTTCTTTTTTTTTTTTTCCAATTTATTTATTTTCAGGAAAACAGTATTCATTATTTTTCACCACACCCAGTGCTCCATGCAAGCTGTGCCCTCTATAATACCCACCACCTGGTTCCCCAACCTCCCACCCCCCCGCCACTTCAAACCCCTCAGACTGTTTTTCAGAGTCCATAGTCTCTCATGGTTCACCTCCCCTTCCAATTTACCCAAATTCCCTACTACTCTCTAACGCCCCTTGTCCTCCATGCTATTGGTTATGCTCCACAAATGAGTGAAACCCTATGATAATTGACTCTCTCCGCTTGACTGATTTCACTCAGCATAATCTCTTCCAGTCCCGTCCATGTTGCTACAAAAGTTGGATATTCGTCCTTTCTGATGGAGGCATAATACTCCATAGTGTATATGGACCACATTTTCCTTATCCATTCATCCGTTGAAGGGCATCTTGGTTCTTTCCATAGTTTGGCGACTGTGGCCATTGCTGCTATAAACATTGGGGTACAGATGGCCCTTCTTTTCACGACATCTGTATCTTTGGGGTAAATACCCAGGAGTGCAATTGCAGGGTCGTAGGGAAGCTCTATTTTTAATTTCTTGAGGAATCTCCACACTGTTCTCCAAAGAGGCTGCACCAACTTGCATTTCCACCAACAGTGTAAGAGGGTTCCCCTTTCTCCACATCCTCTCCAACACATGTTGTTTCCTGTTTTGTTAATTTTGGCCATTCTAACTGGTTTCTAACCCTTGATTGAGAGTGAGAGATGTGCAAGTTTTCCTTTCACTTGGAAACTTGGAGGCCACTGTAGGGATGGTAATTGGTCTGATTTCAATACTGTTGTGTCTCAGAGCATAAGGGAACTGGAGGAGAGGGAGAGGAATGGAGGACTGGCTGGTTGCTAGAGCACACAGGAGACACACTACATTTTTCATGTAAAATGGAAAGTCACAAAGTTCAGTGACTTAGCGTGGTTTGTGGTGCCCCAAACAACTGTACTAGTAACATCAAAGATCACTGGTCAGAGATCACCTCACAAATACAGTAATAATGAAAAAGTTTGAGCAACTGTAAGAGGTACCAAAATGTGACACAAAAACATAAAGCAAGCAAATTATACTAGAAAAATGGAGCCAACAGATTTACTGGACACAGGGCTGCTAGAGACCTTCATCTTATAAAAAGTACAGTTATCTGTGAAATAAAATAAAATGAAGCACACTAAAATGAGGTCTACCTGCAGTCTCTTAGGGTAAACATCGGTTTCTAGAAAAAGAGAGATACGTGCTTTCTGTGTACATGTGAGTTGGGAAAAAATGCATATGGAAATAGTGAAAAAAATCAGAGATCCATTCATAATACTACAAAACCATGAAGCTGATGGGATTCTCACAGCTGGATTTATCTGGGAATAGAATGAAGAAACTCTGCATAATCCTGCATTAAGTCTCTATCAGACAACATTTATGATAATGACAGCAGAACCAGATCTAGGAGCAATTCCAAGCCACGGAGATTAGCAAGTAATCACAGTCTCGAGTCCTAATACAATTCTGGAGAGACATGGAGGGATTTTGAGAATTAAACTAGTAAAAAAACATTTAAAAAAAAAAAAAGGAAGAAGAAGATAATTTTGACCTCCACATGCATTGGTCAGTGTCAGCAAAATTCTACATGTACATATACAGCTCTGTTATTTTCTTGATGAAGCCATCTCTTCTTCTAGATTGGAAACAACGTGATGTCAGGAACTGTCAACTTCATCTTCCAGATTGGATAACAGTGTTTTGGTCTAGGCACAACAGTTCACGAGTATACCATGAGGAGCTCTTTGCAGTCAGCTGCAGACAAAATCCTAGCTGTGTCACTTACCACTACAGTCCCTGTGGCTGAGTTACTTGTGGTTCCCTGCCTCAGCTGCATCACCAATAAAATCAGTTGATATTACCTACCCCATCAGATTGTAATGAATGAAGGTTATAAGATTGGCAAAGTATTTAGCCTGGCGGCCTGCACACAGCACTCAACAACTGGTGAGTATTATAAGGTATTAAACAAATTAACATACAATACATGGACCACTGAACTAGGATTACTGGAAGACATCAATAAGGGAAAATGGCCGGCCCTGGCCTCTAGAAACTGCCAGTCTTTATATACCCAAGCATCCCAGCTGAGGCTTCATACTATAGGGAGAACAAGGCCAAACTCTGACACACTTTCCCGCAGGAGTCTACCCACAATTGACCTTGGAGATGCCTTTGACAGTCACTGTCCTGTTGAGGCCTGCACCACACCCTGTGCATATCCAGCCTCATCCTCTGTATCTCTAGTCCTGGCTTTTCCCCTAAATTAAGTACTACTGTTTTCTTTTCATAAATAAAGCACATAAACAAATCTCTGCCTTACGCATAATGTTTAAATATGCATTTAAACTGTATGAGTTTATTCACACAGTCCGCTCACATTGACAAATACAAAAGAATGAATGAATGAATGAACGAAAGAACAAACAAATGAATGAGAGAGGGGCAGAGACAGAGAAAGGAAGAAAGGAAGGAAGGAGGGAGGAAGGATGGAAGGGAAAGGAAGAGAAAAAGAAGGAAAGGAAGCAGAAAGGAAGCCCTTCAGCAGGTCATAAACACAAAAGTGTTACAGGATTGCAACTGAAATTCACAGGGCAAGAAGAAAGAAGAGTTTCAAGATTCGTTCAAAGGAATGACAACTCATGGATCTACTTATTGTAATAGTAGGAAAGATGTTAGGGTTCGAAGCCAATGGCCAAAAAAGAATTTTTGTGATGTATGTAATGCAAAAAAGGTGGTTTTATGAAAGCACAGGGACAGGATCCATGGGCACAGGTAAGACTCCCAGGTATTTTAGAAATAAAGTTTCCAGGATCCTGAGGGGGATGAGCTATTGTTTGGAAAAGGTCATTTGAGACCCTTCAGATATCTACCAGTGGGTCATCTGCTTGGGGATGATTGTCAATATGCATCTTGGGAGGCAGAGATAAAGGAAGTTTCCAAAGGAATTTTTTTATGTGAATTCAGACTTACAGGAGCCTGGGCTTGGGCTAAGATTGCCTTTTGCCTTTAATAAAGCATTAACACTAAGACAGCTGAGTTCCTAGGGAAGGTGGCTCTGCCTGTTTCGAGGACTTGTCAGGGGGCTTCAAGTAGTAAGGAAATGTGATAATTTTTCTTCTGCCTCTGTTTTCCACATCAGTTATACTAAACCAAAATCTGTACTGCACTGGAGGAAGCAGTGAGTTTAATCACCTGGTCAGACTATCTCACTTCATCATCTCCTTTTACAGATGAGGTTGCTGAGGCTCTGACAAATAAGACGAGTTTGTCCACATCCTTCCATAGCTTCAGAGTATGGTCCGTGGCCTCAGAGCATCCGCATCGTCTGGGAATTTCATAGAAATGCAGGGTCCAGCTCTGTGTTAGCCACACTAAATCAGAATCTGCATTTAAACAAGACCCTCAGTTGACTCATTTCCATGCTGAAGTTTGAGAAGTACTAACACATGCAGCTTGCTCTCAGTAAGTTAATAAACCAGATAATTTCACTCAATGCCTTATTTTTCTAGAAGCTGTACGCCAATTTTTGGAACTGTGAGAACAACTTAAATCCTGATTCCAAAATAATAAATAAATAAATAAATCCTGATTCCAGGGTCTTGGGATTGAGTCCCGCATCAGGCTCCTTGCTCAGAGAGCAGCCTGCTTCTCCCTCGGCCTGCTGCTCACCCCCCTTGCTTGTGCTTTGTCTCTCAACCATTTCCCCGACCCTAAAGTGCAAAGAATAATTGTACCTAAACTCAGAGGGTTATTAAGAGGACTACATCAAGGCACATAAGGTCTTTGGAATACTGAATGCTGAGTGAGTACTCAGAATACTGAACAGAGTGAGGCCTGAATGAGTGTTAGCCACTAAATGTAACTGTTACTATGATGCTCTTACACAGGGTGTGGTCCAGGAGGCCCATAGGTCACCGCCCCTCCATGCTCACCTACCCCTGTTACGGTGACTAGTGTTTGAGGTAATATTCAGGATTAGGGACAAACACAGCCTGTCCCCACAGAAGAGAGCCAATAAAACTCCTTAACTGGGAGAAAAGAGAACAACCAACCTTGCTGCATTATTTCATCAAACAGAGACCGACTTCATGCAACTATGGACACATGTGGAATTCACAATGTTTAAGTAAAATCTGTAAATAAAATGTGCCATGGTGATTAATGAATGATTTTCAATAACAAGAATTCTTCTGCATAGGACTAAATATTGAAGTCACGATTGGGAACTGTTTAAAGAACACTTCAAAGACGAACAAAACTTGGATTGTTGAAGATTCAACTCAGTGCGTGGAAACCGTGAACGTCACCTAGGGGAGCTGGCAGGTGTACACGCAACAAGGGCCCGAAAGCCAGAATGTAAGCCCAGTCAGGGGAGCTGGAGTGCAGGACAAAGGTCTCCTGTGCAGAATAAGACACTTGGGTGATGAAACCACCAGCCTCTTCATATATATATGACTCATTTTGTCACTTAATGTTTTATATAATATATATATTTCTATATATTTCTATATATATTCTAAATATATATTCTATATATTTCTATATATATTATATATATAACATTATATATAGTAGATATATAACAATATATATCTATATTATATATAATCATATATAACAATATATAGTTATATATAACAATATATAACTATATATTATATATAATCTATTATAATATATGATAATATATTATTATATATAATACATAAATATAAAAATATATAAATATATATTACATATAATATATAAAATATATAATTATTATTATAATAATATATAGTATATAAATTATATAAATTATATATAATATATAGAAATCTATATATAATATATTGCATATATATAATATTTATATATCTATATAAATAAATGTATATATTATATATATATAAATAAAGTGGTCATGGATATATATATATATATATATACACACACACATACATATATATGACCACTCCATATGAAGAGGTAAAAATGCTAACACTCTAGAACTGTCTACATTACTTATATTTAACCACAAAATCTGCTCTCTAATACCTGCCATGATGAAAATGGAATAGGTAAAGGTCTATGTGTTAAGCTGAATAATGGCCCCCCAAAGATGCCCACGTCCTAAAGCCTGGAAGCCATGAACAGGTTCCCTTCCACTCAGAAAGAATTTTTTCACATGTGATTAAGAAAGGATCTCAGGATGTGGAGATCATCTTGAATATTTCGGTGGGTTCATGTAATCACAAGAGTCCTTTTCTTGTAAGAAGAAGACAAAACTTCAGAGAAGGAGACATGACCACAGAGGGAAGGAGAGGGGGAAAGGCAGCGTGAGGGGAAGCCATGATCCGAGAACGAGAACAGCCCTACAAGCTCTCACAGGCAAGGAAATGGATTCTCCCCTTGAGTCACTGGAAGGAATCAGGCCCACTTACACCTTTGCTTAAGCCCAGTCAGACTGATTTTACAGTGCTGACTTCTGGAACTATGAAATAAGAATGGATGTTGTTGTAAGCCTCTAGGTTTGTGGTAACTTGCTATGCCAACAGTAGGGAACTAACGCAGATCTAACCAATAAATACTAATTATAGGAGAATAATTAGGAAACTGCTCTCTGTGATCTATCCTTTACAATGTATTTTATGGACAGGTATTTTTTCAGCAATCAAATCCTAACTTCCCCATCAGAAGTTCTTAAGTTTATTACACAAACACAGAAATTTAAATTACTTTATAGTGCAAGTATGCGTGCACGGATTTTGAAATTGGAAGGCAGAAGAAATGACAAAAAATGACATGTCTCTCCCTGGGTATCTTTGTGTCTCCCAAGAGGTGACAGTTACAGTGCACTTAAGACTGGACTTAAGCCACTGACTTGGCAGCGACTGTGTTAGTCATCTGTGAGTGTCCCACCAGCACTGAGTGCCCTGCTCTGTACAATGCTGGTTGGTGTTCCATCAACGTTTGCCAAATAAATAAATGACTGAAGAAATGAAAAGGTGAATGAGAAAAACTTACATCCTTAGTCGGGTTTTTACATTTGATCATTTAGAGGGAGTTTTATTCTAAATTAATCTAGAAGGACCTGGTGCTAGAACAAAAATAAACAGCTTACCTAAAAAAAAAAGTGGGGGGGGATTTTTTTTTTAAAGGCCACCAAAGGTGAAACTAAAAATGTGAATAAGCTGTAAGAGATTTTTCCACTTTTGGTTAGGATGCAAAATGTCACAGAAAACCATTGGTCCCATGGTAATGATGAGACACAATAAATTTAGTAATCTTGTTGTACAAGACATTGAGGAGATCTGGATACAAGTCTAATTGAGCGGAATTCCAGAGGGAGATGAGCCTTTCTGGGGCAGACAAGCATTGATGGGTGCTTTCAAACCACCCCCCCCACACCACCACACACACACACACACACACACACATCCTGTCCCAGGCATGAGTAGCTGGAAGAGCTAGCCTGGTCTTGGTGAAGAAACTTGGCTGCTACAAGGAGACTGACCAGTATGGCGGACTGGGAGGTGGAGAACGGCGAGCCCCCACAGCAAGCCCCCATGGCCAGCCAGTGTCCCTTCATCATACTTTCGCTTGGCAAACAAGCCCTGCTGGGTGAAGAAGCTTGCAAATGGGTGGGAAGGAGAGAGACGGAATCTCACATGCACACATCCTAAACTCTGCTGCGACGCCAGATCTTACCATCAACGGGAAATCACAGGTGAAATCCAGAATCCAGTTTGACCCCCAATTAGAACAAAGAGATCTCATCTAGTCACCTTAGCTACCTGACAGGGGAAAGGACAAGGCTTTGTGAGGACAGATACTACCTGATTCGGCTGCTTTGTTCTTTTATACACAATATAAAAGGGAGGTCAGTGGAAAAGCAGGAAAAATGTGACTATAACAAAGAAGAAAAAAGAATAAAAGGAGAACAACAGATAACAAAATGATCGGAATTGACAGACAAGACTTAAAAATAACTATTACGAAGATGTTAAAGAATTTAAGGGAAAATATACAAAATGGGTGAAAAGATGATGAATTCACCAGACTGATGAAAACTCTAAAAAGGAAGCAGATAGAAATTGTAGAACTGTTAAGTACAATATGAATTCATTGGCGGGGCTTAATGGTTAAATGAACAAAACAGCAAAGGTTAGTAAACCCAAAGATAAGAGAATAAAAACTATCCAAAATAAAGCATTGAGCTAAAAAAAAAAAAAATGTGAGAATCAGAGTAGTATGGCATAATTTCAAATGGTCTGATATACGTGCCGTTGCTGCCTGAAAAGAAAAGGAAGGACAGAGTAGAATTGTTGGAAGAGATGGTAGGTGAGGGTTTCAAGGGTGGTTGAAGGACATTAAACCAACCCAGTGAAACCCCAAGCTGGAAACTAGAAAATCATACAAACCACTGAAAACCGTAGTACAAAGACAAAGGCAATGAAATGACATGTTTCAAGAGCTGAATGGAATCCACACATTCACTCACACAAACACACACATACGCATACACATCACATACACACCTACACGTCCGTACATGCACACACACATCCACACATGTCTGCACGTACACACATGTGCATACACAAACTGGCAACCTAGATATCTGTATTCGTAGAAAATACCCTTAAAAGTTAAGGGTGAAACAAAGGCATTTCCAGGCAAGCAAACTGCGAACATTCATGCTACATTACAGGAAAATATTAAAGGAAGTTCTCCAGACCGAAGGAAATGATCACAGAGAAAAACCAAGATCAGCAGAAAGGAATGATGACCAGTGGGGTAAATATCAAAGGAGATATAAAACAACATAGCTTCAAGTCTCTTTAAATAGACAACTGGCCATCTGAGGCAAGAGAGTGATATACGGTGGGGTTATAATACATGGAGAAATAAAATAACAATAGTAATATTAAGTTCAAGAGGAGTAAAGAAAACTACACTACTGAAGGATGTTAAATGTATCATGAAGTTGTGTAACGTGTAACAGACACCATGGTAAGGGTGATGGATTAATTATGCATGTTGTAATCTAGAATAGCTACTAAACAATACAAAATGGAGAGGCACCAGGGTGGCTCAGTCGGTTGAGTTACAGATTCTTAATTTCGGCTCAGGTCATGATCCAGGGTCCAGGGAACTCGTGCTCACTCTCTCTCTCTAAAATAATAAATAAATCTCTTAAAAAATACAAAATGGTGACACTGAGCAGTAACAGGGATAATAAAATGGAATAAAAGAACAAACATACCAAAAAACTCAAAACCTCAGTTTCCATATGAAGGAAGAAAGAAGAGAAGGGGGAAGTGGGGAAGAAATAAAAAAATGACAGAATTAGGCCCAGGAATCTCCCATGTAATTATAGTAACTGTAAGAGGTAGTCAACACTCCAGTTAAATCTGAGCTTAAATAAAGACCCAACTCTGGGCAGTTTACAAGAAGCACACATAATATAAGGACCTAGAGTGAAAATGAAATAAAGGGGGGGTGCCTGGTTGGCTCAGTGGGTTAAAGCCTCTGCCCTCAGCTCAGGTCATGATCCCAGGGTCCTGGGATCGAGCCCTGCATTGGGCTCTCTGCTCAGCGCAGAGCCTGCTTCCCTTCCTCTCTCTCTGCCTGCCTCTCTGTCTACTTGTGATCTCTGCCTCTCAAATAAATAAATAAAATCTTAAAAAAAAAAAGAAAGAAGAAAATGAATAAGGAAAACACACTGCAAATACTAATCATAAGAAAGCCAATGTGTCTACATTAGTATCAGAAAAACTAAACTTGAAATGTATTATCAGAGATGGCCATTTCATAACAATAAAATGGTAATTAACAAAGCCCAAAGTTAGTTCTCTGCTCAGACTAAAAGCTTGATAAATCTCTTATTTTTCTGCATGTTATTTCTGATGGTTTATGAACTCCTGTGCCTTTATGGACCTCTATTTAAAACTTATTTCCAAGGAATGCCTGGGTGGTTTCAGTCAGTTAAATGTCTCCCTTCAGCTCGGGTCATGATCCCAGGGTCCTGGGATTGAGTCCCATATCAGGCTCCCTGCTCAGAGGGGAATCTGCTTCTCCCTGTCCCTCAATCCCTCTGCCCTGGTCATGTTCTCTCCCGCTCTCTTGCTCATGCTTTCTCTCCCAAATAAAAAAATCTTGTTAAAAAAACTTCTTTTCAAATACACATGACTTTTAAATTCCACAAGTTCCTTTTCAAGCATATGACCACTTCAGTTCTTAAAAACTGTTGTTGTTAATATTATTATATTCGTCAAGTCACTTTACCTGGAATTTCACATGCTGGTTGATATCTGACACACGGAACTGCTTCAGGAAACGCTCATCCTCACTCCAGAAGAGGCGGATGTCAGGGATGTCATAGAGGATCATGGCCAGTCTTTCCAGTCCTAGGCCAAAGGCCCAACCGATCCGATCATGAGCACCCGCTACAATTAGGAAAACAAAACGAAACGGATTGAGCAAATATAAAGACTTCACAGGTGAATGCTACCTGTGTAACCAGTACTACTGGATGAGTGCCCACTGGGGGCAAGGCACTGGGGAGGGGCTGTGGAGGCCTCCATGAGGGTCCCCGTCTTACATTTCTCATGCTTCCCACATTCCTCAGTCATTTACCACATTGAAGCACTCCGAATCACGCTGTCTCTCATACTGTTTCACTTAGAATTATATTCCAGGCTCTTTAAAGCCCTGGTTTCTGCCTCTGAGTAATCCTTGCTTGCCCTGATTTGAACATTTGCCCTACTATGTGCAGGTTACAGAGGAGAGAGAGAAGATCGTCTCTTGTCCCTACAAGGGTTACTAGATGGGCAGGTATGTTTGAAACATGCCAGAATGGACTGTTAATATTCAGAAAGAACCCTCAATTTCATATAAAATAACCCTCACCCGTAATAAGAGTTGCCTCAACAATACAGAGAGCAAGCAAGCCAAGGTACTTATCTAGTACCACTCACTCCAAAGGCAAGTTGTGTTGTTTACATTACGGCAATGCCATGAACTTGAAGGGTTTATTTCGCTTATTGAAGCAGAGTAAGACCAAACACAAAGTGCTGTGTGAAGAAGCAAGGGAGCAATTCATACTCCAGAAAAAGCTTACGGAAAGGGCTCATGAAAAAGTTCACAGAAAGTTGAAATATAATTTCAGCTGGACACTAAGCGGGAGTAGGATCCTGGGAAGGCTGCAAACGGCCTCAAGATTTCACTCCCAACATGCCTGCCCTATGTAATTCCCTCCCTCTGAGTGTGGGTGGCCCCAAGAACTGAATGATCAGGTGACTTTATATGCGGGTCCCTCTGAGCAAACCAGCTCACAGAAATGAGAAGGCCATGCGGCTAAGCCCTGAGGGAGGCCTCTAGAAGCTGAGGGAGGACTTGGCCATCAGCAAGAAATGGGACCTCCACTCTTACAATCTCAAGGAAATAAATTCTCCCAAGAGCGTGAAAGAGCTTAGAAGAGGACCCTGAATTCCAGAAGAGGACATAGTTTTCTGACACCTTGGTTCCCACCTATGAAGACCCAGAGCAGGGGACCCAGCACCTGGACTTCTGATGCAAGGAAATGTGACATAATAAATTTATGTTGTTTTAATCCATTGGTATGAGGTTAACTTGTTACCCAGCCAAAGAAAATGACTATGCATCCAAAATGTGGAGAGAAGTAAAAGAAAATTCCAGACTGAAGGAATGTCTTTACTAAAAAAAGGGTGACAGTGCAGCATGCAATGGTTAGGAGCAGTTTCTCGAAACACAGACGGTTCGAGGTTGAGGCAGGTAAGAGAGGAGAAGATCCATTTCTGCCCTGGTGTCCTACCTACAAAGATAAAAATATAATTGAAGCCACACAGGAGATGAACCTCTTCAAATGGTTTGTTTAAAAGCTGAATGAATTAAAATAGCCAAAATGAGATCACAAAAGCAAATGATACAGAGAGACAGGATGGCTCAGTAGTGGGAGAGAAGGTGTATATGAAAGAAAAGAGAGTGGCTGGCTGCTTGCACCTGTTCCTGAGTACGAATGAACACTGTGGTGAGGAGGAGGGGAGAGGGATTTTTAACCACACAGTGAGGTCACAAAAAAGTGTGCACGGCCCCTGACCCTGTGATCAGGTGCCTAAAAGAGCAGCTAAAGTGTGAGGCAAAATATTTTAGAATAATTCATACTGATACATGAGGTCTTAAAAAATGGTTGGTGACTAAAGACATGAAATTTAATATAACCATGATTGACTTTTTATATCTACTTAAAGAAGATTTTTTTGAAAATTACAGTCCTGGTGGTACGGTTCTAGCATATTCTGTCTGCATTGTGTGGTTTTAGTGTCCTCGTCGCTGCTGATTACACCATATATTTTTACAATTTGGAAACAACATGGCAACACATATCAAGATGCTTAAAAATGTTCATACTCTGTTCTTTTAACCCTATTCAGGAACTTATCTTAAGAAAATAATTCAACAAAAGAAAAACATAAATGAAAGAAGATACTCAGTGGTACAACTTATAAGAGCAAAGACATGGAAACAACCTGAGTGGCCCAAATTAGGGAAGGGCTTAAAAATTGTAGGACATTTTGATGTAGTCATTTAAAATCATAGCCATACTGATACATATTTATTAAGTGACAGACTATAAGAAATTATGAAGAAACCTATGATAACATGAATATGTCCTGTGATACTACTATTTAGGTACCAATGAGGATTGTACTGTGGCCATGTACTGTGATACTACTATATAGGTACAAATGAGGATTATACAGTGAAAAAATAAAAACAAAATGTGATGTTCAAGAATTATAATGGATAACAGTTTTAAAAACAACTTTAAAACATTTTCCTGGAATTTGTACAGTCTTCTCAATAAAAAAGTAATAAAGATAGGTAGGAATATTAATACTGCCTTGTGACTTAGGCTATTTCCTTAATCTTTTAGATTCGATGATCAATTTTTTAGATATAACCAACCACCTAGAGCCTAAGAGCTGTAACTGAATGAGCAACAGATTAAGATTTTATTTAATATCTAGTATTTTTTTTTTAGTATCTTAGCTTTTGCTCCTTTCACCTATCCCCAGTTAGTTCCCCATCCCCCAAAACATTTTCTAAAGCAAAACCAAGAATAACAAAGAGCCCTAAAAGTGGGTAAGAAAAAAAGCAGCAATCTAATTTTTTAAAAAAAGATTTATTTATCTGAGAGCAAGAGGGTGTGGAGGGAGGGGAAGAGGGAGAGAGAGAACCTCCAGCAGACTCCACACTGAGCGTGGAGTGCCAAATGCTCCACTGACTGAGCCACCCAGGTGTCCGAACAATCTAAATTTTTAAATGGATGAAGACTATGAAGACATTCATAGAAATGGAAAGAAAAATTACCTTTAAGCAAATAAAAAGTTTAGTTAAGAAAAATGCAAAAAAAAAAGTAAAAAGTAAAAAAATATTTTACATATCAGATTAGCTAAATAAATAGAACTGTTCTCATACTTGATAGCAAAGCCAAGGGAACACAAGCACTCTCTGCGTTAACTGGTAGGCTCACAACTGGTTTTTTTCCCTTTTTATTTATTTATTTATTTAATAGACATATAATATATTTTTATCCCCCAGGTTACAGGTATGTGAATCGCCAAGTTTACACACTTCACAGCACTCACCATAGCACATACCCTCCCCAATGTCCATAACCCCACCCCCCCTTCCCCCAACCTCCCTCCCCCAGCAACCCTCAGTTTGTTTTGTGAGATTAAGAGTCACTTATGGTTTGTCTCCCTCCCAATCCCATCTTGTTTCATTTATTCTTCTCCTACCCCCTTAACCCCCCATGTTGCATCTCCACTTCCTCATATCAGGGACATCATATGAGAGTTGTCTTTCTCCGCTTGACTTATTTCGCTAAGCATGATACCCTCTAGTTCCATCCACATCATCGCAAATGGCAAGATTTCATTTCTTTTGATGGCTGCATAGTATTCCATTCACAACTGGGTTTTTAACCCACTGACCTAAGGAGAAGAATACAGCAGTAGCTATCAAAATTACAGATGCATATACCACCTTATTCTTCTAGCTACCGGAATGCATCCTACTTATGGGAAATTATGAATGTGTAAGGCCTTTGGTGGGGTATTGCTTAAAAAAGCAAAAGACTGCAAACAACCCAAGGTCCATCACTACGGAACTGATTAAATAAACTAGGCCATGTCCACACAATGGCATGTTATAAAGAATCTCTGAAAAATTTCAAAAACTCAAAGCAGCAGCTGCCTGACATTGTTCTCTTTTGTTTCTTAATCTGGGGGAGGGTGGGAAAGAACTGGGCACCTGGAGGAGAGAGATGGGGAGACTTCACACTACGTGCCTCCTCAAAGAGTGACAAGAAATATTTCAGACAACAGAGATTTTTGTTACTAGGTAAAATACAGCAATGTCTTTTCCATTTATTTTTAAGAGGTTATAAGAACAAAGTATTTCTCTTGTGTCACACTGGGGCTAAACTTTCAGGATAATCATGATTAGTAAAAATGGATTTCTATGTCCACCTTTTATAGTCAGGATTGGTCTCTTTCATTCTCTAACACCATTTCCAAACCATGCCCACTATGTGCCGTCCAAATTTGTGATCACAGAATAATAAAATGGTGGCTCTCTTATGCCATTAACTTTGAAGTAGTTTGTTATTCAACAAGGGCTAACCAGACATTGTTAAAACATCTGGGTTTGCCTTTTATTATAAACATTTCCCATTATAGAAATGCAAGTAAAGACTAGATAAGGTTTCACTTAGGAGAGATCAGGAATTGAGCTTAAAATAAGATGAGTCCCCTATATTCTAGCACCCTGTATATGCCAGAGTATCAATTATGTCATAATATCACATCCATCCTAAAGCCATGCCATCCCACATTATACATCGCATTGCTCATCCTACATATAGAACAAACAGTCCTAAGCCAAAGCTATATAATACTCCTCCCAACCAACTACTGTTTTTCATCTGATTTTTCTACTTTACGATGAGTGGGATCATATTCCACCTAGTTATTCAAGGCAGAAACCTGGGAGTGAAATTTAACTCTAACATTACCTCATTTCAGATATAGACGTTTAAACTATATTTAAAACCTCTCTCAAAACTATCCCTTCTTTCTAGTCTTATTGTCGCTACAGATTTGCGCCTTCCATAAACATCTCTCACCTGGGCTCTTCCAAGAAACACCCAAGTTGTCACCGTCTGTCTCCCTATTTGCTCCATCTGTGCTAGTGCCACCAATTCTCTTTCTAAAACATAAATTTGGACACTGTCACCACTAGACATGTATAAGGGTAGAACAATGAATGAGTCATATTTGTTCTTAATTTTATTTTTCATTTATTCTCTTTCTAAAACACAAAAAGCAGCTTAAAATTGTTCCAGAGATCCCCATTCAGTCTATATGAACTTGACTTCTCAGGAAACCTTAAGATTTGATGTGCAAGGTCCACTGGGAAAATGCTTCATTGTAAGTTAAAAACTAGCATCTCTGTTTATCACTTGGCATCAAGGCAATCATAAAGACAAAGGGAAAAACTAGTATTCAGCGTGTTACAGACAGATTGAGAAGCACTGGTTTGAAAAAGTTGGAAGAACTTTCAAAAAAATTTCCACTACATCCCAGGTTGTTAATTTTGTCACATATAAAATTATGCACATGACACTGCTCAACAACATAGTTCATGGTCTTTTCAAATGCAGATGGGTCTTTTGCCAACACAAATCTCAAAATACTTACAGGGAATGACCCATCCACAAGGTGAAAATAAATCAGAAGTTAACAGTATAAAACTATCTGGAAAAACTCCCAAATATCGGGAAATTAAACAACATACTTTTAAATAGCCCAACATGCAAAGAAAAAACTCACAAGAAAAATTAGGAAATGCACCGAAATGAATACAAATTAAAATGCAACACATAACAATGTACGGGATGCATCTAAAGCTATGATTCAAACGAAACCTATAGCATTAAAGGCATATGTCAGAGGAGAAGAAAAGTGTCAAATCATTGATCTACTCCCTTACAAAACTAGAAAAAGAAAACTAAGACCAAACTAAGCAAAACAAGGAAAAAATAAAGATAACCTAAGTGACAAAATAAACCGAAAAACAATAGTGAAAACTGATGACAACAAAAGCTGGTTTTAAAGAATTTTTTAAAACTGATGCACAGTTGATACACAATGTTACATTAGTTTCAGATGGACAGATCATGATTCCACACCTCCATTATGTGGTGGTATGCTCACCACAAGTGAAGCTACCATTTGTCACAATACAACATGATTGCAGTTATCATCAACTATATTCCCTTTGCTGTGTCTTTAACCCTGTGACTTCTTCCATAACTGGAAGCCTGCATCCCCCACACCTTGTCACCTGTTTTGCCCACCCTCTAACTACCTTTCCAGCTGGCAACCATTAGTCTGTTCTCAGTATTTATGGATCTGTTTCTGCTGTTTATTTCTTTGTTTTGTTTTCTAGATTCCACATGTAATCATGTGGGATTTGCTGGAATCAAAAAGACAAATAACAAGTGCTGGCAAGGATGTGGAAAAAAAGAAGGCTCATGCACTGTTGCTGGGAATGTAAATTGGTGCAGCCACTGTGAGAAACAGTATAGTATGGAGGTTCCTCAAAAGATGAGAAATATAAATACCATACAACCTAGTAATTTCACCACTGGGAATCCCCCCCCCCCGCCAAAAAAAAAAAAAAAAAAGAAAACACAATTCAAAAAGATATCTGCACCTCTATGTTTATTATAGCATTATTTATAGCAGCCAACATATGGAAGCAACCCAAGTGTCCATCAACAGATGAATGAACAAAGAACAGTGGTTCTTTGGAATGGAACATTGCTTAGTCATAAAAAAGATAAAAGCTCTCTCTATTTGACTTATTTTACCACTGGGTCCATCCATGTTGCCACAAATGGCCAGGTCTTGTTCTTTTTTATGACTAATAGTCCACTCTTTATGTATACCAAAGGCTATTTAAAAAATATCAATACGATTGATAAATTGCCAGCCAGACTAATAAGGAAAAAAAAAAGAAAGAAAAAAAGAGAAGATACAAATTAACAATGTCAGAAACAAAGGATAGGACCTCACTAAAAATAGATCCTAGAGACATTAAAAAGATAATGAGGGACTAGAAGGAATATTATGAATAACCTTACACAAGTGAATTCAACAACTATTCAATAATCCATACAAAATGGACAAATTCCTAAAAACAAAACAAAACAAACAAACAAACAAAAAAAACCCACCCACCTCATCTACCAAAGCCCATTAAGAAGAACATATAACCTATATCAATTAAAAATACTGAATATGTAATGAAAAACTTTCCCACAAAGAAAACCTGAGGACCAGATGGCTTTTACTATGAATTCTATCACAATGTGAAGAAAGAAATAATACTAATTCTTCCAGAAAGTAGAGAATAATGAAATTTCATGCCAGGATTACCCTTATACCAAAACCAAAGACATTCCAAGAAAAGAAAACTTTAAACCAATATGCATCATGAACAGAGAAAACAAATCACCTTTAACAAAATATTAACAAACTGCATCCAGGAATTCATGAAGAGGACATGATGTCAGGACTGGATTTATCCTAGGAATGCAAGGTTGGCTCAACATACGAACATCAGTCAATGTAATTCATCAAAAAAGCAGATTAAAAAAGAAAACACATGATCATTCAGTAGATGCAGGAAAAGCAGTTGAAAATATCTAAGTTCCATTCATTATAAAAATTCTCAGCAAATAAGGAACACCGGGCATTTCTTTAATCTGATAAAAAACACAATAAAAAAACCAATAGCTACATGGATTGGAAGAACAAATATTGTGAAAATGTCTATGCTACCTAAAGCAATCTACATGTTTAATGCAATCCCTAACAAAATACCATCATTTTTTTTCAAAGAGATGGAACAAATAATCCTAAAATTTATATGGAACTGGAAAAGACTTCAAATAGCCAGAGGAATGTTGAAAAAGAAAGTCAAAGTTGGTGGCATCACAAGTCCAGACTTTCAGCTCTATTACAAAGCTGTCATCATCAAGACAGTATGGTACTGGCGCAAAAACAGACACATAGATCAATGGAACAGAACAGAAAGCCCAGAAATAGACTCTCAACTTTATTATCAACTAATCTTTGACAAAGCAGGAAAGAATGTGCAATGGAAAAAAGACAGTCTCTTCAACAAATGGTGTTGGGAAAATTGGACAGCAACATGCAGAAAAATGAAACTGGACCATTTCCTTACAACACACATGGAAATAGACTCAAAATGGATGAAGGACCTCAATGTGAGAAAGGAATCCATCAAAATCCTTGAGGAGGACACAGACAGCAACCTCTTCGACCTCAGCTGCAGCAACTTCTTCCTAGAAACATAGCCAAAGGCAAGGGAAGCAAGGCAAAAATGAACTATTGGGACTTCAACAAGATCGAAAGCTTTTGCACGGCAAAGGAAACAGTCAACAAAACCAAAAGACAACTGACAGAATGGGAGAAGATATTCACAAATGACGTATCAGATGAAGGGCTAGTATTTAAAATCTAGAAAGAACTTATTAAACTCAACACCCAAAGAACAAATAATCCAATCAAGAAATGGGCAGAGGACATGAACAGACATTTCTGCAAAGAAGACATCCAGATGGCCAACAGATACATGAAAAAGTGCTCCACTTCACTTGGCATCAGGGAAATACAAATCAAAACCACAGTGAAATATCACCTCACACCAGTCAGAATGGCTAAAATTAACAAGTCAGGAAATGACAGATGATAGTGAAGAAGCAGAGAAAGGCGAACATTCCTACACTGTTGATGGGAATGCAAGCTGGTGCAGTCACTCTGAAAAACAGCATGGAGGTTCCTCAAAACGTTGAAAATAGACTACCCTGTGACCCAGCAATCACATTACTGGGTATTTACCCTAATGATACAAATGTAGTGATCCAAAGGGACACACACACCTGAATGTTTATAGCAGCAATGTCCATAATAGCCAAACTATGGAAAAAACCTAGATGTCCATCAACAGATAAATGGATAAAGAAGATGTGGTATATATACACAATGGAATACTATGTAGCCATCAAAAGAAATGAAATCTTGCCATTTGCGATGACATGGATGGAACTAGAGGGTATTATGCTTAGCGAAATAAGTCAATTATCATACAATCTCCCTGATATGAGGAAACAGCGGCAATGTGGGGGGTTTGGGGGGTAGGAAAGGAATAAATGAAACAAGATGGGATCGGGAGGGAGACAAACCATAAGAGACTCTTAATCTCACAAAACAAACTGAGGGTAGCTGGGGCAGGGGTAGGGAGAGGGTGGTGGGGTTATGGATATTGGGGAAGGTATGTGGTATGGTGAGTACTGTGAAGTGTGTACACCTGGAAATTCACAGACCTGTACCCCTGGGGCTAATAACACATAACATGTTAATTTAAAAAAATAAAAAATTAAAATTAAAAACAGAAAAAACAAAACAAAACAAAAAACCCAAGAGCTAATACAATACTCAACGGTGAAAGACCAGTTACTTTGCATTCAGGACCTGCTTGAAGACAAGAGTATGTCCATTCGGAAAGGGGGAGCAAAACAAAAACAAAAAAAAACAGATTAACCAATTGGAAAGAAAAAAGTAAAACTGTCGTTATTTGTAGATACATGACTGACTACATAAAAATTCCTAAGGAAAACATTTCAAAGGTTACCGATACATGAGTTTAAGATCATGATCTACAAAAATCCACAGTGTACATGATTCAGGGGCATCAGTTTCACCTCACTGTCAGTGGGGACAAGTGGAGAACCTCTTCTGAAGATAGGAGACTGACTCTAATGGGAGGACCCGAGGCTAAGAGCAGTGAGGGAGCCATTACAGCAAACACCTGGAATCCCAACCACCTTGGTAAAGGATGAGCTCTTCGTTAGAAGCCAGGAGCAGAAACAGGCCTCAAGCTTCCTTTTGCCACACTCAAGTCTCACAATTTCTCTTATGGAGAAGCCTACTTGTGACAATCAATTACTGTGGAGATTTGCAAGAAAGGATGTGGCATCTGTTTGCTGAGTTGTACCAAATTTTGCCTTTCACACACTTTGTTTTGGTCCCATCTAGAACAGCTTCTTCTGAATTGTGCCCTGCACTGTGCTTTCCTACTAGGACATTAGTAAGACACCAGATGTCTCTGTCCACGATGCTGATCACCGTATCACATAGTCTTCCCTAGGAGATGTCATTGACTAAACTGATTTCAGATTTAAGAAGATGGAATAAGCTTCTCTCCCCTGAACAACTGGATTGTTTTTCACTTTAACGATACCATGAGTTATATAATTGGTCATAATGTTCTCCTTAGTCTGGCCCATGGAAGGTTAGAGCCAACCTTGCAGGTCACCTCTACAACTGTACAAGTGTTCAGGGTACATTTCTCCGTGTGACTCTTGGCCCAGTTTTATTTTCTTATCCTTATTTCCTCTTTGTCCTGATTATCTCAACTATTTATTTTATCCTCTTGTACATACTTTTATATGGTACTTCCAATTCTTTATGGAAGAAAGTGAGCCATAAATAACTAGACACTTAGAGATACTGTCAGCCAAGGCAAGTCTAATTTTCAAGTCTTTGGCACTCCTTGGCGGTAATTTGTTGCCAGGTGCTCAAGGGCTGACAGGGTTTTAAGGCAGTATATTTTTTCCCTATTCCAATACTAAAGGGTTCCAGTAAACCAGAGTCCCTAAAGCAGAAGGCTGACTACAAAGAAACATCCTCAATTAAACAGAATATTCAGGATGAGAAGCAATTAAGTATTCTCATTAACACAGCTTTATGCTGAATGGAGCAACCGACACAGGAAAAATTGTTTTTGTTTTTGGTGAAAATCATTCTAAGAAGGTCAGCTATATATAGAAGCAAAATGATGTGAGATGAGAGCCCAGAGGTGGGAAAATTAAAAAGAAGAGGAAAAAAAAATAGGAGGAGGAGGAGAGGCAAATGGCAACTGAAAAGAGGACAGTAAGAAGTCTTCAGTGTGAAAGTGAAGAAACTAAGTGGGTCTTAGAGCCTACAGCCATCTAATCCCATAAACTGTCCCCTTCTATAGCAGATGGTTCTCCACGCTTTGCCTCAACAGCTGCGGAAAAAGAAGCACTGGCAAGAGAGAAACCAAGTTACCGCACAAGGCTCAGCACATAGCCTCCTGTCTGGCCCTTCCAAGCAGAGACCCTGTGAGCAGGAGTTATTTCAGAGAGACAATGGCTACGCTAGCCAACGGTCATGATGGGGAACAAAGAGCATTGAGGAAAGACTAAAACTGGCTGCTACTTCTCAACGTCATGCCTCTGAAGGCATAGGTATCTGTGCTCTCTGTGGAAGGCACTGGGGGTGGTAGGTAGGTGGAGATATTTCTCAAACCTTCTCCCAAAAGGCCTAGAAAAATCACTGTGCCATGCAGAAGAGGTCATATCACCAACGTAAGAGAAGGCTGAGAACGGGCAGTTGTTGACTGTGAAAAAGAACTACACACAAGCACACTGTATTTAATCTGAACCAAGAAAAGTGAAGCCTGTGTGTCTTCCTCTCTAGTATGTGATGATCCTGAGCCACAGAGAGATGGTTCCATAATATAATTACACTTTAGTTAGACAATGCACAAGAAGCAGAGAGAATTTTTAGGGCAATGAATATACTCTACATGATACTATAATGGTAGACAATGTCATTACACATTTGTCCAAACCCACTGGATGTACAGCCCCAAGACTGAACCCTAAGGTAAACAATGAATTTTGGGTGATAATGATGTGTCAATATAGGTTCTTCAACTGTAAAAACTGTAGCACTCTCATAGGGAATTCTGATCATTGGGGAGTACCCATGAATAGGGGCAGAGTAAGGTACAGAGGGTATATGAGAATTCTGTCTCAGTTTTGCCATGAAGCTAAAACTACTCTAAAAAATTAAAGTCTTCATTAAAAAAAGAGAGGGACTACTCTTGTGAAAATGGGGAAGATAATCGTGACTTCCTTCCACATAAGTCTATCATTAAGACTAAATAAGACAGTCCATGTAAATCAATAGGCACATAAAAAATGCTGTAAAAATTTTAGCTGTAACAGTCATTAATATAAGGGTTCTATACAACTATTTCTGAGAAAAATATTGAGCAAATGCTCAGAAGAAGATTCTTTCAAATGTTGAAACCCTGTATATTTTAATTTTAATTAGCTCATTGGCTTAATATTTTAAAACAGTTTAAATAAACATAACTTCATGGGGAAAAAAAGAGAGGGGAGAGTGGAAAGATAACACACAAAATGAAAGAAAGGATTTGCAAATTATATATATTAAGGGCTTACTATTCAGGATATATAAAGAACTCCTACAACTCAACAACACACAGACAAACAACACAACTTAAAAATGGGCAAAAGATTTCTATAGACATTTCTCCAAAGAAGTTCTACAAATAGCCAACAGGCACATGAAAAGATGCTCCACACATCCTTAGTCGTTAGGGCAATGTAAACCCAAACCACAGTGAGACACTACTTCATACATACTAGGCTGGCTATAGTACAAAACAAACAAACAAAAAACTGAGAAAACAAGTGCCAACAAGGACAGGAACAATTTGGAACCCTTGGGCATCGCTGCTGGGTATGCAGCATGGTGCAGCTGCTGTGGGAAACAGCTTGATGGTTCTTCCAAAAGTTAAACATAGAGTCACTTTATGAAGCAGCCATTCTTCTCTCTCTCTCCCCTTCAATAGATTGATCTATCTATCTCTATCCATATGCACGTGTGTGTGTATATATGTATACACAAAATATAGTTACAGACATAGATACAAGGATGGATATATAGATACCAAAAAAAATGGAAAAAGGGACTCAAGAGAACTGTGCACCAATGTTCACAGCAGAATTATCTACAGTAGATGAAAGGTAAAAAAAAACCAGCTCAATGTCAAAACAACTCAATGAATAAACAAATATGGTATGTGTAGAAAATGGAATATTATCCAGCCCTAAAAGGAAATTAAGTTCTAATATTTGCTACAGCATGGATGAATCCCCCCAAAAAAGTGAAAGAAGCCAGACACAAAAGGATACATATTGTATGGTTTCACATATGAGAAATACCTAGAGTAAGTAAATTCATGGAGACAGCAAGACTAGAGGTTATTAGAGTGACTGGAGGGAGGGGAAAATGGGGAGTTACTGTTTAATGAATACTGAGTTTCTGCTCAAGGTGATGACAATGTTTTGGAAATTAATAGTGCCGATGGTTGACAACATTGTGGCTATAATCAATATCAGTGAATTGTATCCTTAAAAATGGTTAAAATGGAAAATTTTATACTGTATATATTTTGCCACATAAAAATAAAAATTTTAAGGAGCTAAACATTTACAAACTTTAAAGAAAATTTCTGCATGTTCTTCACAATATTTTTAGAAAATCTTTTCTTTTTCTCATTACCACAACGATCTCTGCAAACACTAAGATTTACCAACTGAGCCACTATGTAACCAATTATTTCAGTGGACCTGAGCTGTTTCTCCCATAAAATGAAAGAACAGCAATAATACAGCATCTCAAGTTCCTTCCAGCTCTTAACAGTCTAGGATGAGGCTCAGGTTAGAAGTAATTAACTAAGGTCTTCTCTGACGCCTGGGTGGCTCAGTTGGTTAAGCAGCTGCCTTCGGCTCAGGTCATGATCCCAGCGTCCTGGGATGGAGTCCCACATTGGGCTCCTTGCTCGGCAGGGAGCCTGCTTCTCTCTCTGCCTGCCTCTCTGCCTGCCTGTGCTCACTCTCTCTCCCTCTCTCTCTGACAAATACATAAATAAAATCTTTAAAAAAAAAAAGAAGCTTTCAATGAAATACAAAGTACTGCAAAATCATTTTGTTTAATATTGAGCAGCATCGCAAAGGTTATCTGCCAACTGCCTCTCCTCTGGCCATCCGTCTCCTACCCTGCAGACATACGGGTACACTCTACTTTGCACCCTCTACTTGGACAGGTGTGTCCACTGGGAATGGTCTTTCTCCCCACCTGTTTCAGGTCTCTGACCAAATGTCACCTTCTCAGGGAGGCCTCCCTGACCACCCATTTGAAACTATATACCTCTCCACCAGCACATTCCAATCCCCCTTATTCTGCCCTGTTTTCTTCAGAGAATATCATCTTCTAAGATACTTCAACCTTTCATACTTCTTTTATTTATTGTTTATTGTCAGACTGCTGCTAGTCTGTAATCCACAAGGGCAGATCTTTGTTGGTTTTCATCACTAACACATCTCCAGTGGCTAGAAGACTGTGTGGCACAAAGCGGTGCATGGATATTTGCAAAGTGAGTTACTTGTTTTATTTGAATGGTAGTATTAAGAAGAACGGAGACTTTTTTTTTTTTAAAGATTTTATTTATTTATTTGACAGACAGAGATCACAGGTAGGCAGAGAGGCAGGCAGAGAGAGAGGGGGAAGCAGGCTCCCTGCTAAGCAGAGAGCCCGATATGGGGCTCAATCCCAGAATCCTGGGATCATGACCTGAGCCGAAGGCAGAGGCTTTAACCCACTGAGCCACCCAGGTGCCCCAAGAACGGTAGACTTTAAATGAAGTTTTCAATACAGTGACTTTCTCTGATGATACAATCTGTGAGAGATCTTATCTCTAATAATATGAAGTGATATTTTAACAGTGGTGATATCAGAGATGCCATTTCTGAAAAAGACATCTCAGAAAGGAGAGAACTGAAACACACAAAGGGAACAACAGGAAAAGAGGACTATTATAACCATTCATCCCAACCTTTGTCACTGCTCATCACTGAGCTTCCTTTATACGGTGCAGCTGCCCCTGGGTCACAAGCTCCTTGAAGCCAAGGACCTTAACAGGGCTTCTGTTTCGATATTCTGTCTATTTTATTTTATTTCTCAGTGACTTAACTGTTGGGATGTAAACATCCTCTGCCTCTTGAGGTTCCCTCTCAAAATGTTTTGTTGCAAAGTCAAAGACTGAATTAAAACTTCAAACTACGACACTGAAAAACATTTTTTTTAATTATGTTAAGTGTATTTTTCCTTCCTTGTCAAGAGGGGCTAATTTCTAGCAATTCTCTGACTTCATGAATCGACACTTCCCCAGAATAAGAATATATCAAGAAATATTGAAACAACCAATTAGCATTCATATTTTATAGAACTTTATCAGTTACAAAACGTTTCATCAATATTATTTTGATTTTGATCCTCACAGTGATCCTAGGGGGAATGTGAGAACTGGTGTTATTATATGCTTAAAAATTAATACCATTTAAGGGACACTTTGGTGGCTCTGTCAGTTAAGCGGCTGCCTTCAGCTCAGGTCAAGATCCCAGTGTTCCGGGATCGAGTCCCACATCGGGCTCCTTGCTCCGCAGGGATCCTGCTTCTCCCTCTGCCTCTGCCTGCCTCTCTGCCTGACTGTACTCTCTCTGTCTCTCTGACAAATAAATAAATAAAATCTTAAAAAAAATAAATACCATTTGAGCAAACTCACCAACAATGGGACTCAAATCTGTTTTTCCCCTTCAAGTATGTATCCAATATCTAAATATTGTCAGAGAGGGGCTACACTCATAGTACTTCAAACCATCAGAAAATTCTAGTTATGCCTGTGTGCTTTCTACTTTGTAACTAACTGCCAATTTCCTGATGGACTTTACCACTTTCCATGAAAGGGAGTAGAATGATTTACATAAGTAAATGGTCAAAGATATCAATAGATTTTTCTGAAGTTTGGGTTCTGTCTACCACACCAAACATGCCTTTCACACTGAATTTGACTATTACATACAGAATGAGTTGACAGGAGTAGTAGTTAGTAGTGGTCTTGGACAAAAGTGTCCCCTTCCCTTGATCATTAGTTATGCTGGCAGTCACACAAGAATACAAGCCCCATAGTATCCCAGGGTGACACCAGACACCCGAAGGCAGGTCTAGAAAAGCCAGCACAGCTCCATAAATTCCGAGTTCTTCTCTTCCCACCACAGACTCAGTCCTTGATCCCCTGCTTTCCAGCTACAACTCCTGAATTCCTTAGAGACTTGCCACAGGATGATTGACTTTTCAAGCTGTGTCCAAAGATCGATCTCCTGCCTGAAAAATTTCTCTAGTTGCATATATCTTTGGTTCCACACAATTCTGTCAATAAGTCCTTCACACAATCCAAAGGCAGACTTTTTTCAAAAGAACCTTTCCACGGTGTGGAGCAGACTGGGAATCAGATTCTGTAAGCTGTAAAGACAGCAGTCCTTAACACAATCTGAGCTAGACTGCATTTGAATAAACTTAAAACAACAAACCCTTCAACACCCATCTCAAAAGCTCACTTTGGACCATCTTCCTTTCTTTCTTGCATCCTGAATTTCAGTTTTCTGTAGTTGAATGAAGGAGAAAAGAGTTTCTGATGCACATACTAATCAACAGTACATGAAGCAATTCCCAATGGCCTTGTCTACTACACATCCTCTGTACAGATGTCTCCAGCTTCCTTCACGGGCTTGCATCCAGGAATCTGTATCCCTCTGCTCCTAGAGCCTTTAATTTGGGTGTGGTGGACCATGCTGGTTGCCTTCCCAGCAGCCATCCTGCTTTCTTTGGAGTTTGGGTAGCAATATACTGACCCCTGAGGATGGAGGGAGCCATGCACACGGAAATTTCTAGGATGCTCAAAGGCAAGATATGGGTCCTTTGGAACCATGCGTCTTCCTTCTTGCATTAGATGGTACATGTGAGAATACGATGCCTGGAGCTGCAGCAGCCAACACGTGACCAGAGGGCTACCAGCTGGCTGATGAAAGCCACTGTGCTGAGAAGAGAGAGGGTGAGTGCAAAGAGCCTGGGCCTTCCAAAACCACCCCTGCAGCCTACACACTAGGAAGGACCTGTTCATCTTTGAAATAAATTATAAAAGTCTGTAGGACTTAAACCATTGTTATCTATGGTTTCTGCTTCTTGCTGACAGATACATAAATCCTGATAAACCAAAGAACAGGGAGAGCACCAAATAGAGCTATTTGTGAGACAGGTCCTGTTGGGGAGACAAGGATAATTTAAATGCATGAAATCCGGTCTTCTTGAAGCCTTTTCTCAGGACTCAAGACAAATAACAAATTTCAGCTTTTATGTGGGCCTTAGGTTGCCTTCTCTAAAGTCTAGCCATCATGAATCGGTGGGAAATGTATAGACCCAGGGCACCCGTCTCAATGCCATAAAACATGGAAATCGGGATCTTAGTAAGGTTATGAACATCCTAAAAGACCAGTGATAGTGGATCAAGAACCACGTGAAAATTCCAGAAAAATGAAACCAAAGGATTCCAGAAGAGATTCATCCTCCAAATACAGAAAGACTAACATGTATTTGTCCTGCGAATACCGATAGAGAAGTATGACTTCCGCCTTAATCAAAGCAAGTAAAATGGCCCCGAGAGGACAGCCAGATAACTCTCCTTGGCCATTCTTTCACTATGTCCACAAGCAGGAAGTGCAGGAGTCAAGCCTACATCAATAAGGTAGGCATCTCTTGGTGGAGAGCTAGTATTACCCCTGAGTCATGAAGGATGCTAGCACAGCCATGCCTAGTAATAAACTTCCTTAAGGAAGAGAACTGACAAGCATGTCTCAGTCCAAGGGCTCCAATGAGAAGGCCCAACAAGCTAATGGTGTCAGCAAGTTAGGGGTACACACTGGTCACGGCAGGTCATTGGTCAAAAGTCAGAGTACAGGAACTCTAAATTCCCATCAGTCATCACCCTAAAGGAGCAAACACCACACATACAGTACCTTGCTATCAACAATTAGTGACTATGATTTTGGTTTGTTCTTAGAAGCTCCATGGTGCTCATGTGTCACAACTCACTTTATCTGAGCACAAAGAAAGTATAATCTGCAGAAGAGTGAGCACACTCTCTAAAACTTCCCTCAGTCAAAAGAGTGTGCCAGTAGCTATATCAGTTATTTTTATATTTATTTACATATTTATAATTACATAAATATATGTATTATATGTAATACTTTGTTGAGTCATTTCAGAGTTGGCTCCTTACACCAAGTTCCTTCCATCCATAATACTTCCATGTATATTTCTGAAGAACAAAAATATTATTTTATGTATCTATAGCACCAATATAATACTCTTCTCTAATCTGTAGTTCATATTCAAATTTTGTCAGTTTTCCCAGGAATGTCCTTCCAGGCGTTTCTCCCTCCAGTGCAGGAGTCAATCTAGGGTCACATACTGTATTTGTGTACCATTTCTCTTTAGTGAGACAGCTTTACTCTGGAGCAGCTACTTGGCCTCTCTTGGTCCTGGAAGACAGTGACATTTTGGAGAATCCTGACCAATTGTCTTACAGAATGTTTGTCAGTTTGAGATCATCTGTCTGATGCTTCTTCATGATTAGATTCAGATTCCAGAACCAAGCTGGAACACTCCAAAAGGGATACGGTGCCCTTCTCTCCTTCTCTAGGCATTCCATCTGGAGATACTCAGCACCCATCTAGCTGACCCTATATCATGTTAGATACAGACCAACCCTATGTCACTTATTTTTTGTGGCAAAAACTTAATAGTTTAAGAAAACTATTCATTTAGCTCAATATTGGTTGGCACTTTGGGCTCTGGAAGAGGTTTTTCTATTCTCAACTAGGTTTAGCACTTAACATGTCTGGTGTTGACTGCCTGTCAGCTAGGACACCTTTGTCCTTTCTCAGCATCCAACATGCTAGCTCAGGCTTATGTACATGGTGGCTTGCAGGGACCTACTTGCATTAAAAGAGCAAGTCTCAGGGTGCCAACACTTTACAATCTTCTTCCTGCATCAGGTTTGCCACTATCCCTATAGGCCAAACTAAATCACATGGCCAAGTTACATTTTAAGGAGTAAAGGAAGAATTAGTGAGAAGATTAGAATTTGTAGCCATTTTTTTAACCTACTGTAGTAAGGAATGTGGTTGCCCAGAGCTAATTTCCAAAAACTTCTCTCCACCAGCTATACCAGGATTATTAGGTGAATTCCTTCTCCTATCTACTTGGATGTTAACAAATCTATGGGAAGCCACTATAGTAGCTGGTCTTGAAAAGTCTGCTCAACTTGTTTATTTTAATAGTCATTTATCAAATATCTGATGATATTTACTGTGGCTTATATTTGTACAAAAACATTCAGTACATGCTTTCTGATAATCAATATTATATGAAGGAAGGAGCCAAAAGAGGATGGTCTGCTTACCATGTGTCAGAAAATACTATCTCTTTTAATTCTCACATCCACTCTGTTAGGCCACCATTAGCTCCACCTTATAGATGAGAAAACCAAAGTTTAGAGAGCTTAACTAATTTGTGCCAGATTACAAAGCTATCTAGAAAAGCTTCTGGCTGCAAGCCACAAAAGATCTTATTATGAGTGGTCCAAATAAGAAATGTTTCATTCCTATAACAAGGATTC
The DNA here is from genome assembly GCF_020171115.1 of Neogale vison. NCBI lineage: Eukaryota > Metazoa > Chordata > Mammalia > Carnivora > Mustelidae > Neogale > Neogale vison. Next base: position 128,910,709 of record NC_058091.1, on the reverse strand, counting down.
TAGATGTAGGCTTGATTCCAGGTTCTGCAAGGCAGCTCGAGGATATTCTCAAGGAAGCTTGCTCTTTCTTTTTGTTCCACCACCTTTGGTTTGGTTTTCATCCTTATCATAGTGCTCTCATGACTGCAAAAAGACTTTTCCATCTGTAGTCAACACAGTCCAGGCAAGAAGGAAGTAGGGGGAGCCTGGCTGGCTCAGTCGGTGGGGCATGTGAATCTTGATCTTGGAGTTGTGAGTTCGAGCCCCAAGTTGGGTATAGAAATTGCTAAAAAATCAAATCTTAACAAAAAAGGAGAGGAAGAAAAAGAAGAGGAGGAGGAAGAAGAAGGAGGGAGGGCGGCGGCAAGGGCAGTTCTAATAAGCATGACTCTCAGGCCTATTGCTTTACAGGGAAGCAAAACCTACCTCAAAAAGCCTCTAAACTCCTCCTTACATTTCACTGCCCAGAACTGGGTCAGTCAGCCACCACTACATATGAGGGATGCTGGGAAAATGAGTGTCTGGTTTCTTACACTCTAAACTGCGCTGTATCCAAGGAAAAATGGGGCTGGGAATGGCACTGGGCTAGCCAAACAAGTAAGTTGCCCCATCTAGAATTTGAGCCCAGGCATGTGTAATCCATAGTTCATGCTCTCGAGCAGTGTACACTTTCAAATCAGAGAGAGGAACAAACATTTGACCACATAAATGATAGGTCGCACGAGTAACAGAAGCTAGGTTCTATGGAATCACAGAGGAAGACAGGGGTCTACTTTAAGGTCGGCTGAACAAAAATGCTTTGGAAGGCTTAGAGGACTATGGTCTTAAATGACATGCAGGGTTTTAAAAAGATAAAGTTCTTCCAATAAGGGGGAAACAGAAAATCAAACATATGGAGGCAGAATCATGAAGTTAAGTTGGTTAACTGTTGTACTGACAATAGTACAGAGTAATTCAGAACCATCTGAAAATGTAAAGGGAATAGTCACACCTCGCTTAGCATTATTAAGAGTTAAAAGCTAAACTGGGATGCCTGGGTGGCTCAGTTGGTTAAGTGCTGTCTTTAGTTCAGACCATGATCCCATGACTAACCCCACATTGGGCTCTCTGCTCAGTGGGGAGTCTGCTTTGCCCTCCATCCCTCCCCCTGCTCTTGCATTCTCTCTTTCTCAAGTAAATAAACAAAATATTTTTTTAAAAAGAGTTAAAAAATAAAAGAAAAAAAACTTAAAAGCTAAATACATTGACTCCAATATAATGAATCTAGGATTCACATCCCACCTCTCATATCTCCCTTTGACTAGTTGTCAAAATACAGTATTTATATTATCTTCCATCCCTTTCCCCCATATTTCAATCTAAGATCGTAGAACTCAAGAGAATTAAGTACTGCCGCATAGTACAATCACAAATAAAAGTTTCATTCATGGGGCTTCTAGAAGGCTCAGTCGGTTGAGCGTCTGACTCTTGACCTCCCCTCACCTTGATCTCTCGGCGGTGAGCTCAGGCCCCACACTGGTTACTTAAACAACAACAACAGTAACAGCGAAGTTTCATTCGGCAAAAGTTAGCCTTCCTAACAGTTTACTTGTCTTCTACATTTTCCATTTTCGATATAGTTTGATTGCTGTGTTTTGTTCATAATTGCTTAAATTGCATAGAGAGCTTCAGGTACCAAGGTATTCCCAAAATTGGCAGGTGAGACTTTTTAAAAAGAAACTGAAAAAAAAAAAGAAACTGAATCACACTCTTAGTGCACTAAGGTAGTCATTAATTAATCAAGTTCAACTAAATGTGGACTCTTCACACATCAATTTTTATATGGTAAGCCCCGTCCATAATAGGCATCTAAGGAAACACCACCAGATGCTATACGGAGTTGTTAGTTGAGATAGGTTTTGACTTATTTCAAATATATCAAGTTTCCTTATTAATAAGAGTTATCAAAACTGAGCCACAAGCTAAAAAGCTAACTAGAATTGAGAAGTCTTTGAGGAAGAAAGGTGCAGAAATGGAAAGTGATTCTGCAAATACCCTGAGCCAAAATGACAGAAGCGCTGTGGTCCTAGGGGACAGACCTTTGGATGGCAGGGTCAACAAAGTCCTTCTGAGAGATACCAGTGGCCTGTTCTTGCTCTGATTCCATTTGCCATGAAATACAGACACCTGTAAGTGTCAGCTCCAACTTGAGAGAGAAATTTGGCTCAGGACCTTGATGTCAAAAGGGAAAGCATCTTTGCTACAGTATTTACATGAGCACCAAAGAAGAACACTTCTTTTCTTAGTGTGGAGAACATGAAAACCCACTGGCGTACCTTTCAAACCCCACTGTTTACCCCACTGTTAAAATTTCTGAAGTTTTAAGTTGGATGTACTTACCTATTTCTTCCTGTTACAGAACCAAAGGATAATACTTGTCTGTCTTGCATTCTGAAAAAGTGTGCTTTCATATCTGTATTAGAAAAATTGCTTTCCAAAATAAAAGTTAATAGTGCTCTATTTCTTGTCACACTTGTAATTTTTTAACCATGAAAGGAACTTAATTTAGAGTAAGTAATGCCACTGTCACTTAAATATATGAATGATAAAAGAAATGTCAGCTGTTCTAATTCCATAATTCCCAAGTAACGACAATTAATGAAACACTCTTTACTAGTGGGAGTTGTTTTAAGCAATAGATAAAAAAGTCACTGAGCCTTTTAAGATTTACTCTCATAACCAAATTGTATCTCTCTTCATCATTATCCAAAATATAATTAAAAGATGACATTTAAAACAAACAAACAAAAAAATCACACTGCATCCCACTCCCAAAGGAAAAACCACTGAGAAACACCTCTATTATCTCCACTGAGAGTTGGCACAAGTTTTCAGATAAACTCTTGGGTCTAACTTTTACCTTTTGTGCTCTGTCAACCTAGAGCATCAATCTCCCTTGTCAATACAAGAAAAGCTGGATAATATTATCATTGAGTGTTATTGGATAGATATTAATTGGGTTGTTCCTCTGCCGTGGAAATATTCCTTGACCTTTCCAAAAAGAAAACAAATCAATAGGAGTATCTTATAAAGGCTTCTGTTTTCTTCCCTGCTTTGCTCCAACAGTCTAAAAATTATTAAGGTACATATCTGTGGTCTTCAATGTTTTAGACCATCTACTTTAACAACTCTCTACACACAGAGAAAAGGCATCCTTCAGTGTTAGCCCAAACACACAAGCCTATATAACCTCTAGGCTGAAGCCAAGTTAATTATCACATACGAGAGAACATTTCTGAGCAAAAAGCTAAACAGCTTGATTCAATCTCTCCCCAAATATCTTAAGGACAAATGAACAAAAACTTTCTTGGCAAGCTCTTTGAACCACTTTTTCCTTCTTATTTTTAAATCTTAACTCCCTATTCTCCGTCCCCCTCTTGCACTCCCACAGTTCTCTTTATACGACGATGACGATGACAACCTAACTCTAGTCTAACAGAGTATTTGCGACTAGAGGGCACACTCCTTAAGAAGCCAAAGTAATCATGGATTGACTAGGGGCAAGGAACTAATGTCCACACTGGAATTCTTCAGGGCTTGACCCTCCCAGATGTGTGAAGCTGATAATTACAAAATCTGAAAAAACATGGAACACATGCTAATACCTTCCTACAGAGGCATCTGCATTCATGGGGTAAGGAAATGTATCCACAGCTGGGAATGTTACAAAATGTCATCTACTGGTTTGGCAGGGATGCAACAGTAACTAAGCTGTCATGATAATGTGTCTCTAACAGTATGAAAAATACACCAGATGAACTTTTTTCATGTCACTCCAGAAGTTTTTGGTCTATGGATATGTTAATAAAATGAGATAAAGTTAAAAACAACCACTAGAAGACCAATCTGTCTATGATCCAAGGGGTCAAAAGCGAGTGTACCAGAGGTTGTTCAGCAGGTGAATGGTTAAATGAGTTGTGGTGTATCCACACACCATGTAATGCTAATCCATGCGACCTGGTTGGATCTACGGGGAATGATACCCTGTGAGAAGTGCCAATTCCCAAAGATGCTTCTCCATTTTAGAAATGCAGAACAGATCAGTGATTACTAGAGTTTAGGGACAGCAGATAGACGTGTTGGGGGGGGGGATCTACAGTCGTAAAAGGACAACATGAAGGTTCGCTATGGTGATGGAACTATTTTGTATCTTCATTTTAGTTTAGGTGAATATTCTACACATGATAAAACTGTATAGAACTAAATATACACATGAACAAATGAATTTAGATACATCTGGAAAAATCTGCCTAAGATCAATGGATTGTGTCACTGTCAATAACCGAGTTTTACATAAACTCTACTGTAGTCTGGCAGAACGCTACCGCTAGTGGAAATGGGATAAACGTACGCACGATCTGTTTTAACAATTGCATATGAATCTACAACCTACAATTATCCTCCGAAAATCAGTTTTTAAAAAAAGAGGCAAGTGCAAGAGCACTTGTGGAAAGCAAAACTCTGACCTCTCCTCCACGGTCGTCTGGTAAAACTCTTCCTAACAAAGTCCTGTTTAACTCTTACAAGCTAATAAACCTGAGAACTCCTCCCCAACACCCCGGAAACTCCCTTGGCGGAGGAAAGTTAGGGCACTGCTCTGTGACTTCTGCTCTCATTCTTTGTCCAGTCTTCCCTCCTCTGTTCAAACTACTCAGTCACGTGCAAATATTACTTCTATACCTATGTGCGATATTAACAAAGGGCCATGATTGAATGGGATAAATAGTAGTGACTGGATCCCCGAATGAAGATATTTTCATGCCCTTTTTCCCAATGTAAATCTGAGCTCCCTTGGGAAATCCGCTCTTACCCCTCCCCTTTCTTTTTCTGGACATTTCTGGAATCTGAGAAAATGACAGGGAAGAAGGGACAGGCAGGGAACAGACCTATTTCCTGGGACAGGACAGCATCTGTATACAAATAGGCATGAAATTTCTCTTGTTGGGCAGTGATGGGATTCTGCTTGCTGAGAATAATACAGAAGTTGGAACAGAGATAAATCTCTCAGTAAGTGGAGGCCAGGTGCTCCTTTTCTAAAAATTCCCGATGAGAGTGTGCCCACAGGATGGAAGTCTGGCCCTCTGTGTTCCACAAAGCCTTGTTGATTGGCCATTCCCTGCTCAGAGACTTTCTCCAGCCCCACTCAGAAGGAGCCCCCTCTGCCTGGTAGTGCACAGAGATCCCAGACCAGTGGAAGAAAGCAGCTGCCAACTAACAAGTGCTTGCTTTCTTCCTCCAAGGAAAACTTTCTCTAAGTTGTGGTCTTTTCCTATGCAGTTAGCTTAATCACATACTATTAATCTAAACAGATTGAGAGCACTGATTCTGGATCCAGACTAGTTATAGCTGCATCATTTACTAGCTGGGTAACCTTGGGCAAGTTATTTAACTTCTCTCTGACTCAACTTTCACATCTTTAAAGTGGGCAAAATAAATAGGATCTACATCATAGAGCCACTCTGTGGCTTATAAATAGGTTATTGAGGTAAAGAGGTCCAACAAGGGCTTAGAATGCAGAAAGGGGGCTGTGAGGGCTTATCCTCACACTGTTCTGTGGAGACATAAATCCAGAGAGGAGCGATGAACATGCTCCCCTTGGAATCTGTGATTTGCACTAACCCTTCGCCATGACCAAGCAGTTCATATCAGATAACGAATACATCCTCTCGGGTTTGCACGGGTATCGTGGCTATTTCACTAGCATGAATATGAAATAGAAGGTTAAGTGGAATATTTCCTGTTGTCAGTGGGGGTTCCAAAGGCTAAGAAAGAAAGACGCTCTCAATATGCTGAGACAGTGGGATAAGCTTGCTCATCCCCCACCTCTGGGATACAATAGTAAAAGCTAAGTGTTCACTGTGTTACTGGAGAAATGCCCTCTGTGGAGAGTTACCACTGCAGAGCTAGCTGCCTTTTTCTCCCTCCTAGGGGAAACAGGGAATGACTCCCCGTCAAGGAAATGGGACGATTCAAGGAACCATCTAGAGAATCTGGCATGTATCTACCTGGATTTGGGGACCCAGAGACTATCCCTCACCCACCCCTGAAAAGCTCTGAAGGCTGAATGGAAAAGGCTGTATTCGTGGAGCAGAGAAACAAGTGTGTGCTAGACAACAGGAAGAGAATGGAGTTTTCTGTAGCCTGACGGGCACTTGAGCCCAAAGGAGCTGGCTATCCACCACCTTGAAAAGCACCCAATGCATGCGTATAGCCTGCAATAGATGAGGTGACCTCAGCAGAAAGAGCCCATAAAGACACCACTGAATACAGTGACCCAGCGGCAGGACCCGGCCATGAGCCAGATAGGACATCGCCCTTTTGACTTCAGTCACAAGTCACTAGTAGGAAACTCTAAGGAATCCACAAACACATCCCCAAGAGAAGTTCACTAGTATCCTGAGAGTGGTCACACGCAGAAGACACCCATGCCAGATTCCAAATCTAACAGTAAAAAGACCTTTGTGCTCCCTCGCTTCTGTCCCCCCCACCCCGCTCCCTGCTCTGCCATTACCACGGCTGGAGCTTCCACACCTGTGCCCCTGTTCAGAGCTGAGGGAGAGAAAAGACTTTAAAGTAGAGGGAAGTGGAAACTTTGCTATCAGACTGGACTGCACTTGAAAACGACCAAGAAAGCTATGGGATCTGCTTGAAATTTCACTCTGAATGAGGAAGCACAGTTAGAACTGGCTGAGGGCCCCAGTGTGAAAAATAAAACTATTTTAGAAGTTTACCTCTAGCGAGTCCAGCTCATTGAATGCCATGTTATAAATACATTTTAATTTAACCTTCCCTCCCCACTGCACTCCTCCTAAATGGCCTCATTCAGCTCTCTCCTTCCTTTGTGCTTCCTTCTCTCTCATACCTGCTTCTTACCTCCCCATGTCTCTCGGCAACAAACACATACTTGAAGTATTTAAATATTTTACTCCTGAGCCAAAGTAGAATAGCATAAAATGTTAAACTGGGTAGAAATGATGGGGAATAGGAAAAGGAAATAGAAGAATATGGATTAAACATAAGCAATTTTTTCATTCTTCTTCCTAAATCTTGCCCCAAATTCATCCATTTAGTCAGGAAAATTGCTCACTCTTCTCAGGCAAACCCAATGCATTTTTTAGCCATGACTATGGAATATAAGAGATAAAACAGATGGAGGGGAGTTTAGAAGGACATGGGAACAGACTTAGATAAAAATAAGATATCGGTTGGCAAAGCTAAAAACACAATTCCACGGGTCTAAGCACATGAAACTTCTGCATCATAATGTGCTAATCAGACAGACCAAATTGGCAGAGTTTATCTTGGAACAATGGTACAGATTGTCCCTTTCATCAGCAAACTCTGTCAATTCACATCTAGGCCAGTAAGAATAATCTTATTTTTTTTTTTTTTAGGCCAGTAAGAATAATCTATGTGGGAGAAAATGCTATGTCAAAACCAAAACCCTGCTTCATTCTCATCTTTCTGGAAACAAAGGCAAGTACGTGTCCTGATCCTCCTTGCTGAGAAACTGAGGGTCTCGTGACTGTGCTCTTGCTAGCAGAATCTAGGGACACAGGGTATGGGCCCCTTCTCAGTTTGGCTCTTGGAGACCCTCAGCCCTCTCTTCCCCTGCTGCGGGGATCATGGCGTTCACATGTTCTGATGCTGTCAATGTGGATGGAGGACTCCACATCGGTCAATGTCACATTTACTGTCTGTGGACTATGGACTCCCAGTGGATTAAGCCGCTGAGATTTCAGGGGACTTCTCTGTTAGTACAGCCTGACCTAACCTATCCTGACTATGAATCAGCCCTAACATTCTGACATATTGGAGGAATCTGGATTCACTGAAAAGTTGCATATGGTACCATTCTTAAAATCAATGCCACTTTTCCTTGTCCTATAAAAATAATTTTGCTAACTCACTATAAACATTTCATATAAGCTCCAGAGACATTTGGAGAGTCGACCACTTACACTCTATATTAAGAAACCAATGTTTGTCCGCCATGCAAAAGTTCAGCAAGTAAGAATTTGGCTAAAGGTAAGAAAAGGAGTTTTTGAATGTCTAAGGAACTAGGCACTAGAACAGGCTCCCTGGAGAGGCTGTGCAACCATGAGTTCTGGAAGTCTCCAAAATTAAGACTGACAACCACCTAGCTGCCTGCGTCAGAACTTCTTTAATTTTTTGCCTTGCTAGAGCTTCAAGTCTTGGTCAGACTATCCAGAAGGGCTTTTTCAGCTTTATAAATTTTGTCTGGGATGGGGCATTCTATTCCAGAAGGAAAATAAAGGAAACTTTGGTGTGTGTTCATCTAATGATTACTGCCCAGGTGCCTGACTACTGCCTGGGTGCCTACCAACACCAAGTACAAATCAGTACAAGGGATGGAGGGGAGAAGGCAAGAGACCCCATCTCTCCCTTCATAAAGTCATCATCCAGCAGCTTGATACGATATCCCCTATTTCCGGTAGGACAAGATCAATGTCACATGTTGAACATTGCTTCTCAACTTCAGTGTCAACTATCAACTATTTTTTTTTAAATATTTTTTATTTATTTATTTGACAGAGAGAGATCACAAATAGGCAGAGAGGCAGGCAGAGAGAGAGAGGAGGAAGCAGGCTCCCTGCTCGGCAGGGAGCCCGATGCGGGACTCGATCCCAGGACCCTGAGATCATGACCTGAGCCGAAGGCAGCAGCTTAACCCACTGAGCCACCCAGGCACCCTCAACTATCAACTATTACTCTGAATACCAAAGGTTACTAAATGTCAATGCACAGAAAATTCCCCACTGCTCATCCTCACCAAAACCAAAACCTTAGACAAAAACTGACAAGGAAATATCAGGATCTTCTTCAAGCCTCCAGAATCCAGTCATTTCAGAACTTTTTATGTTCCAAGTAAAAAAAGAGAGAGAAGCAAACAAAAATAATTACAAAAGGAAAAAAAAAAGATTTCTAAGAACTCCTAAGAACATATAAAAGCAAAAGCTTCTAATAACCAGAGCTCCTGGTTGGTATGATGGTATCAGAAAAGAACAGGTACATGGCTACCACAATTAATATAAAAAATAATATCTGTTAAAAGAAAGCCTACCCTGATTCCCTGGGAGGAAGCAGCCAAATCCATCATTCATTGACCAAAGTCCAAAAGAATGTTCTGATTCACTAACATACATATATGTTGATATTTTCTCATTTTCAATTTTAATCAATTAATCATGATTTTTTAATGAATATTTAATTTCCTTTTGGGGCTGTATTTCTCTGAAAACTTTTCCTCCATGTGTTATCTATTCTCAGAAACTCCAAGGGTAAGTTGAAGAATATGGCTTCATCTTTTCTTCACTCAACAAATTGGCAAACATTCAGGTCCGACAATGAAAAATGCTGGCCAAAGGGTGGACAAACAGGACGTTCACACGTTGCTGCCAGGGGCAAGGCGGGGTGCTGTGGGCCTCACTTGTATCTGTAATGTCTTCTTTCCTGAGTTGTTGATTTGAACAGTGTTGTATTATTCTGCAAACTCTGGGGAATGCTTGAAATTTCTCTTGGCAATAATTTTTCGAATGTGTCCAGAAAGGGCGGGGACAGAAGAGGTCACTTTTTTCACCCACTGCCCAATACGAAGAAATAACTATGCAAGTTTAGTCTTAAGGAAGCAAGAGACGCAAGCACTTTTCTAACCAGGCACTTCTGAACTGCATGTGGTCACTCCCAGCGAGAGCTGGAACCACGGAGGTGGGCATCTAAGGACGCCAGCTACAACCACAGCTTCCTCTTAAGGACCTGCATTCAGGCCTTACAAATCTAGGTATAAAAACATTCTTTAAAAATAACCAATCCAACATGATGCTTCATCTTTTTTTCTTTGTATTACTATGTTCTGTTAGTCACCATACAGTACATCATTAGTTTTTGATGCAGTGTTCCATGATTCATCGTCTGCACATAACACCCAGGGCTCCATGCAATACGTGCCTTCCTTAATACCCACCACCCGGCCTCATCTTTGAACAAAATCCATGATCCTTGGGTTTCACTTAGCCTAGGGTATAGCAGCGTCCTCTGGCACATTTCTGGTTTTGGTCATGAGGAAGTACCGCTCTCCACCTCCCCTGAAATCTGCTAATGGCTTGGCATTGTGGGGAAATTAGCTGATCAGGATTGTTTGGCAGGAAGAACCCAATCTTAGTCACTCTATTTGACTGAAGCAAACTGAATTTTAAGGAAGTCACCTAACCTTATAGCTAAGACTTCTATACTTGAATTATCACTCCTAATCTCATTTGCTGATTCAAAGTTAAATCATGCACCTTCTCAACACAGGTCAACAACATTAACAGCACACTGAGATCTATCCTCTGAGACACAAAGGCAAAAACACCATGATGGTATTGATAACCAGACAACTAAATCCAGTAACACAATGGGACCCTTATTTTATTCATTATGTTTTAAAGTTACTCACAGAGTCATACTGTTGTTGAGTATGGTAGAGAAAAAAATGGGACACTTGGAATACAGAGTGGCTCTTTCATTAGATGGATCTCCTTGTCTGGCCATATGGGAGGTGCAAGATTGATGGAGAAATTAATAGCATTATTTTCATTCTCTACCCAAGCCTCACCCAGCAAACAGTGTCCAAAATCATGACCCCTTTCTCCAATCAATTGACATGTTTAAAATTCTCCCATCAAAACCTTCCATGAACTGCTTCTACCTTGTTTTACATCTTTTATTTGACTTCTTCCCCTCTGGACAAGCTTCTTGAGAGGGTAGCCTACACCCACTGTTTCCACTTCCTCAATTCCCACTTACTCTCTGGTGCAATCAAGGTTACCTGCGATCTGGTTTCTAGGGCACTATTCCATTAAGACTACTTTCACAAACATCGCCAAGAGCCTCTATGTGCCAGATTTAAAGCTGCTTCCTTCCTAGAGCTGACTGCCTTAGTTCAGGCTGCTAAAGCAAAAATACCATTCACTGGTGGTTTATAAACAACAAACATTAATCTCTCACCGTTCTGGAAGGTGGGCAGCCCAAGACCGAGCTCCAGCAAATTCAGCATCTGGTAAGAGCCTGCTTCCTGCTTCAAGGGCTGTCTTCATTTTCAGTGTGGTCCTCGTGTAACAGAAGGAGCAAGGGAAGTTCTCTGGGGTTCCTTTCATTAGGGTCTTAATGCCATTCATTAGGGCTGAGCCCAATCACTTCTCAAAGGCTACATGTATCTCCCAAGACCATCACACTGGGGATTAGGATTTCAACATATGAATCCACAACACCAATCTCAGCAAATTTGCTGCATAACATCCTTCTTTTTGAAGTGTTGCACCTTCACCCCTTGCAATGGGCGCTTTCTGACGTTTTGTACAGACAAGTCGGCTCATACATCCAAGGTGAACGTACCAGCAAACATCTTCCTTATTCAAGGCTAGAGGCTGGTCACCATCTACTCATAGCTTCTTGGACAGATTTCCCTACAGTGCTTTTGATCTGCTATACTATATGCAGCAGGGTTATGACATCAACAATTTATGGGTAGAATTGTACCTTAAAGTAACTATCCTTATTTTGTGTAAAAAGATTCTTTAATACCTTCCAAGCATTATATCAATTCATATTAATCTGAAAATCTCTTGAACATCCAGCAAAACTGCAAGTGCTGATATTATAACCAATAAAAAGCTCTTGTTTCAAAATTCATAGACTTTATTAGGAGCTTGTTTCATTAAAATATTAATAAAATTAAGGCTAATTTTATTAGGGATTATTAGTCATAGATGTTACATAATTATAAAAACTATCATCAAATAGTCATCAAGATATGTATTTCTTGCATGATCCAAACACTGGTATCACTATTAATAGAAATGCTACATTTGAACATAAATTATAATAAAATTGGTTATCCTTTCTGAAATCAATTATGAGCATATATCTTCAGATATTACAGCATCAATTAGAGTCCTATCTATTCCTGTATTTTCTTCTGGCCCGACGCTCCCTGGTTGGTCTAGTGGTTAGGATTCGGCGCTCTCTTCTGGCCCATGCTTACACGTGGATGTTTCTCAGGCAACCATTTCTGCCTCCTATGCTTCTCGGTCTACGTTCTCTCTAGGTAATTACACAGAATCCCATTGTTTTATCTACTGCCTTATCATGTTCAATTCTATTTCCCTAGCCTTGCCTTTCATTCAGATTCAGATTCATCTACCCGAACACCTTGTGAATGAGCCACAATCAAGTCCCATCAGCATTTCCAAAACTTAATTCACTATTACCCAGCCCCTGGCCCGATGCACAAAATCTCAGTTTGTGACACAACCGCCCATCAGTCACCCACAACGGAATCCCAAGAGTCACCTGTGATTCTTCGCTCTGAAACTCCAATTCCTGTTCTCCAAAGTCACTGCTACCACCCTTATGCAACCCTTATATCTGTTCTCCTGGATAGTGTGACAGCCTTCTGGCCAGTATCCCAGCCTCCACTCTAGAGCTTGGCACACCATCATCCATGCAGCCCAGAGCTAACTGACATGCAAACATGACCTTGGGACTCAACTGTTTAAGGTTTCCCAGTTTAAGTAATTAAGAGGTAAGCTGCTTAGAGAACAGCACCCAAGACTCTCCACACCCTGAGTCCTGCGCACCCTCTGCATCACCAACTCCTGCCACATCTTCCTTTACAAGTTATGCCCTAGAATAGCCCTGTCCAACAGAAATATAATGCAAGGCATATATGCAGTATTGAATTTTCTAGCAGCCACATTAAAAAAGGCAAAAGAAACAGGTAAAATTAATTATATTAATATATTTTATTTAATCTCATACATATAAAATGCTCAGTTCATCATGTAATCAATATTTTATTTATTTTTTATTATGTTCAGTTAGCCAACATATAGTCAGGTGGTATACGCAACAATGTAATCAGTATTTTGTAAGTACTAATGAGATAGCCTACATTTCATTTTTGAATGAAGTATCTGAAACCCAGTGTATATTTTACTGTTAAAGCAAATCTGAATTTGAACTAGCCACATCTTGAATGCTCAATAGTCACATACGGCCAGTGACTACCATACTGGACAGAACAGCTCTAGCACTAACAAGATGCTTGATACGTTTCCTTATTTACCATGCTTTGTTTTTTATGCCTTTGTTCTTCTTTTTCCAAACTTTCTCATATTCAGTTTTTGAGATTCTGCTCAGCCAGCCCTTCCTACCTCCCACGCTGTACCAAGTACAGACTCATACTTCATGAATTCTTGCACACGCCATCATCACAACACTTCCCAAAGTACACTGAATTCAACTATCTACATGTCTGTCTCCAATGCTAGAATACTGGTTCCTCCAGACAAAATCCTACCAGATCTATTCATTTTTATCTCAAGCACATTATAAAATGATTGTAACACAGTAGCAGATAATTAAATCTTCATTGAGTTAAAAAGATTTAGAGTTGTGTGTACACTAAATCAAAGTTATAAGTTTAAACCCTGGTTCCTAAGTAAACATTGTACAGTTGACCTCTGAACAATGTGGGGGTTAAAACCACATATAACTTTGACTCCCAAAACTTAACTACTAATAGCCTATGGTTGATCAGAAGCCTTACCAATAACATAATTAATTAACATATATTTTGTATGTTACATGTATTATATATTGTATTCTTATAATAAAGTAACCTAGAGAAAGTAAAATATTATAAAAGTGAAAGTAAAAGAAAATAGATTTAAAGTACTGCACTGTATTTGTTGGAGAAAATCTGTGTAGAAGTGGACTCACGTGGTCCAAACTCTTATGGTCTGACATGAGGGAGAGAGAGAGTTTTAAGTAGGCTCCATGCCCAGCACATGTATAATTGAAAATCCGTTATTACTGCTCTCAATTCCTTTCAAGATGGCATGGCAGATAATATGCTCTCAACAAATACTCTGTTATTTCTGGTTCTGCTACAGTTTCATGGGGCCATGGGACACATTCTGGCCAACGAAACGAGGAAGTAGCACATGTCACCTCTGGGGGTGAGGCATTTAAGAGCTGGTGTGCCACCTCTGTATTCCTCTCCCCTGACCCTAAACCCGCACTGCAAGGTTAGTTACCAAAGGCAGGGGTCAGCCCCCATCAGAGCAAGGAATAAACTCTGGTCATGCTAAGTTATTGGGTTTTTTGAGTTTATTTTTTGGTGGCTGCAGCTCATCCTTCATTACCCTGAATAATGACTGCTAGGAAACTATGTTTCTAAGGACATGTACCTTGAAATTGAATACTGTGGCAAATGTAATTAATATTACACTTAATTACTAAATGCATATCCACTTACTCATTTTATTTATTTATTTTCTTTAAGTAGTGGCCGTGGAGCCCAATGCAGGGCTTGAACTCATGACCCTGAGATCAAGACCTGAGCTGAGATCAAGAGCTGGATGCTTAACCGACTGAGCCACCCAGGCACCCCAATACAAACACACTTTAAAATAGTTTCTGCTACTTCTTTTATTCTAAAATAGCATAATAAACTATACATTAAATTTAAGATGTACCAAGTATAAAATCTGGTTGAAGATTTATGAAATCATCAATGTTGAAAAAACACAGACAAAACGAAACACTGAACAGAATTTTAGCACCCGTAAGTTTTCTAAAATTGGCAGATCTTCAAGAAATGGCTCTATCAGTGAAGGTCACTGTGAGTCTAGGACCTATAGTTTTCTTTTTACATGAGCCATCCTTCCTAACGACAAGACTATCATGGAATTTCAAGCAGGCTTCATTCATCCTCCATGAGTGGCATTACTTACACCACCTTATTTCTGAAACCACCAAAAAATGTTTTTATTACTGTTAGGTGTACCTCCTTAAATTTTACTAGTTCCACTTATATCCCTTCCTACACATGTATTACATGATATCTTTAATTAAAAGTCACTAATGCCATTTTAGGGTGGATTAATGATGTACAATTTTAATCTCCTGACTATACATATAGGGATGTCAGAGTAAGACTGTACTGGAACATTTGGAAAGAGTTAGAGTTGGCATCACTTGTAGAGAAGATACTCTTCGCCAGGCAGAGTGGCTCACAGCAATAGTTACTTCGCAAACTGAAAGCATGATTACCTTGTGTTTCAGCCAATTGTGGGGTGAATTCCCTGAATGTCTGAATTTTAAATTCAGGCTGAAAACTTTTAGACATTTACAACAGATTTCATATATGCTTATACTTTTAAATGTTGCCAAGTCTTTCTAAATAATGAATTAAACCAGGTAATTCCCAATTACTATTATAGAATAACTATGCAAGACAAGGCTACCACATTTCTGAGATGATAAAGATTTTTGTCTTTTTCCAAATAAACATTGCTAAGACTGATGCCAAGGAGCTTACTGCCTATGTTTTCTTCTAGGTCTTTCAGTCAAGTCTTTCATTCATTTCGAGTTAGTTTTTGTGGCTGGTGTAGAAAATGGTCCGGTTTCATTCTTTTGAATATAGCTACCCAGTTTTCCCAGCACCATTTACTGAAGAGCCAACATTTTCCCATTGTATATGGCTACCTCCTTTGTCAAATTAACAAATTAATAATAATGAATTGATTGGCTATTTTTGCATGGGTTTACTTCTGGTGTCTGTTTTTATGCCAATAGCATACTGTCTGATAACTACAGCTTTGTGGGGTAGTTTGAAATCGGGGAGCCTGGTACCTCTGGCTTTGTTCTTCCTCAAGATTGCTTTGGCTCTTCAGATCTTTGTGGTTCCATACAAATCTTAGGATTATTTGTCATAATGGCTTTTATAAAGAAGAAAAGAAATATCAAATGTTGGTGAGAATGTGGAGAAAAAGAATCCAAGTGTACTGATGGTGGGAATGCAAATTCATGCAACCACCTTGGAAAACAATATGGAGGCTTCGCAAAAGAATTAAAAATGGAACTATCATACGATCCAGCAATTCCACTTCTAGGTATCTGTCCAAAGAAAATGAAAACACTAATTCAAAAAGATGGATGTTCTCCTATGCTCATTGTAACATTATTTACAATAGCTAAGATATGGAAACAACATAAGTGTCCATTGATGGGTGAAGAAGACATAATACACACACACACACACAGAGGAATACTACTCAGTCATAAATAAGAATGAAATCGTAAAAGGAGTGGGGAGCTGGGTGGCTCAGCATCCAACTCTTGATTTCAGCTCAAATCATAATCTCATGGGTCATGAGATCAAACCCCACATGGGACCCCGTGCTAGGCAGGGAGCCTACTTAAAACTCTCTCTCTCCCTCACCTTCTGTCCTACCCACCATAAACATGTACGCTCTCTCTCATTCTCTCAAAAAAAAAAAAAAAAAAAAGAATGAAATCCTGCCATTGCAATAACAAGGATGGACCTAGAGGATGGTATGCTAAGTGAAATAATTCATACAGAGCAAAACAATACCACGTGACTTCACTGAAAACAAATCTAAAAAACAAAACCCAAATGCAGAGATACAGAGAACAGAGTGGTGGTTGCCAGAGGTGGGGGAGGTTGTGGGGTCTGGAAATGGGTGAAGGGAACCAAGAGGTACAAACTTCCAGGTATAAAATAAAAAAGTCAGAGGGATGTAAAGGTCAGCATGGGGAATATAGTCAATAATATTGCATTAACTCTGTACAGTGATAGTTGGTAAGTAGACTTATCGTGGTGATTGGCTCGCAACATATACAAATGTCAAATTACTATGTTATACACATAAAACTAAAGCAATATTGTATTTCAATTATACTTCAATTTAAAAAGTCACTGTACACTTAAAAACAGTGAAAAAAATTTTTTTGCCTTTTTAATGTTAGTCTGAAGTACATTTCCTTACATTAAAAATGTGTACTTGGTTGGAAAGAATTTCATTATAATTCACACAACTTGTTTTAACTAGATGGTTGGCAGATTACTTGTGCTTCATTTAAGAGTTTGGCTGAATACTCGTGAATTTGCAATACACAGACTTTTCTTAAAATCAAAACACATCTGGGACATTCCTAGATTCACTTTATCTTATATTTTTCCCTATTCCTCACTTGTATTTAAATTTTTTATTTTTTTTCCTACTTGATGACTGCATTGTATGTTTTCCTATAAGCGCCCTCATATCTCTACACAACATGGGCAAACATAGAGAATCAAATAGAGAAACTATCACATCCAACCTATCAATGGAGTTTTTAAAACTATAAAATGTACCACATGGAACCATGTTTTGTTGACTCTCAGAATTTGTAATAGTTTATAAAGCCTTCCTCATTCTAGGAAACTGACTGCGGCCTTAAGTGACCGGTTAGACAGTGACAAGCTCTAAGGACTCTGTGTTTATGTTCTAGGCCGAGCGCTGCTGACACAGATGGGGACAACAAACTGCTTCAGGAAACAGTAGTTACTAGAGTAACCATTATCATTCTTCTCACCCTGGCCAACCCAGTAGCAACCTAGACAGATGGAAGAGGCTAACAGGCAAAGCCAGGAATGGAGAGGGAACTAAAGCAGCACCCAGAACAAACAGGCGAACCCTACATGGAATTTCAGCGTCACGTACAAATGTCTTACAAAGCTCTACTCCCCCCTTCCCTGGCTAACTCCTATCCAGTCTTCAACCTTGGGCTAAATATCACTTCTTTGTCGCGGGGTCAGGTGGGGGGTGGTGGAGGGGTTGCGCTCCCAAATAGACCTTCTGGCTGAAGACAAATCCCCTTTCTGATATTTCCACAAAACTTTGTATTGTCCTTTCTGCTACATTCAGGTACTCACTCAAAAAATATTTACTGGATCTGTACCAAGTGCCAGGCACTACTCTAGGTAAGACGAACACAACAGGAACAAAATTCTGCTCCTTTTCTCAGAGTTCCAATCTCTTAATGATCCTGCCATTCACCCAGATGCTTAGAGTCTGTCTTGACTCAGCTCCTTCCCTCCTCCTGACATTACCTGAGTCACTAAGGTTTGCTGGGTTTGACTTCTGGATTCTCTCTTCAATCTAGCTTCTTTCCATCCCAACCACCGCTGCCTAGCAAAATTAGCTGTCCGTTCCCCTGGGAACTATTCCCACAGCCTCCAGTCCCTACCCTCTCCAACCCAACCTACACACCTACAATGGGAGCCCCAGGAAAGAAGACCGGATCAGGATGCTCTCTTTCATCACACCTGTCTAGGTTTTCTCCAGTGTGTCTGGAGATTTGACACTGGGGATTTCCCTTGGTTCTTGTATCTTCTATTATGTATCCTGTACTTCTGCCAACTTGAACTATTTGTACTTTCCCACATATGTTCTACTCTTTTATGCCCACCAGTGATATCTAAAATGGTTCCTGGCACCTATTACATGCTTAACACTCATGTGTTGTTTAAAAGAATGAACAAATGAAGGTATTCATGCTTATACACTTATAGACCTTCTGCATGAATTGTCCTCTGTTTCCGGTCACCAATAGCTTCATCACATCTGCATCCCAAATGCCTAGCACAGCATCTGCAACCTGGTAAATGCTAAATAATGCTTGCAGAACAAATGGAGGGACAAACGACTACTGGAAAAATCATGGACCTTAGCCTAGGACACAAAGCAAAATATGGGCAAGGAGAGAGCAATGATTTTTCCTCCCTCCCAAAGAGGCCCAAAAGCCCTTGCTACTTTCCTTCAGGAACATGAACTATAGAGGTCTTGAGAGGTAAAACCAGAATAACCTATTAGGGTGACCCGAGGGAGGACACACACCCTTCTTGTTTCATTTTTCTTTTAATTCAGCTGATATTGATTGAAGGGCCATGAAGGTAGCACCATGTAATGGAAACAGAATTGCCCTGGGAGTCAGAGGACGTGGAGTACATTCGAACACTGGCTCTACCTCTAATTAGCCGTGTGACCTGGATCCAGCTGTATCAGAAGCCAGCCCACCCCATGGACCTCCCACTTATGTAAGCATCTGAAATCCTTTTTTTTTTTTTTCTGCTTCAATTGGATTTCTGACTCTTGAAACTAACAGTGCTGACTAATAACCCATTCTCATTGTCTCTTGTGGTTGTATCACCATGTGAATAAGCCAAAAACGTCACAGATGAAGCATGCTTGGATTACAGCAAAGTACTTGCCTACTGTCTCTTAAAACATTCTCGCAAAAGAGAAAAGAGGGCCCAACTGTTCACTTAAATGGACGTGAAACCTGTTGAACCAACATAGGCAAAATGTTCTGATTAATCAGTGTGCATGGGAAGGGTTCACCCGTGTCCTTTTATAGACCCCAAACCTGCCCCTATTCTATTTAGGGTTTCCAGAAATCTGATGCTTATCAGATTTCTAGGTCTCTTAAGGCTGAAAGAAATAGTTAGACAGTAGACATATGAGTCGAGATTCAATAGCCTAAAGAGGCCCAAGAGAATGAGTTTAATAAGGAAAACAGGGAAAAGGCCCATTTAGGGCCATAGATCTTTGAAATAACCCTTATCTTCAGTTTTTCCCCAAATACACTTGGAGAATTTACCTAGCCTAGGAAATGAGACTCTCTGTTTTTCTTTTTGGCTTTTATGGCTTGTAATTAAGTTTCTTGTCTATCTGTGCGTTTTTATTCTATGTCCACAGATAGGGTATCATTTCTTAATTGTGACTGTTCTTAGAGCTATTTGGGAAAGTTGCCCATTTATGATTAATTAGCTTTTTGGTTATTTTGTATTTGAAAGCCTTGAGGCCTTTAGGCATATGTACCTGAAAATTAAAATGTATTAACATTAACATAATGAAATCAAAATGATTTTATGCTACTTCATGATTTATATCGATTTGAAAAGTTAGTTAAGTATAATTCCTAGGTTATTTTTCACCAGCACAGTGGCTTTTATTTTCCTCATGGTCATCTGCAAGAAAGTCTCAAGATTTCTTAAGTCCCTTCTCCTGTAAAAACTATTCATCTTGGCCACTATTATTCTTTCTATGGCCTCCAACCTTCTAGGTCTCCTCTTATTGGTTCTGACCAGTAAATACGGCAGCGAGTCTGGGATGGACTCGTAGAACATCACTTTCCACTCCAGATCCCATGCCCACTCTGTCTTTAGAGTAAAGGGACCTTCTCTGAGCTCAGCGGAGGGTGCAGGGAACAACTTTGGCTCAGATTCACGTCCTCACTGGACTTGATGAGGGGAATTCATACCAGATTCCAATCGTAAACATGCTTATTAGAAAAATCCTGCACAGAGGGCGTGTGGGGGGTGGGGGGCAAGTGACGAGGGATGGGTTCCTGGACATTTGTCTAGACATTAATAAACAGTAGCTCCTTTTTCTTCTGGATATTATTTTGGTGAGTTTGGCTTCTCTGGTGGTGAATCCCCCAAAAGGACATGAGGATGGTGGCAGGAGACGGGAACAAAGTTCGGAACCCGTTCTACTAAAAATGTAATACGCTTACCACTTTATTTCATCATCCGTGTAGTCACTGACTCATTCAGCAAACACTGATCAGTCTGCTAAGCTCTGTACTAGGCACTGAGATTACCAAGGTGACTAAGACACAGGCGTTGCACTCAAACCGCTCAAGTTCTTCCCATTCATCCAACAAACAACTCAACTACAAAGTGCAAGCCCTTGCCCAGGACACATCCATCTGGGGCCTTCAGGAGTTTAGAGACAAGGAGAAAAGAAAGGCTCTGCTGTGGTCAAAGAAAAGTTTAGAGAACATGCTCTCGGAAGTCTGAACAAGGACAAACTGCTTGAGCAGAGAGGGTTTAAGGAAAGGAAGCTGGACGGGATGGTATCCCACAGGGAGAAGGCAAAAGGACCAACCGGAATCTCTCCTAAGTGATCACAGACACATCTGCTATACCCCAAAACAGAACAGGAATGTTTCAGTTTTCAGATCATCACAGAGTGGTTGAAGGGGGTGGGGGAGAAAGAAAAAGAAATGAGGCAAAATCTTTGTTAAAACACAAAAACAAAAACAAAACAACAACAAGAAAAAGACCCAAACAACCTATCCTTTCTTCCCCCATCGGACTTGCAGTTCCTGCTCTTCCCTGCCATCTATCTAGAAGACAATGTCTGTAATCCCCAACCCCGCACTGGCAGGCCTCACAAAATGTAAAGCTAAAATTACAGTTAACACCACCAGACAGAGCTCCACGTTAAATTAGAAAACAAAATTGGGAGACATCATGTATTTTGAGTAAAAGGAAAATAAAGCAGAAACAATGTGTATATATAAACACATCAAGGAGTATACATATGTTATGTGTTGGTATATATAGATGTTGTATTGTGGATAATGCTCTTCCCACTAACCTGTCTTTTAAAAAACAGTGCACTATGGCAGGTATCCACATAAAGAAACCACCCACACTCTGAGAACAGTCCTGATGCTCTGCCCACCCTCCTTCTGCCCCACCGCTCTCCAGCTCCAGCACTGAACTTGACTTCTTACCCTCTTGACATCCTTCTCTTGCTCATCATGTATTGCCTGGAAAAGTCAGTCACTTAGAAGTCACAAGGATGCCTTGCCTTATCCTCAAGAACCCACCTTCCCCATACCTGCACCCTTCGAGACCACCCCTCATTTTCTGAGCTGAATTGTAAAAATCTGGGCCAGTTTTGTTCTACTACAATCAGCTCATTTTGCCAATATGCTTACTGAGATTTCTCTGTGACATTTCATCAGCTACAGAACGTAAGCAAGGGACCATTCACCAGCCAGAGGTGCAGCTGGAATGGTGGGTCATCCAGGAGTTCTAGGCTGCATAAGGTTGAAGTGGCTAGAGGCAGGCAATCCTGGATGTTCAGGATCTCATGAAGAAAGCATTCATAACAATTTTGGCTCAGAGAAACGAAATCTTGGTCACCAAGATTACCAGTCTATGCCTACAGTCCATTTCTATCCCCTAAGGCTAAATTCTTCCCCATCCATCACATGAAGGGGGTGGCAACACTAGGCCAAATTTAGCCATGACCACTCACGTATCTATTGTCTGGAGACTAGCCCACACACATGAAAATATTTATTCTCCAACCCTCTGCATAAAAGTTTGTTGATTCCCACCTGAGATTTATCACCAGATATCACCTCCTAATATCACTGGATACCACTGCCATTTCTTCCTCCAAAAGGCTTCTCCATTTAATAATGCCCCCATTTCCAATGATCACACTGTGATTCACACTCTTTCCACGTTATGGTTTAGGGTATCTTCCCTCTCCCACACCCATCCTCAACACTGCTGCCAGGCTGACCTTCCAGTCACCTACTGAACCCTCTTAACCCATGCCCAGAGACTTATATGCTCTTAATTGCCACCAAAGCCAATTTCCTAAGGGCCACCAAGTCTCACCTCTGCCCTCTGCCCTGTTTGGCTGGTGCCCTGCCCGCTGCTTGCACACTTTAAGTTCTAAATTCTCCTCCTCTACAGTGCAGGCTTCTGGTGCCTCCTCCGCACAGCCCAGCCCCAGCACTGTTCCCATCTCCTTCAGCAGATCTTCTCCTGACGGTCCACCAAAGCCCCACTGGCCACTCCCCCATTCTGCTCTGCTGCTAAATATTCCCTCAACTCCCTATTCATTTCCTGCTGAATTATCTGCTCACCTTATAGATTCTGATGGCTTAAAAAAAAAATTAAGACAAGAAAGATTTTGCTGAGAGGAATTCATCTGGGGGAA
The DNA here is from genome assembly GCF_020171115.1 of Neogale vison. Classification (NCBI taxonomy): domain Eukaryota; kingdom Metazoa; phylum Chordata; class Mammalia; order Carnivora; family Mustelidae; genus Neogale; species Neogale vison. Next base: position 128,888,024 of record NC_058091.1, on the reverse strand, counting down.
GATCCTCTCTTGGATATGGTTTCCAAAACTGTACCAGATCTCAACATGCAGACCACCTACGCTTGAGGTACGCAGGGTTTATGTCACATACTTTACTATTTTTGAGGTATTTCACATTTTTGCCTTTTATCTCCTAGAAGGGACTGGAGTATGGGCTATAGACTGTGGTGCTAGGTAGTAAGTAGAGGAACTAAAAAAAAAAAAAAAAAAAAAAAAGAATAAAAATAACAACCATGAGAACTGCACTACACCCAGCTTTAAAACCTCCAAGACTTGTTTATTTTCTCTATCTTCATATGAAAACCCAGAACTCTTCGTCACTTGCTTACCATATATAGTGAATTTGGGAAGAAAAGGAAACTCCTCCACGACATAGACTCTGGTCTCAGATCCTCAATTGAATGGTCAGGTCTTTAACAGGCTAATATTTATAAAAAATACTTTTTGGGGAACTCCCGTACTTTCATCAAAATAACATAAGCTTGCTATAAAATCCCTGAGAGAAGCTGGGAACTCTCCTCCCTTGCTTCCTGCTTTTGCTTTGTTCCTCCCTCTCTCCTTAGCCTTCTCCCCACTGCCACCATGATGGTCCAGCATTGACTCTCAATATCTGACCCACTAGCCTAGAGGTCACCAACTGCCGAGCATAGCCACTGGAAAATGACCTTAACGTACAACGTTTGCTCAAATGACAATTCCTGCCTCTCTTGAAAGCTATTTCCATTATTCTCTTAAAATCATTGCAAACCCCCATTCTTCTACCCCAGCCCACTCACTGCTGTCTGGGAAATTTCGTTTCTAACTGCTTTTTCAAACATAAATGAAAGTACTAAAAATTAACAGCTGAGGAAAGAGATGAAACTCATTTGTAGCCATTATAGGTCAAAAGGAGCTAAATGTCAGCCTTAAACAAAAAAAAGAGCTTCTTTCTTATGAATCCGTACAATATATGTTAGAGATGACACCTTAAACCCCCAAATTATTTTTGAACACAAACATTTAAGTTGTGTGCCAGTTTCTAAGTCAATGTTAGCCAGCGGGACCACAATGGACAATGGGAAAGCCGGTCTGGCAGGGCAGAGGTAAGTAATCACTATTGTCAACCACACTGCTAATTTGTTAGGTGCTATCAATTTTTTGCTGCTAAATTCTGAAACCTTTCTCTTTGAAAGGCTGTGAGCCACTGCATTCACAGAGAAGGTAGGTGGCAGAAAGGGGTTGGAGAGGTTAGGTATCTGTGTGAATCAGTTTTTCGAAAGATCTGAAACCCGAAACAGCAGTGTGCACACACTCAAATGTGCAAAACTGGAAGAAAGTAATCCTGGGTTGAAAAATCAAAGCCATTTACAGTAGACACATCCAGGAAAGGGGGGCAGTCTTTAAATATATAGTTAGCCTCTTAGCCCCTCTCTGTGAAGACTCTGGATTGCTGGAGAAACTGTCAGATTGCCCCTGCTATCTTATTGTTCGTGAATTTTCAGAGTGATTTTATATCTAGCTGTTTTCACAAATGCCTAAATGATCAACCACTTCAGCAGATGGCTTTTCTCACCTGTAGTCTCATCTATTACCTAAATCTGCTCTGCTCCCCCCAAAAGTAGATCCTCCCCAGGTCCAAGGCATCACTAGGCACGTTATCCACAAGTATTAATGATTCTAGCATGCCCTTCGTAAATGCTGGCCTTCGGGAGAGTGATACATAGTGGGAATCTTCAGGCAATGGCGGGAGGGGCTGGAGCTCAGCTAGCAAAGCCTAGTCACTGACCCCAGCAGGGAGAGCACTTGTACAGTCCTAAACAGAAGACATGGCTGGTAAGACAGCTGGCACACTACAGACTGGCTGGATAGTCAGTCCCGTGGCCATATGAATGAATGAATATGAATGAATACTGGTGTTCATTAATCTCAAGGGTTTAGGATCAGGTTTTGGTTCAGTCTTATGGTGGGGTGCTCTCCTTTCTACTGGTCTTGAGTTTCTATCTGTAGAGAAATTTCTAGTAAAGCAACTGTTCTGACCTCCCCCTCTTCCTGTTACTGAGTCCTTGTTGAAGAAGTAAGTTACCTGATTGGTCCATCTTTCTGAACAGGGTGGAACTTATCTATTAGAAGACCCCAAACAGTGGAAATTTCCTTTTTTCCTATGCTTCTACCTCAGCTAGGTGAGAGACTACATCAGTTATGTCAAGTCTACCATCGCCTGAGGTGGGCTAGAGAGGAGGGATGGTGGGCCCCTTGAATGGAAGGCCAGGTGTCCAATCAGCTTAGGAGAAATTGCATTGACATTCTGTTTCCTCTATCCGCTTAGATGTCTTATTTTTAATTTGTTTTAAACTCAGGAGAGGAAAAAATGACTCTTCTGGTCACAACTGACAGCAATTAAATTTGAATTTACAACAGCAAAAGGTTAATTTATTATAAAAAATGTTCAGGTGACTGGTGAAACCTATGGGGAGCCTCAGGAAAAACTCCACCTAGGAAATTAAATATTATCCTGTCTCTCATTCTGTATCTACTGTCTTCTTCTTCTCTCTGTCTGCTGACTCTCAAGTCCAAAGTATGAGACACATGGCCATCCCATCAAATGTTCCCTGGCTTCACAGCTTCTAACTTCTGGCACTGGAAAGATACTGTACTGTTTGTTGCGTTAAATCTGCAATTCCTGGGCTAAAATTTTGATCACCCCAGTCAAGGTCGGGGGCCCACTCCTGCCAACAGTCTAGATGGAGCGGAGCTAATAATTAAGAAAGGGGGTGTGGTAAGCAAAACAGCTAACGTCCAACTAGACTTCCACTACAGAGTTGCACGGGTGAAGGAACCCCAAGGCAAGGAGTCTCTAAGGCAGCACACCCTTTACAACCTGATCTGAACAGTCTTAATTCTGCCATATTTTAACCTAAATATTCATCAAAGCTATTAGTGAATAAAATGCCCACATAATGTATTATTCAAACCAACACATTTTTGAGAACAAAAATGAATGTGGGAAATAATTAAAATTATATTATTTTTGAGGCATTTACTTGTTAGAAAACTCATTTTCTTACACATTGATGGATCTACAGAATCACTTTACTCAGAAACTATTTCCAAAATTTTTTCTAGAAAAAATATGTTCATGACTATTAAAGCAAAAAAAACCCCACACCTCTTTATATTAATTTTATGAACATTTAAAAGCAGTATAAACAGTAATTGGTCTTGGCATGTATTTACAAACCTTGATGACTTTCATAACCAGACATTTAAAATTCTATCCCTGGTATTTTTCTGAAAGTACAGGTTTCCAATACAACCTTGGTATTTTAAACTTTAGTCATGAAATTGCCTGCAATCTTCTCTGAAGCTCTGTTTTGTGCAAGTTGAGACTGCTGACCCCTTCAACGGCCTCTTCTGTGAAGACCACCCTATTGTGATTTTTTAAAATACCCTTTGAGGGTGTGTGATATGCTCAGAAGAAACCCTACCAAATGGAGAACCTTTTCAATTCTTTTTATTGGAGCATAAATATTTAGCCACAATACATTCAAAGGAAATGCCTTTCTGCTTCCATTCAGGGTATATGGGTCCTTAACAACTACATTAACAAGAACAACCTCTTCATAGAAGTTGTCTCTATTTATGATTCTGTTGAATGTTTTGGCAAATTTAAATGATGCAATATTACAAGTCATCTCAGTTTCATTCCATTGTGCTACAGCATAAAAGTTATTCTAATTAAATACAGAAGTTACATTAAGAAATCCTTTCCATGATAGAATTAGACTAAATCAGAATTACAGAATTTCCCAATTAAGTTCTGGGCCCTTGCCATGTGGCTTTTCAGTCCCTGCTATCCTTTTGTGAGGCTAAATTACAGCATCTTCTGGTTTTTAGGCCTTGTTTTTAATAACTGCAATTCTCTAAAAGCTTCAAATACTGATGTTTTGGTGTTCCATTATTTGAATGCTTTAAGATTTCCAATCGATTTTGGAGAAAGAAAACTAGCTAAGCTATAAAGGAGTCATACATTTGATAACATTGTGGAATAGTAAAGGGAGACACAAATTAGTTTTTCAAGAGCTGAGCCACTGCTAAAATTCGACTGACGACAGGCAGCAAAGACAGCAAGTATGACAGTTCTTCCCCAACCGAGGTGTTTTTTGTGTTTAACTTCAGGTTTGCTGCAAAAATTTTATAGTGACATATATATAGCTGACAATCAATCCAAGTATATTTCTGATCAATTTTTATAAATTTAGTAAGTTGTTTTTATTAAAACACTGTACTCTACAAAATTTTAATACGTTAACTTTGCAAAACTAAATAATTGGTCCATAAATGTTGAACCTTGGGACTGGATTTGCAATCATAAGTACAATAATGTCAGATGTGTTTCCATGAATAGAACAAACTTCCAAAAACTCTCCTTTGATCTCATGAATTGGACAGAAAAAAAAAAAAACCTGAAAGTTTATTGGAATTAATTTAACTAATTTTCTACTTGAAGTATCTGATGAGATGACACTGATATAAAATTGGCATGATCATCAACATCACTGATCATCAGGGAAATGCAAATCAAAACCAGAGTGAGATGTCACCTCACACCTGTCAGAATGGCTGTTATCAAAAAGACAAGAAATAAGTGTTGGGGAGGACGTGGAGAACAAAGAACGCTCACGCACTGTTGGTGGGAATGTAAACTGGCACAGCCACTGTGGAAAATAGTATGGAGGTTCCTCAAAAAGTTACGACTAGAGCTACCCTATGATCCAGTGATTGCTACTGGGTATTTATCCAAAGGAAATGAGAACACTAATTTGAAAAGACACATGCATCCCCATGTTCACTGTTACAACAGCGAAGTTACAGAAGCAACTTAAGTACCCATTAATAGACAAATGGATAAAGAAGATGTCACACACACATATACACACATAGTGGAATATTACTCAGTTATAAAAAGAATGAGATCTTACCATTTGCAACAGCATGGATGGAACTAGAGGATACTATGCTAAGTGAAATAAGTCAGCCAGAGAAAGACAAATTCTATACGGTCTCACATATATGTGGAATCTAAACAAACAAACAAACAAACAATCATATATAAAAGGAACAAACTGGTAGTTGCCAGAGCGGGGGGGATGGGCAAAACAGGTGAAAGGGGATCAGGAGGCATAAACTTCCAGTTATAAAATAAGTCATGAGGATGAGAAGTACAGCATAGGGAATATAGCCAATAATACTGTACTAATGTTGTATCGTGACAGACCACATCTACTTTGGTAAGCTACGTGTTATGTACAGAATTGATAAATCACTATGTGGACACCGGAAACCAATATAACACTGTATATCAAAAAAAATTGGCGTGGTCACTTAACTGTCTGCAAAGTTCTTTTGCTAGTGCAACCAAGATATTAACATTTACAATCATATATATATATTTTATAAGATTTGATTTATTTATTTGACACAGAGAGAGACAGCGAGAGAGGGAGCACAAGCAGAGGGAGTGGAAGAGGGAGAAGCAGGCTTCCCACCAAGCTGGGAGCCTGATGTGGGGCTCGATCCCAGGACACTGGGATCATGACCTGAGCCAAAGGCAGATGCTTAATGACTGAGCCACCCAGGCGCTACTACAACTGTATTTTTTAATGTGCGTGGAAGAAAACTGGAACTCCGAAAGGAGTGAAATTAACTTAGAACAGCAGTTCTTTGATCTCCATGAAAAGCTATCTTTCAAAAATAATATGTAAAAATGTTGCATGTGTAAACTCTCACCTTTGAAATTTTTTGGTTAGATGCAAATGCTTCTTCAACAGATTGATTTCTTTGGTTTCTCTCCCGGTCAGTGATATTGTTACGGCCCTTAATGTGAATGGCACATATCGAGAGGGAACACATTTAATATCAACAACTTCCTTGAAAAATGGAAACCTAGTCATTCATTTTCCCTTTGAAAAGGGTACTTCTGGGGACGCCTGGGTGGCTCAGTTGGTTAAGCAGCTGCCTTCGGCTCAGGTCATGATCGCAGCGTCCTGGGATCGAGTCCCACTTCGGGCTCCTTGCAGAGTCTTCCTCTGACTCTGCCTGCCTCTCTGTCTGCCTGTGCTCACGCTCTCTGTCTCTCTCTGAAAAATAAATAAATAAAATCTTTTAAAAAAAAAAAAAAAAGAAAAAGAAATAAAAGAAAAGGGTACTTCTGGGGGACAGGGAGGAATAACTGCTACTCAAAGGATTAACTGAAAGATAAAAAAAATTACCAAAAACTGAAATAAATGAATAGATTCAGATGTGACAATGTGACAGTGTGACAAACCCTGGTAGCAAGAGCCTGCAGACCTGCAGCCTTTAGTCTCAGAGGCTCCACTGCAGAACTGCTTGGCCTCCTTCCTCCACATATTTCAATGGATGATTTGTTACAATTCTCCCTGTGCAAGCTGACTGAGGGCTCAGGGCCCATGCCTCCTGGATGCTGTGGAAAGGGCCCTGGCACAGCTGGCTGACAGACCACAGCTGGCTGCAAGACCCTCTCCTACCACCACTCTGGCCTGGGAGGAGCTAACTGCCCCAGCCCAGCATGCGTGTCTCAGGGCACTGTTTCCTGGAGGGCATGCTGCCTGCCATCCGATAGGGCGGTGTTCTTTAAGCTGCATCTGGAAGGCTTGGGGAAAAGGAGGGAGCTTATTGCTGGTGAGATTTCACTGGGAACCCTGTTCACTGTAGAGGCTTCTCACTTACTCCTGGAGGAAGGGCGGGGCAAGCTGGAAGTGCAAAGCAGAGATCTGTGAAGCCCATCCCGGTTGACTTTATTTTTTTGAAGATGATTTATTTATTTAGGAGAGAGAGAGTATGAGGAAGGGTGGGGCAGAGGGAGAGAAATCTAAGCAGACTCTCCACTGAGCAAGGAACCCAACACAGGGCTCAATCCCAGGACCCCAAGATCATGACCTGAGCTGAAATCAAGAGTTGGACGCTTAACCAACTAAGCCAGCCAGAACGCTCCTAGCCCATCCTGGTTTATTTTAATGCAACCAGTAATAATGACAGTTTTTTTTAAAACATGACGAATCTGAGACGATGCTAATCTGGAAGGTATAAAGGAAAAAACTGGGACTGAGCTGCATAAAAGGAGATGTGTTTGGGTCACCCCATCAACTAAGGTCTTTGCTAAGAAAACACAAAGAACAGAGCTAAACATCATGAACTACTTACTGACCACAGGGCACATGCAGAGAGTTTTACGCGTATTACCTTTTTTAATGTCCCAGTGAGCATACATATGAAATAGGTATCATTTCTTCAGCAGACTTACAGTTTTCTTAGTACAGAGCTGAGGTACTCGAGGCATTGCCCGAGTGTGACCCAAGTCTGACCCAAGATTCAGAGAGTGACATGCTGAGTGGCAGGACTCATTTACAGGACAGGCAGACATGTGTTGGTTTAGTCTGCAGAACAACCCTAACTGCTTCTTTTAAAAGGGGTCACCCAATTTTCTTTGGGTGAGTCAACCTTTGTCTATGTTAATCACTATGGCTCTCTACCTATCCACTCCACACAAAAATGTACAAGGCAGGACCCATCATTTGTCTGTTAAGGATTTGGATCTTTTTTTTTCCTTAAGAATTTATTTATTTATTTGAGAGAGAGAGCACGAGAGTGGAGGGCGGAGGCAGAGGCAGAGGGAGAAGCAGACCCCCTGGTGAGGAGGAAGCCTGACACAGGGCTCGATCCCAGGACGCTAGGATCATGACCTGAGCCGAAGGCAGACGCTTAACTGACTAAGCCACCCAGGCGCCCTTTAGGATTTGGATCTTGAATGAAAGGTCACAAGGACAGAAAATGCTTCATTTCAAGTCACTCTAGTGACACCACTTTGGAGGAGCTGTCCTAGATACTAGAGCTATCTTGGTGCCTCCCCTTCTTGAGGGTTCACTGTTTGAGGCCTCACCAGTTCTGTGAATGACTCAGGGTTAGAATAATTCTAATCCTTCCCTCCCTTGTAAATTTAAGTTAAAAAGAACTGGTTTCTAGAGCTTATAACCCAAGCCCCTTGCCCCGTCAGCAACGAAATCCAGGTCCCTCTGACTCCAGCGTCTGTGCTCTTTGCCCCAGTGGCCTCGGATCCTCCTCAGCCACCACCTGGTGCCAGACAGGCTTGCCCTTGGCTGTGCTACAGTGGGAACACACTGGAAGGAAACAGCACAGACCTCTCCTCGGGAAGCCTCTACCGGCAGCGCCTGGCCCTGCTCCGCTCCTGGCTGCTTCGGTGGCCTTCGTCTCCCCAGGCTGTCTGTGAGAGATACGTTTTTGTGCGCTATCTTCCTCCTCAGAACTTATTTAGTCTGCATTCTGCTTCCACAGAGGCACAGGCAGCTGTTAGCAGCCTTGTGAAAAGCAACATTTCTATGAATACTTTCCAGCCTCCACATCAGCCTCTTTGGAAAGATGCTGAAGTAAAGGCGGTACCCAAGTCGCCAGAATTTCTCACTGTACCACACACATTTTTCCAGGCTGGAGAAGAGGAGGGAGGGAAAGGGCAGCAGAGGTGGAGTACAGAGAACTGGAATGGGTATTTAACAGACTTGTTAAACAATGTCAAGCGGGCAAAACTGCTGATGCAAAGAATCGTGTAAAAAGTGTATCTTCATAAAACAACACATTTGCAAAGGACACTGCCCCCAGAACTGCCACCTCAGCTTGGTACAACTGGCATTTGCTTCTGCCAAAATCCCGGATGACCCTTCTGATCATTTCTGTGGAGGCAAGAGAGAAGGCACTGAGAGGAAAGCAGCCACACAGGGAAGCAGAAAACGAACACGAAATGAGCAGGAAATATAGGTCACTGCTACACCCAGCCTTTAAGTAGATAGTGACTACTATTTGAGTCAGAATTGGTTTCTCAAAGCAAAAGAGCAACATATGATCTCATCGAAGATATTCTGGTGCACAGAACTGGAGAACTGACTTTGTGCCAGTTTGTTATTTCTGCACACGATGACATCACCAAGCCAAGGGGAACCAAACTGGGAGAAAAGGATCCCAAAGTTAAAGCTCCACCAAACACTGAGAACTCTATGGGGATCTTCCAAGAAGAGCAGCCATTAGGTATCATCCATTTCACTCACTCGGCTTACAGATGAGCATGTCGAGGCCCAGTGGGAGTAAAGGACTTAGTCCAACGTCCCAGACCCCAGCAGTGACAGATCTGAGGTTAGATATCAAGCCTTCTAATTCCATTGTTCACCACTTGTTCTTCTTGCCCATGTCGCCCCCATTCACGTGAGTTAGGCTGGAAGGACTCAAGTGCAGTTTCATATCCAGGAGGAAAGACCCAGCTCGACTTGCCGAAAAAAGCCACCGGGGAAGTATGGCACTGTCTGCGTCACCTCTTTGTCCTCCCCAAATCTTCACTCTGAAAAAAGGTCTTTGCTCCAACCTCTCAGGTTCCCTGAAGTTCACTCTGGCCAGAGCCAGGTGACAGAGCTGCCAGTGCCCATTTGGGTACAGCCACAGTCGATGAAGTCCTCCCAAAATTTACCCCTTCTTCAATGAGAGAAAGGTACCGCTTGCCTCGGTGGAAAGGCAACTGCCACATTTAAGCTTCTAGCATCCTGGTTCATTGACGTTCCAGGTCGCCCAGTGTAACTGAGATGTTTCCTCAGCTTAATGCACCAATCTTAACCTCATCTTTACGCTGCTATCCCCCTGTAAGGAGACGAGTTCACCCTGGAAAGGGACCCAAGTGCTGCTGGGAGTTGCAGTGACAGCTGCTCTCAAGAGCACTGGACAAGTAAGTTGTAGGCAAGACAAAGCCAACTGAAGAATGAATTCTTCGCAGGAAGTGAAAACAACTACAATAAAGACTAAGCAGATCTTAGATCTAATCCAATGATCAAGTCAGACAAGGTCTAGGGAGTGCCGGGCAGGGATGTGCCATTGCTGTTAGAGACGCAGGAAGAACAGATTCCTCCCACAACAAACACTAAAACCTAGAGGAGAAACACAAAAGTCAAAAGATCTCAACACCTTTGGCTTCATGAGAAAAATAAGACTTCTTGCTGTCAAATAGTTAACTTGGCCGATCTGATTTCTATCTTGTCATCTCTTTTCTCTCGTTGGTGCTCTTAAGTAATGACTGAAAAATGAAATAGCCAAAAGCCCGGTGACAAGGACAAAAAGAAAAAAGTAGAGCCCGAAATCTCTACCACCTCCTAAAAACATCTTCTAAGATAAACCAGAACCCACTTATTAGAGGAAGATGGGTTTCCAATTTAGAACTATGAAATATGAAAAAAATTTTAAATCATTTCTTATCCTGTAAGATTTGCCCTAAATTGGGGCACCTGGGTGGCTCAGTGGGTTAATGCCTCTGCTTTCAGCTCGGGTCATGGTCTCTGGGTCCTGGGATCGAGCCCCGCATCAGGCTCTCTGCTCAGCAGGGAGCCTGCTTCCTCCTCTCTCTCTCTCTCTCTGCCTGCCTCTCTGCTTACTTGTGATCTCTGTCTGTCAAATAAATAAATAAAATCTTTAAAAAAAAAAAAGATTTGCCTTAAATTCCATTCCCTGAAACTGCCAGTAGCATCAAATTGCCTAACGCAACAAATATTCAAGTCCTAAACACCCCCAGGGAAGCCCCCTACCCACAGAAGTCCCCAGTACAGGCTGCCAAAGCAGATGTATTTGGAAGACATTTTTATCCCTCTCAAAACTGGCTCCAGAGCTGTATAATTAGCTATCTGATCCCTAAATTAGAGCAATTTGAGGAAAGAGGATAGAAAATTATTTGTTTAATTCACAATGAAAGATAATGTAAAACACTTCATTGGCTTCAAATATTCCAGCTCCTATTACAATGAGAGGTTAATGGATTAACCTTTTGGGGTAAAGGACAATAAATTAAGGGATTACATCTTTAAAGCAGACAATTTCTAAAATTTTACTTAAAATGAAACTAAGATTAATAAAATCACCTAGATCTATAGCTGTTAATCAGAACAACACTGAGAAAAATATTTAAGATATATTTAGAAAACTGTAAGGAGTTTGATGCACACTAGTGGCATTCATTGTCAACATTAATACCTTATTTAGCATAGTAATAGTACAGGCTCTTAAGTGAAGGGGCAAAATAACGTTTGGTTAAACACTTTGATTTCTATTATTAAGAAAGGAACACAATGTTCCATTTACTCATTTTTTTTTCCCTGACATTTAATCCAAGACAGTCAATCATTTCAGATACTGTTTAGTTTGTCCTTCATCTGGCATTAAGAATTTCATTCTCAACAGGACTGGCAAAAAGGTCCACTCTTTATAACTGTTCAAAACTCAGCAGAGTTGCAATGATGCAGACTGCCGGCCACTGTCCCCAGATTTTGATTTCCTCTTCTGCTTGCACTAGTTTCTCTGGCACTCTGGGAAATGTAACATAAATTCAAACTCTTTCATTTCTCACATGGATCTGAATGACGTTTCCAATAACACTACCATTTTACATCATAACAATCATTATATTCCGTGTCATAGGTTGTATAACAATGATAATGACTCTACCATTCTTATTAGTCAGGATTGAGAATTTTCAAAATCTTCACACACAAGATTTCATTTAATTCTCAGTACCATCTTGTGAGGGAATTATTCTTAGTCTTGTATTTTCATTCAATACTATTCAGTCCCTGGATTGGAGTTTATTCACCTCCTGAGATGGGCTGAATTGTGCAATCTCCCTCATTCATATGTTGAACTCCTAGCCCCCAATACCTCAGAATGTGACTATATTTTCAGAAAGGGTCCTTTAAAGAGATTAGGTAAAATGAGGTCACTGAGGTACACCCCAACCCAGTAAGACTGGCATCCCTATAAGAAGATATTAGGACACAGGCAGGCACAGATGGAAGACCATAGGAGAAGGTAGCATCTGAAGATACCAACACTATAACATCTTGATCTTGGATTTCTAGTCACTAAAACTGTGAGGGAATAATTTCTGCTTAAGCCACCCTTTGTGGGGCTTTGTTAGAGCAGCCCTAAACTACTAGCCCTAGCAAACTACTACATCTACTATCCACTTTAAGCTAGATCTCCAGCTTTCAGGTAGAGCACCTACACCAAGTTCACGAAAACTCTTCCTTTGCTGAAAAATATTCTGAATACCAAACATCTCATAAGGCTTCACTTTATTTATTTATTTATTTATTTATTTGACAGAGAGAGATCACAAGCAGGCAGAGAGGCAGGCAGAGAGAGAGGAGGAGGAAGCAGGCTCCCCGCTGAGCAGAGAGCCCGATGCGGGACTCCATCCCAGGACCCTGAGATCATGACCTGAGCCGAAGGCAGTGGCTTAACCCACTGAGTCACCCAGGTGCCCCAAGGCTTCACTTTTAATAATCTTTGACTCCTATAATACCAACACTAGAGCCAACATCTAAAAACAAACAAGTGACGAACGAGCCACTTGAGCAACTTGCTCTGGCACGGAGCAACCAGAGAACATGCAACATATTCAAAACTGAATATTAAAGAGAATGAAATTGACAACTCCCACTCCCAAAAAGAGAGAGAGAAAGGAAAAGAAAAATATAGTTTTATGTGGTGTGGCCAAAGTGATTAGGAAGAAAGTCCACAGAGGAATTCGCTGGTGGGGGCGGGGGATGGGCACTGGGAGAGTCGTTTGGGAAGTGAGGGGCACTGACGACTGTAAGCAGTGAGCGGTCTCCCATGTGCAGACAGGAGCGGAAGGAACTCAACATTAAGCCAAAAAGTGCCTTCACTTAAGAGTGATGTCTTTGCTCCTGCAGGAAAGACATGATCCTGAGAGAAACACAGAACACTTCATGCTCTGTATCACTGCACTAAGCGAAACAAATAAAGGACGTGGCATTAGTGAAAGACTGAACTGTTCTGGAAGCTTCCCAACATGTCACAGGAAGGCCCTGTGGCATGGACAAACTCCCTCTTCACATGTATTTTCCCATTACTCCAGGTGACATGGTATTAAAACAAAAACTCTTTCTCTCTCCTTTCTCCTTTGCTGTATTTTGGAGGCTATTTTCCTGTTCTATCATATCCACTTAAAAGCAGGCGGGAGATCAGAAAGGTGAAATTACAGATGAAACATGAGCTACTGGAGAATGAGCAAGAGGTGGAAGCTCACAGGTCTGTGGCATCTCTTCACACTCTCCCTGGCTCCCTCCCCATAGGTTCAGCGTCCCATGGTTTTCGTAGTAAATCAATGTCATGTCCAGCCTATCTCCATATAGAGGTACCTCAAGCACCTACTTTAGAACTTGCAGAGTAAAGTCAAAACAATAAAACTGGACTGCTTCAAACGTTCCCATTTCATTCATTCCTTCATTCATCAAACACCTCGAGACTTCATAGTGGGTCGGGCACAGATCAAGGTGATAGAGACGCAACAGTGAAAAGAGAGATATACTCCCTGGCCTTGCAGAGCTTAAAGTCTCCTTGGCATGCAATGCAGCAGTGTCGGAGTTCAAGGAAAAGTGCTATCACGGTGAAGGGCTGGGGAGCCGCTCAGATAGGGCCTAACCATGCTGCAGTATTTCCACGGGCTCTCCAGTCTAATCCATGCACAGCTCCCTGCCCCGCACTCCAGGACACCAGTCATCTAGAGCTGACACAAGAGGTATGTGCTATTTACTGTTCTTGCTTAGAGCATGAAAACGAATAAAAATCTCTTTTGGTTCTAAATAGTTCTATGTAGGTTTCTGCTCTCGATCACTTCACCCGGCAAGATAACTCATGTGGCTCAAGCCAATCACAAGTGGCACAAACCACCACCTCATTACTACTGGTTTAATTATGGATAAAACCCAACAGATGATCTTCTGACCCAAATAACAGAGCAAATTGAGAATAGATAACCCAAAAGCTTAAGGGTGTATGTTCCATTAGGAGTCTTTTAACCTGGATAGCCTGCTTCCATTTTCTCCCTCTACCTTTAGGTTCTTTTTTTACACCTTTTTGTGTTTCTATTAGACAAGACCCCAGAAACAACGGCAGAACAGAGGCAGTGTTCACATTTCCAATTCACTTTTAATTATAGAGAACAGTTGGCAAAATATCAAAACCCCATGTACAATTTCTTCTGGTTCCACTGGGAGCAGAGGGGCTTACCAAGGGGAGAGAACCACAGAGAGAAACAATGAAGTAAGAGAATTATGGCAGTGCAGGAAAGGAAAGAGAAGATGAAACGCAGGCAGAAAATGATGACAAATCTACATCTTCCAGCTGGCCCGCTACCTGGGATCAAAAGCTAAAAATGTATGTTCTAATTAAAGGCAGGTACGATTTTCACTGGGTTGAACCTGAGTCACATCTTTGACCTCTACAGTTGCTATAGTTGGGGAAAAAAAAAAAAAGTATATTATTTGAGAGGGGAGAACAAAGGCCACAGAGGAAAACAGCAAAGTTCACTCCTGCCAACCTTTGTCACCCAGGATATATAACCTCACACAGCTAGTCATTTTAAGAAGCGTGTTCCCAAGAGAAGAGCAATTACCCCTTAAATGGGCCAACATGTTCATTTGTTTAAAAGGGTCAAAAAGAAGAAAAAGATTAATCTGAATGAGAAGGAAAATAGAGTTATTTTCCATTGCTCTTTCTTAACTTGGTTTGCTTTTGACATTTTAGACTATCAGGATACCTTGAACCACTTGAGCTCTGGGGGAAAAGGAGGGAGGGAGAGAAAAAGGAAAAGAATGTAACCTCTCAGCATTCCGGATGTTTGAAATTTCAGTCATCAAATATGTGAATTCAGGCAGGCAATATGCAAAGGAGATACTGGAAAGGTAAAGAAGAAAAAATGTAAAAGATACAACCGAGGAGATTATCCCCCAAAAGGACAGGTAGTGGGAAGAGAGAGAAGCAGATTACCAGGCATGCCTCTACTCAACAGCGAGCCCATCTCCTAGAGGACCATCCTCCCTCAAAGGTATGAAGTAAGCCTCTCTGGCGCAAATGGAAGCACTTCGCTCACACTAGTAACGGGAAGACACAAAGGGCATGAGAACATGCCAAGGACACTGAAATAGAGCAGGGGAATCCATATGTGATGCTCACTTAAAAGCAAAGGTGATGTAGTACACCAGAAAACACAGATAGGATTCTAGTCCTGCAGCTGTGCAATCTCAGGCAGCCTTCTGGAATGTTCTGAGCTTCATCTGTGAGATTAAGATGGCTGGACTGTATGACCACCAAGGTGTCTTCATGTAAAAATGCTAGAGTTCTAAAATCTAGAATTTTACTTTTTAAAACCAAATTTGACTCAAACAGTAGTACTCGAACTAATTCTTGAGACTTTCAGTATATACCTGAGACTTTAAACTATCCCCAGAAAGGCTACTTATATCATAGAAAAAAAGAGGGTGCAAAAGAGGGTGGGAATGGGACAGAAAATAAGACCTAGAGAAAACAAGCGATATGGGGAGGATTGAGGTGCCCCCAACAATGGACCAAGGTCAACGTTTGACATGAGTCCCCACGACTACCCCCTATGGCAATGCTTTCCAGTCATCGTCAATGTTAAGATGGCATTGCCCACTGTATCTTCAAATGAAATCAGTACTTTCATAATATAGAGGGGTAGGTCACTGATGCCATAGACAAAATAAAAGCAAGGAACAGCAGAATAGTGGCATAATGTCGTACTTCATGAAATTTAATGATCATTACACCTCTGGTGCTCTACAACAAAAACATTGTAAATAATGCTTTAACTGTCACGTGAGACGCATCCCAATTTCTGTTCCTTATTTCTGTTAATCCACAAAATGACACCAAGAATAAGTGATATCCTTAGCCACACGCTGGGGAAACCAAAGCTGAGAGACGTGAAGTCACGTACGTGCCCAGTGCTGCAGAACCCGCTAGCGATGCGGTGGGAAGGCAGATTCCCGTGTCCTGGCAGGGCTAGCTGCTGGAGACAGAATACCAGCCCTGGAGAACGTGATCTTGCCTATTCCTCCCCTCAAAGGTCAATCTAATTCATTTTGTGATATAGTCACAAGACAAAAGCCATTTATTCTATTCACATTTTGTCAGACCCTTCTTTCATTTAAAAAAGTAGTTCTTCAATACTGTTCTGTACCAAGCACTGTGCTCAAAGATACGCTGATTCCCTCCTTTCTAGATGATGAAAATCTTCCTGGAGAAATGAGGAACAAATGAAGCAAATGAGAATGAAAAGCAACTAACTAGTAATGAAATACCAAGAGAGCAAGACAGTGAGATAGGGGGCTCAGTTCAAAATGAGAAGCATATAGAATATAGGTTTGCAGGAGAAAAAGGCCAAACAAAGGAATTTGTGGGTGGTTTTGTGAACCATGGAAACCACCCCAAGAGGAAGACGAGAGGCAAACACCAGACTTATTCCACAAAGGCACACTTTTTAAAGTCAAAACCCTTAAACTGGTGGGGACAGGACAGGAGTGCGATTTGCTGAGTCTGACGCAGTGCACCCTGGCTATGGTCACTAAGCAAATTACATAAGCAAAAGGTTGCAGAGAGAAATAACAAATTGGTTTAGCATTACAGAATTGATCACGTTAGAAGAAAGTATCTTTTTAGGCTACATTAATTTGGGCTCCAATTATACAACAAACACGCTGAAATAATCAAATTACATAGCCTCAAATGCATTTAAGAATCACCAAAAAAAAGGAGAGGAAGATGCAAATACACTCATCAAGTTAACATAAATAACTTAGGTCAAGGCGGAGAGAAAGGAAAGAACAGCGAGTCGCAAAAATAAAACAGAATAATATCAGATGCCGTCCTGTCCCTTTAAAACCTTGTCAATTTTTGATGCAAACAGCACCCTGCCTTCCACAGTAAGGACAGAAGAACATACAGAAACACTTTGTACTCTAGTTCTCAAAGATATTTCTCCGTATTGCCTTATCGGGCACAGCCCAGAACATCCTTTCCTGACTCTTGCCATCTGGTGAACTCCTGCTAGCCCCTCAAAAAGAAGCCCCAAGGTTACCAATCAGGAAGCTTCTCCAGTGTCCTCAGGCACAACTGACCTCACCCTCCTGGGGAGCTGCCTCTGTGCTTAGCACAGGCATTTCCAGTCGCATGCAACCTGGCCTCAGGCGACCACCCGCCTCCATGTCTGATTCTCTGAGAGGTCTGGGGCTCTGAGATTCTTGGCCTATTCATTTTCATCTACCTACTACCTAACGCTGTTTAATACTGCGCCCAGAACATGGGCTTAATAAATACTTGCTGAATAGAAAATAAATTAAAATTCATAGAAAATACGCCCAGTGCCATTTGGCATTTACAGACCTGGTACAATGCTTGACACACTGCAGATATTTAATAAATATTTGCTGATATGATTCTATTGCTGGTAGAATTTAAAATCTCGGCTTAACATAAAGCTGTGAGGAAATGCCCATTTAAACAAGGCCAGCCGTAAATAGTAATACTATATTAATGTTTATAGAATGCATTTTACTTTCTTGGAGTCTATCCTTTAACTCGCCTCTTAAGTTAGGAAAGTCAAGACAGACACTATGTTATCAGATCTTTACAGCAACTTCACCATGTGGGTGTTAAAACGCTGCTGATCTAATGGAAGACCATTCTACTAGCATTCCCTGCATCTGTACTTACTGTGAAGGTATCCGAAAAATAAGATTAGTACATCTACTCTTATAATAATAAGATTATTAGTACATGGCGACATCTGGAAAGTACAAAAGCAGTGAGTGTTTAAGGGACTAGTGAAAAAGGTGAGCTTGTGGTGGAAATAAAAATTAGGGATGATTGTAACATGTAAATCAGGTAAGAAAATGCTGAATGTTGCACATGTGTGTGGAATGAAGCAGATGCTAAGAGAAACAATTCTAGGGCGCCTGGGTGGCTCAGTGGGTTAAAGCCTCTGCCTTTGGCTCAGGTCATGATCCCAGGGTCCTGGGATCAAGCCCCGCATCGGGCTCTCAGCTCTGCTGTTTCCTCCTCCTCTCTCTCTCTCTCTCTCTCTCTGTTTGCCTGTGATGTCTCCACCTACTTGTGATGTCTGTCAAATAAATAAATAAAATCTTAAAAAAAAAAGAAACAATTCTAAGGGCAGTGGGGGCATCACAAGACATGGGAAAAGCTCTGTGTTTATGCAACTCTCAATAACTGGCAAGAGACAAGGAGAAGGGATTTAGGATATGAAAAGGTTTTGAGTGTTGGCTACAGAATTTGCTTCAATGGTGCAGGATTATAAACCCAAGGCGACTCCAGGAAAAGGCAATGAGACTGAGAGCCTAAGGCTGAGTATGGTCAAAATGCTGCTAAGAAATACTATCGCAAGGCCCACTTAATTTTGCTCAGGAACAATTACAGAGGCCATGACTGGAAATGATTCTTACCGTCTGTGGAGATGGTACAACAGATTTTTAGGACAGATCAAAAGAAATAATAATAAAGACAAGCAATTTTTAAAATGGACAAAAGTAGGACCAGGCACTTCACAGAAGATATATAAATGGCAATTTAAAACATGAATAGATATTCAACATCACTAGTCATCAGAGAAATGTCAATTAAAAACACAACGATTCCACCATACATGTACTAGAATCACACAGGTTAAAAAGACTGACAATGTCAAATGCTGCTGAGGATGTAGAGAAATTAGCACTGTCCTTGTATCTGCTATCCACTGCTGTGTAAGAAATTGTTAAGAACTTAGCAGCCCGGAACAATAAACATTGATTCTCTCACAGGGTTTCTGATGGTCAGGAATCTAAAAGCAGTTCAGCTGAGTGGTTCTGACTCTGGAGTCTCCTGTGAGGTTGTGATCATGATGTCCCCCAAGGCTACAGGCAACTAGGCTGGATTATCTACTTCCAAGCTCACTCATAGAGCTATTAGTAGGAGGTAGCAGTTGCTAATAGGCTGTTGGCCAAAGGCCTCAGTTTCTCATTATGTGGATCTCTGCATAGGGCTGCTTGCAACATGGCAACCAGCTCTCCCAAGGTGAGGGATTCAAGAAAGAGTAAGCAACTGGTCAAGGTAACAGTTGCAGTGTATTTTATAACCTGTGCTCAGAAGGGACAGACCATCATTTCTGCAATATTCCACTGATCACGCAAACCAATTCTGATGCAATGTGGGAGGAGGCCCTATACAGCTATGGACCTCAGAAAGCAGGGAGCAGTGGGGTTCATCTTATAGGCTGGCTACCACAGTGTTGGTGGGAATACAAAATGGTAAATCACCTTGGAAAATAATATAGTTAAACAGTTACCAAATGACTCTTTTTTCACGTCCAGACCTGTTTACTAAAATGAAACCAACACAAGTATCCACACAAAGATGTGTACCTGGGTGTTCATACAGTAGCATTATACGTGATACTCTCAAACAGAAAACAATCCAAATGTCCATCAGCTGATGAATGGATAAACTGATTGTGATAGATCCACTCCATGAAATACTACTCAGCAATTATAAAGAATAAAATATTAATATATTCAACATGGATGAATCTCAAATACTTTGTAAGTGAAAGAAAGCAAACACAGAAGTCTATGCACTATATGAGTCCATTTCCATATGAAATTCTAGAGAAGGCAAACCATGACAGAAAACGTATCCATGATGGCTTACAACTGGAGTGGGAAGAGAGAACAATTCAAACTCCCATGAGGAAGCCTTTTTTTTTTTTTTAAGTTTTTTTTTTTTTTTTTTAATTTGACAGACAGAGATCACAAGCAGGCAGAGAGGCAGGTAGAGAGAGAGAGAGGAAAGCAGGCTCCCCGCTCAGCAGAGAGCCCGATACAGGACTCGATCCCAGGACCCTGGGATCATGACCTGAGCCGAAGGCAGAGGCCTAACCCACTGAGCCACCCAGGCGCCCATGAGGAAGCCTTTTAAGGTGAGGGAACTTTCTATATCTTGACTGTGGTAGTTATGCAATTGTTTATACTAACTAAAATTCATCCAACTGCATGCTTGAAATGGGTGTTTTCTCTTATGTAAATACCTTAATAAGAATATTATTATATGCATGACATTACTGTCTGCTTCTCAACTCAGAGGATATGTTACTAAACAGAAAATGCAGAAATGTTTTATATGCC